>NC_050201.1:0-311666 GCF_013141755.1 Anopheles stephensi | reverse complement strand
CAACGCTATCGGTCGTACGGATGATCTACTGATAATGAATAACTTGGAGGGGAGGGTACTCTCCTTTCGAATCCATCCGCTGTGGAACACTCTCCTGATACTAGAGCGAGAACGAGACGGCCACTAGGGTCTGATCTGTGATGATGCTTCATGTAGGTACGCAAGTAAGGGACAACCAATGGAGAACACCTACTCTCCCTTTCCAAGCGACGAACCAACGCTATCGGTCGTACGGATGATCTACTGATAATGAATAACTAGGAGGGGAGGGTACTCTCCTTTCGAATCCATCCGCTGTGGAACACTCTCCTGATACTAGAGCGAGAACGAGACGGCCACTAGGGTCTGATCTGTAATGATGCTTCATGTAGGTAAGTAAGTAAGGGACAACCGACGGAGAAGACCTACTCTCCCCTTCCAAGCGACGAACAAACGCTATCGGTCGTACGGATGATCGACTGATTGGAGGGGAAAATACTAAATAGAAAGAGTGAACTATGGGAAAAAGGAACAGCTGTCCGATGTCACAGCTAGTACATGACACCTCCTGATTTGGATGCTCCCCTGGTATTGAAAAATCAAAACCTGCTCGTTTCGACAGCCCATTTGCCGGAACCGTGGAATTTTCGGCTGATCGGAATAACTCCTTCGCGGATGCTCTCCTGGTATCGGGAATCATGAAACCGCCGGAACATTTTTGATTTTTTGAGACAAATAAGCGACCAGCACCAGGCTGCGCAACACCAAGAGAGCATGCAAACGAGGAGGTAACACGGAATGATTACCAGCTAGTATTTTGTATCTGCTCTTTCTCTCGCGCATATTACGTGATAGTTTGTGAGTTCTCCTTCCGAATCCGTCCGCTATGGAACACTCTCCTGATACTAAAGCGAGAACGAGACGGCCACTAGGGGCAGATCTGTGATGATGCTTAATGTAGGTACGCAAGTAAGGGACAACCAATGGAGAACACCTACTCTCCCTTTCCAAGCGACGAACCAACGCTATCGGTCGTACGGATAATCTACCGATAATGAATAACTTGGAGGGGAGGGTTCTCTCCTTTCGAATCCGTCCGCTGTGGAACACTCTCCTGATACTAAAGCGAGAACGAGAAGACGACTAGGGGCAGATCTGTGATGATGCTTCATGTAGGTACGCAAGTAAGGGACAACCGTCGGAGAAGACCTACTCTCCCCTCCCAAGCGACGAACCAACGCTATCGATCGTACGGATAATCTACCGATAATGAATAACTTGGAGGGGAGTGTACTCTCCTTAGAACCCGTCCGCTGTCGAACGCTCTCCTGATACTAAAGCGAGAACGAGACGGCCACTAGGGGCAGATCTGTGATGATGCTTCATGTAGGTACGCAAGTAAGGGACAACCAATGGAGAACACCTACTCTCCCTTTCCAAGCGACGAACAAACGCTATCGATCGTACGGATGATCGACTGATTGGAGGGGAAAATACTAAATAGAAAGAGTGAACTATGGGAAAAAGGAACAGCTGTCCGATGTCACAGCTAGTACATGACACCTCCTGATTTGGATGCTCCCCTGGTATTGAAAAATCAAAACCTGCTCGTTTCGACAGCCCATTTGCCGGAACCGTGGAATTTTCGGCTGATCGGAATAACTCCTTCGCGGATGCTCTCCTGGTATCGGGAATCATGATACCGCCGGAACATTTTTGATGTTTTGAGACAAATAAGCGACCAGCACCAGGCTGCGCAACACCAAGAGAGCATGCAAACGAGGAGGTAACACGGAATGATTACCAGCTAGTATTTTTACTAAAATAATACCTGTACACGGAGGATGCAGTCGAAGTTCAATGAACAGAACGGAACATTTATTTACAAGTACACTAATCAAATTTAACAAGAAGTAGATGATTAAAAAAAGGATAAAAAATAAGATGCTAGGTGCTGATTTTTGTGTGCCTAGGACACAATGAAGGATAATTGTAAAAGTTATTTCAACCGTAAAGATTCACGATACTTTTCACACAGTATACATAGAAAAGAGCTTGCGAGAGCCCGAGATCTTCCTTACAATCCTTATAGATTGTACTCCAGCTCGTATCTAACGTACTGATTTTTGGGATCGTTCGTGATACGCGGATAGCCTGCAATCAACGCATCCTGGGCGCCAATGTACAGCGAGTTATAAATTTTCCAATACACATCGCGCACCTTCCGCGACGGATGGAACAGTCCCTGCAGAGTGTACTGCAGTATCTTGATCGGCCCCAGCGCTACTCGCAGTCCTTCGACCGCATCCATGAACGCCTGCACCAGATGGGGCGACGTTTCGAAGATATTCGGCCACACGTAGTTAAGTAGATGGACGAGCGCATCCTCGCACCCGAAACCGTAAACACCGAGCGACATGTGTTTGATCGCGGCACAAGCCGTCTGCCGGTGGACCAGATCGCGATCCATTAGTGCGTCCTCGAGCAGCGGGCAGACGGCGTAGATGTAGTCCTTGCCCATCTCGCCAATGTACTCGAACAGGAAGGACAGCGATTTGAGCACACCGTTCTGCACATTTAGCTCCGGCACACGGTACTCGTTCATGAGCGCGGGAAGCACAGTGAACGGACGGCATGTTTCCGCCACGATTGCGATCGCGACCGTCGTGCAGACGCGATTCTGGCGCTCCTGTACCTTCAGATTGTTGAGCAACGTCGCCAGCACGTCATGTGGACCGATTGCTTTCGCTATGTACCCGAAGGTGTTAACGGTTGCACGTCGGATCGCTTTTTTATGCGCT
Source organism: Anopheles stephensi (assembly GCF_013141755.1). Classification (NCBI taxonomy): domain Eukaryota; kingdom Metazoa; phylum Arthropoda; class Insecta; order Diptera; family Culicidae; genus Anopheles; species Anopheles stephensi. The sequence continues at coordinate 308,886 of NC_050201.1, read as the reverse complement.
TTCAGCAATTCGAGCAGCTCGAAACAGATACGCATCCATTCACGGGCCGACACATACTCCGGACCACGGTCCGCAATACGGCCGACCAGATCAATACAGTTCTCCTGTACCTTCTCGTGTCGATTTTTCAGGATGGGCGTCAGCCGGGGCAGCAGATCTTTGATTGGGGGCGTCATCTTTGTCATGCCAATCACGTTGACAATCGCTTTGAGAGCGCCCAATATTGACCCTAGCACCTCAGGGTACTCTTCGCCAAGGTACTCGTACAGTACCACTCCGAGGTGACCCATCAACTTCTCCTCTTGGCACGTCTTCATCACGACCGCAATGCGCGAGATCAGATCGGCAGCCTGCTGCCGTACCTTGGCCGACTTGTTGTTCAACCGCCAAAGGATTGTGCCACAGATCTGCGGCAGGTACGGCTTTACGCGCTTGCTCAACTGATTAACGATCGTGCCAAACCCATTTAGCATCACTACGTCCTCGGTCGTTTGCTCCTGGAATGCGTACAGTATACCATCGATCAGTTGCTCCTCCAGCCGTGAATCGATGTCGGCTGCGCCGAGGTTCGCCAAAATTTTCTCAATTGTTTCCATCACCATCTTGCGGTACTGCTCGTTCTCATCCTTAAGATCATCTACCACACGGTTAACAATCTCCGACGCACCGACCTTGCTCGCGATCTCGACCGTCGTGTCGACCAGCTGGCGATAGTTGCGCCGATCCAGTGCCATCCGATGGTTCCAGAAATGTTTGAAAAAGTGAGGCAATATCTCTTCCTTGATGTACTGCGCCTCCACACCATCCGTCGCGCAGCACTGCTTCACCACCTTCAGCACAATTTTCTTCATCTCCTCGTCCGGCGACTGGAACTCGCGGATTAAAATTAGCATCACCTCGCGAGTGTAATAGTTCGCGTACTCAGCATCCATCAGCGGAATAAGATAGCCGATCGCCTTCAGGAACGCGGCCAAACCCTTGCCCCGATGTGTCCGAATGCCTTTCCACAGTGGCTTCAGCACCGAGTCGAACGATTCGATGCCGTACGGTGTCGCTGCCTCGGCCAGAGCGGCCAGCGCAAGTGCTGTTATGGTGCGCACCTTTTGCTGCTCATCCACAAGCCCGTGCTCGATAATTTCGACCAGCGATTTCAGATGAGGCAGGATGGCACAACCCATCAGAATCGCGATTTGCTGCACGATCTTGATGCCCGTGTGGCGCGCTTGCCACGATTTCTTGCTCTTGCAGACTGCCTTCAAGAATGGCAGTAGCGACGGAATGCCAAGCGCGGATGCAACAACTGCAAATGCTCGTGCCGTCGTATTCCGCACGTACTCATCGATGTTGTCGATGTCGGGACGCATTGTTGAGATCATCGTCGCTAAACCAGCCGCCTTCGCCAGATTGGAAATAATTTCGCGACCTTCCACGCGCGCGTAGTAATCTTCGTCGATCAGCAGTGGTTCGATTACGACCAAAATCTTGTGCACGTACGGACGGACCAAATCGTCTAGCTTGTACAGGATGCGATCGATCACTTTCACCAACAAATGCCGCTCCTGATCCTCAAGCGACGGACTCATCAGCAGCGGTAAAATCTGGTTAAACAGTGGGCCTGCACCAAACTCTCGCGATTTGTCTGTAATCTGTCGGAGAGCCGCTTTACGCATCGGTGGCGTGCCGTTCTTGATCTTTAGCAGCAGTTTCATAATTTTACGCTCCTTCTGCTCCTCCGGACTCAGCGACTCTTCGTCCACCTCGACCAGCAGTTTGTCGAAGTACTGCGCATCCTCCGGCTTCATGAACGGCAGATTGCCCTTCGGCTGATTGTCCACGAACTTTTGTGCCGTTTTGTCCTCGGTCTGGATAAAGAAGGCAGCCGGTGTGCCGGCGATCGGGGTCGGTGTTGCGGTCAGCTTACGGGACGGCGTTCGAATCGGAATGTAGCCGGCCGGCGGCGGGAGTATCTTATAACCGGGCGGGAACATAACGTCCAGCTCGTCATCCGTGAAAGGTCGGTTACGTTCGTCGATCTCCTTTTCCCAACGGTATGCCTGCAGCTGTTCAGGTGTCATGGACGCGAGATGGCCTGGTGTTGGCGTTGCCATCGCCATCGCCTTGTGTCCGACCGGTGTTGTTCCGCCCGGTGTGAGTAGTGGAGTGGCATGACTCGGTGTCGACGTGCCGTGCGGCGTGGGTGTCATTGCGATAGACGGTGTCATGGCAGACGGGGTGGCGGCATTGGACGGTGTCTCGTCCCAGCGAGAACGGCGCTTTGAAGCGGGCGTGGTAGCGTCCAGTAACAAACCATCACCGGAGACGCGATCGGTACGAGGTGTTTCGGCCCACAAGTGGCCGGGTGTTTCACGCTCAGTTTTCGGCGTTTCGTCCCAGCGGTTGCGACGAGTCGACTTTTCCGCGGGCGTTTCGCGACCCGGTGTGGTAGCCGCACCGGATATGTGGGCCGGTGTTGCGTCCCAGATGCGCACGTTTGGCGTTGCTCCGGGTGTTTCACTCCCCTTGTGCCCAGGTGTTTCGTCCCAGCGATGGTCAGCTGGAGTTTTCTGTAAAATAGATTACGAACAAAGGAATATAAATTGATATGTACCAGCGCCGTTATGACACCGACTTACCTCAGTATCCCATGTCGGAGTCGCTGGTACGGCAACCTTTTTTGGTGTCACAAACTGCACATCGACTGCCTGATCCCAACGGCCACGCTTCTTCGCCTCGACCGGGGCTGGTTTCGCGGATGAGATGGTCATACTAATCTTTAGCGATCCGTCCTTCGCCTTTTCTTGGATTTTTTTGCGTAGCTGCACATACAAGAGCAAGATGAAAACAGTTTACAGTTGTTGCTAAGAAATATAGCCAAGTCAAGCCAAATGACCACTGAAAATTACCTCTGCTTCTTCGCCTTTCAGTATTTGCTCGCGCATAATTTCCGTATACGAACGTGAACCAACATCCGGAGTTTTGCCTCCTGTAAAAAGACATTCACAAGAAATGCGCATTAGTAACTTGAAATCGAATTATTCTCTAGCTAACAGAATACCTACCATCGGCAAACGGATCCGCTCGCTCTGGGGAAATGACTAATCTTCTACGTTTTTGGCGATATTCATCCTCCTTTTCTGCCACCGTCGATTTACGTCGCTCCGCAAATGGATCGTAATCCTCACCCTGGAAATAGTTCGCAAAACCCCACATGGTTTGTTACTATAGACTATTTGTCGTGCAGTCATCGGTCAACGTACCTGGCCCATTTCGTTCAGCAGTTCCGTTGGTGCCGTGTAACCCATCGGCCGGTTGTTCCGACCGATGGGCATACCATCATCCTCCTCATCATCAATATCGTCGTTGGGCGCGATCGAGGTAACGTATCCTTCATATTTGCTGTTCGTATCACCGCCATCGTAAAAATCGCTATCGAAGTACCCACGGTCACCCAATCCTACGCCCTGATCCTTTGTCGCTTCGGCGTTTAGCTCCTTCTTTTTGGCCTGCAAATCTCGGATATGAGACTCTATGTCTGCAATGAAACAAGCGCAATGAAGTTAAGAGGTTGCATCTTCTTAACCCTATCCCTGCGGTAAAAAGCATGGAACAGTAGCTCGCATTCTTTGGAAAAGACAAGTTCAACATAAACCTCAACGCATCGCAGAAAAAAGGGGTGCATCTCTACAATATTGAAACAACAATTTCTATTAAGGATTTTTGAGTTTGAAGCTTCGCGAAGAGAAATAAAGTAAAAGCACGTCTTTTACACGTGAAGATCAATTATAAGTTCTATATACATAATCTGTAATTGTAGGACGTGAAATTTGCCTTCATCATTATCATAAGATGTGATAATGGCACGAGCTGCAAATCTATACAATCCATTCTATGCTTTGAGTTTAGGTTTTTGCCGAAACATGAATGTTCCTGAAATATTCAAGCCGGTGCGAAGTAAAACCTACCGCACCGTGCGGTAAAATTAATTGCGTTTGTGTTGTGCAACTTACCTTCATGAGTTCTTACATTATTTTCCATTTCTTATTAATAGTACGACACTTTCTATAATCAATATTAACTGCCGGCAGCTACACAGCAAAACACCGAATCGTTTGTTTTTCCAGCTAACGAAGAATTTTCCCTGCGACCAAGTAGCAAATATCGGCACAATTTCTCTTTGACATTAGGCAACAGCAAAAGTTGTACCAAAAACCCAAACTCTAATTGCTATTTTACATCAGTGTCTTATGACATTGTTTTTTGCTCATTTTTTAGTATAGGTATGATTTGAGCTATTTATCATATTATAAAATTAATCAAAAAATAAGTTGTCAAACAAATGGCTATTCCTGAAAATAATTCGACAATGATGTTTAAAACACCAACTAACTTTTCACACACCCTTCATAATCGTGTTTGACAGCTTATATGTTCTGTATATGTGAACGAACTCATGGTACACAGTATACATTGATGAGGCTGTGGTCATATCGCAGCTCAGCTCATTCAAACGGTCATCGCCACATCACTCGAATTTTGGGGCTATTGGTGCTCTGCTGAAATAAGTTATTTTTTGAAGTTTTGTTACTTTCAATTTTTATTACGAAACTCCGTTGAGTTCACCGAGCACTTTAATAGACACTCTTGGTGTCTTTCTTGTCGTTGGCTGAATGCTAGACCGCTGCCTTATTTACAGTAGTTTGACATTTCTCAACTTGGCACAACAAATCCCTTGGCATTCCGGTTGCTAATGGTGACGGAAAGCGAAAAAGTTTTGTTGGTGGTACTTCCAGCAGTAGTTACTCGCGCGAAGCTTCTTCTAATCACAAATTATCAAGCCGCCTGGAAAACGACTCATGGTAAAATAACATTCCATAAGCCTTAGCACAATGCCTCTGGAATCCTCCGACGATAGAATTGAAGAGCAAGTATGTGTTGATATTCTGCAGAACAGATAGATTTTACTTGCTAATCCTTTGCAAAATCCTCTACCTAGAGCTTCCCTGACGTTGGTACACCGCATAAAGCAAAGGAAATGGACAGGCGTCACAAAAGAAACGAAGATTTGGCCCGCTTTATACTGTCCCGGTCTTCGCTGTACCGTGAGTTCGCCAGTATTGTTTATCTACTGCAATTATTCGATTATAATATGCTCGTACTCGTCTTTGTAGTGCATCGCATCAACAAGGCAGTATCGGAAACTGCCGCTCGGTACCGACTGCAGGAAATTGCTCAAGCCATTTTCGCCAGCCTACAGCAGTACCCGATCCTGGCGTTGGCGGTAGCCATTGCGATATTCACGTTCACGCTGCCGTTCTTGGTGTTTATCTTCTTCACAATGACCACAGCGGTGATGGCCTTTACCGGGTTTGTCCTGATAGAGGGCGCACTCATAATGGCTGCCTCGGTAATGCTAGTAAGTTTGCTCATTGGCGTATTTTTAGTTATGGCCATCTTGGGGCTTATGTTTTTAATCGGGTATTTAGGCATATCCCGCGCTTACGAATGTGTAACTCGATTTAAGGTAGATGATTTACGTGAATATTTGCGGGACCATTAGCCCGTGGAGCATGTTTTGCTTCTCGTTGCCCCTTGTTTGCGTAACTGGTCTGTACTTAATTTGATATTTTAGCAGTATTATTATGGTTGGGACAACATATTCTTTTTGGGTGTGAAGAGTCCATAGACTAAGTTCTCTGAAAGAGTTACCATTACAGAGCAATTTGTCTCGAATAACCTGTGCTAATTATGAACAACATTCCTTAACATTTTGTATCTGGTTCAAATGAACAAAAGTTGTGGGTAAAAACTATATGATAGAATGCTGCTGCATAACGAACAAATAAAATGAAACGGTGATATATCTTATTGCTACAATATTTAGCGTGCTGCGGTACTGCGAACAAAAAATTAGGCGCATTTGTATATCAAACATGGTGTAGTCCGTACGGAACCGAACTGCTGGTTTTTTACACCAATGATTTGAGACAGCGAATCCCATCTCGTGTAATCCCTTTACCAAGAACTGTGACGCTAGGCCAATCCAGATGAGAACCGTACTGTGATCTTAGGCGTTCGTTCGTCATGCCTTCATCGGTTTTTTTCGCACGGCAAAATCTAAAATTTAAGAACAATATCGATGGCGTCACGGTATTCCAAGCGCCATCGATATTGAATCATCTCGCGTTATCCATAAAATGGCATTGATAAGAAAAGAAGAAAACAAAGATAATGTCCATACTGCTGAGAGAGAGAGAGAGAGAGAGAGAAAGAAAGAGAGCGTGTGTGCATGTGTTGTGTGATGTACTGCTTCGTTGTGTGCGGAAAAAGCTGACGATTGCTAGAATGAAGTGTACGTAGTGTAGTATTTACAATCCTCGTGTGTAGTAGGGTCAATACCAAGAACAACACAACGGCACCGTTTGTGGCGCTCGTTGTACAGGTGGAAAAAAAGCGTAGTAAGAGAGAGAGAGAGAGAAAGAGAACGAGAATACAGCGCGCGATGCTCTCGCAACGCTCTCACGCATGTAATCCTGGCCAATCGAAATTAGGTTGTTTAGTGAAGTGCGTTCGTTGTCGCTCTCTCTCTATCTCTGTCTCTCTCTCGCTCTTGCGCGCACACACAATCATGCTCATTCACTCTGGTGTTCTTTGCTGGAAGGAAATATGAAGGAGATGCAGACACACAATCTCGTTGAATGCTGTCTCGTTTTTCCTCCATGGTCTCCAGTACGGCCAGAATCTCCAGCCAGGGGTTAGAGCATGCGGCCAATAAGTCAGTGAACAGCCAACCAGTTTTCCACCATCCGTCTTCGTATGGTAGGCTCGTATTTAAGTGTGCACTTATCATCGCGTTTCTGACGCACGGTACACGTTTGCCGTGAATTTCGGTGAATAAAAACGGTAGAAAAACAGGACTCACTGTTGGAATTGGTTTGTGAATTAAGTAATTACATTTGGTTTGGGTGTGCGATTGTTAGTAATATTGCTTTCTGAAGCATAAGAAAAATTGGTCATGTTCGGAAAGGGAAAGCGTTTAAAATACACCCCCGGCTCGTATATGTGTGCGTGTGTATTTCAGCAAATTGTGAGAGCATGCGAGAGTATGTGTGTGTGAATGTAGTGTGTGCGTGTATGTGTGTGCGTGTGTTTATACCAGTCGTTTCATAAAACCAGGATTTCTTTTCGCTGTCGTTTTACTAGAATGCACGGTCTTAGATGACCTGTGCGATAATTCACACTAAAGAAACACCATATAAAAACCCAATTACAAGGGTTCCGAGTGAGCGAAAGCGAAAAGAAAATAAATCAGTCACTTATGCTTCCACTACAGTAGCTGCTTTGGTTATTATTGATGTTTTCTAGAACGAAACAAAATAAATAAACATTGAGTGGTTGCGAGAGCAAAAGACCGAATAATTGTGGAACGGGAGGAAAAGTGCATATCTGATTCGTTATTACGGTGCAGTAGCTGGTTTTTCTTCATCCAGGCAGTCAATCAACCGCTCACCATATCGAAACGGTAGGTGTCTTCAGGTCTCGGCGCGTCCGTTATAGGTCCGTTATGACTAATGCATCGCCATAAACTGCAGCCAGCGTAATAAATTCCAACCGTGCAATTCTATTAGCTCGGTACAGGAATAGTGAACAGCAGTTTTGAACTGTGCCAAACAAAAATTAACCAAAATCTACAATGAATCACACGTATGAAGCGAGGAAAACTTTTAAGTTCATGCACAACAATTATCGTTATGATTAAGCAAGTGAATATCAATGGCTGATCACTAGACTAAGGGTTAGACCCTCTAGCTGGAATAGTTGCTTTGGTTTTATAAGGAGGTATTGGATATGATTAACACAACATCAATCAACGCACCACGAACATCTTGCCTTGGCATCGGTCAACAAGCCTCTCCAACAACAGCCCATCCAACGTTGGTGGCGGCCATCAGCTAGTTTTTTTCCCTTTGTTTGATGTGTTGTGTGATGGCTTAAGTAGTTGCCACGCAGTGCAGCAGTGTTTGAAATGCGAGACCAGCATTAAAATGAGTGCGAATAGCTTTATATATCTCTCAGCCGCAAAGTTCTTCGTTTGCATAATATAACTGGCAGACGTCAAGACAAGCAATATAACCGTTTATCAGTAATCGTAATCGCACACACCATCTTAAGCTTAAAGTTTTTTTTTTTATTGGTTAGTCTTCACTTATATACGATTGAAAGAGCGTAACGACGCCACGGTTGACGGTGGCCGAATCTTGAACTAGCTAGCCTGACCTGGCCTCAACCATCCATCCACCTCCCCCTAAACCTGTATTCTGATCCAAGGCAAGGAACAAATAGCTATTCGAAAAACTTTATCTCTCTTGCCAGAAACAATTACTGAAGAAAAGATGTCTTTAAGAACCAAACTGGTACATACACTCCCAAGACGCATCCTTTACAGTGCTTTAATGCTCTTATTCAAAAATAACATCTCGTGCAATGTATTTTTGTACTAGATGAATGTAAACAAATCAAAATGGCTGCCGTGTGACGCGCCTCGGAAGAAGTACGGGAAGTCGGTAGATGTTGTGCGTGAATTTTCGCTACTAATGTGAATGATTTCGCTAAGACATTGTTCACATTCTCTACGCTGAAACGTGGATTATTTGGATGAAAAAAGAGGATGCATTTTTATACGCGTATCTTTAGGAAGGATGTGAAAGCTGTCAATACTGTTAATGGGCAGTGGTCTTCAAACATTTGCGTGCACATGGACATAATAGCTGTGAAGGATTTTGACCTACGGCCATATGACCAGTCGTTCTATTACACCTCACAGCTACATCTGGCTACACTTTGCTTTCCTTCATGTACAAACAGCGTAGCCGTTTTTTCATACTTGGGGCTGGATTATTTCATTTTCCTGCCGATGGCAAATTCCATTCCATATGCCTTTCCAATTTTATGACAAGAGTATAACTAGCTTAGACATCCCGGTAGTTTCGTTGGCTAAAGTCTGAATAGATGCCCCCCCCCCCCACTCACGAACACCCATTTTTGCAACTGAGTTACCCAAAAGGGTATATTTTTCAGAATTTTTACTATAAGTATTTATTAATTTATTATTTATTTATTATTTTTAATTATTATAAATAACTATTACAACGATTTCTCACATTTTTGCTTAACTTTTACCTAAATTTAAGGTAACTCAGTAACGAAAAGTGAGTGCCGTGAGTGTGGGGGGGGGGGGGGGGGGCATCTATTCAGACTTTAGCCGTTTCGTTTAATAGCGGCACCTAATCTCACCTGCAGGACTGACTGAAAATAGCAAGCCATTGTATCCGTATTTTGACTATGAAAGGGTTAAGTTTTTTGTAAAATAATTTTTCAATAATGTTTTGATAAAGCTTCGCAAAGCTCCGAGCATAACGTTGCCGACCACTGCCGCGGATGAGACGGTGTATGCGTGTGATGCTAAAGACACACTTTACGGAAGTAGCACATCGAAATGATTTCATGCCCTAGCAACGGAAGTATAGGGTTACTTGTGGGCTGTATGCTTAGAAATTATTGTTTTGAAGTTTCACAACTTGGTAATTAGCTTTTGTCCATGACAAATGTTGCGGTTTTATCGGAAAACAGTTTTCGGCGTGTAAATTGCGAACGAAACTCATGCTTCCCTCTACAAAAACCAGCATCTTTATCGTGTATATGTATGTGTGTGCTTCTTTCGTTGGTTGGTGTGCGTGGTCGAACAAGGTGCCTCTTTGTCGGGGCTTTACTGTCGGCCCTAGGGTGTGTCGAATCGAGCGCGGTCTGGAGGGTGCTGTTCGAGGCCTAGAGGTGTAAAGAATGTAGAGAGCGGCGGCATACACTGCATGTTGGATATTTTGGTAGAGAAACCCGTTCCGCTCTCCTATGTTATTGTTATCCTCTTACACTCATAACATAAAATGCTAAGAGAGCAGTCTCAGTAAACGATGCCGAAGAAGTACGGCACAAAACTGGTTGGCGTTCATGGAACATGGACTGCGATGATGTTTGATTTTCTGTACAAACAGCATGCAATAACATGCAGCCAGCCAGAGGCAGTGCAAGCGAGAAGCAAATATCTCCCTCGCGATAGTCTGCTTATGGTGCGCTAGAACCATGCACAAACATCCATGAAGCGTAACCCGACACATGCAATAGCATAGCAGCAATAGCAATAACATTTTCTTTATTCATGGTCTCATTTCGAGCATTCGACGCGGGATAGGGCCAACGGAAAAAGAAAATACTTGCGTTACATGAAGAATAAGATTGTGTGGTTTTGTAGTGCGTTTAGGATTCACTACTTGAGCATGACATACTAAAAATATAAATGAAATAAGCTTTCGTCGGTTTCACAATACGTCTTAGCAGAACTAAACTGTTCAGAACTAAACTGTATCAGAGAAAAGGTTTTTCGGAGCGATCAGGGTTGGCGCCAGGTTTTCACATGAAAGGATCTAGGAATCCACTAGGGGTGAAAAATCTAGCGAAGATCTCACCAGGTTACAGTATCAAAGAAGCAGAAAAATTGTTAGTTATATTCTATACCATTCAACCCAAGACCTCTCGAGGTTGTGGTGTCAAAAGGGCAGAAGAATTGAGAATGATATTTGAACTTTCACTGAGGATGGCTACTGGAACGTGTTTAGGTACCGTGTCTGGTACTGTTGCAATAGAACGATGAATGAACGCCATTGCTCTGACTGCTTCACGCTTTACCTCTTGCTGGCTATTGCTATCACCCGATAGATGACGCCAGGGAGGATGCTTGAATGATCGTTAAATAGACAAACTTTACGCATGGACGCATACGCACATGCGTACACAAGTGCAAGTTTAGAATGAATCCGCCTTAGCTTCTCTTGCTCCTTCACTCTCCAGTACCTGTATCCCTTTTCGTTCTGGAGAGTGAGGGACCGTGACCTATCCTTTTTGTGTTGTTGTTTAGTTCTTTTTGGTAGTGCTTTCCCGTCTCCTCGGTATGTTTTGTACCCTTGGTTCCATGCAAAACCTTGTTCACCACCATCCTGAGTACCTCCTTCGTGGTGGTGAAGGGAATATGTGTGAAGAAAAGAATATAATTTCGGCAGGTCTGTGGTCTCGTTTGCGTCTACAAACCTGTTTTCCTTATATGACGTGGTATGGGTATGCCTTGATGGGTATTCGTTCAGAAAATCTGAAAATAGGTAATGGTGTATTGACCGTAAGGGTATCAGCTTTTACGAAGAATTCAGGCGTTTCAGACTTAGGCCCGTAACTATTACAGCGATCTTAGAAGTACTAGATCACGCGAATTCTTTTCTGGATGAAGGCAACGCAAACAATTTACCTATATCCTTCGTAGAAAGTACCAGTTTGACAAGGAGAAACATGTATCGTTTCTGGCATTAAAGAATCACAGGTACGATATCTGTCAAGCAGCATTCTCCCACTTCTTGTACCTGACAACCACAGCTAAATGAAGGACTCGGATTTTTCTCGGTACGATCGTTCGCCAAAGATGGTTCCCTGATGAAAGGTTCTGGTCGGTATTTTGTACCAGGTAGAGAGCTATGGAATACCTCTCAGATAATACGACCCAAAGGGAATGCCTCTCAGATCATTGGTCTGACGGCTCTCAGTTTCCATCGAACCGGTTCCGCGGCAGCATCGTCGTCGCGATTTTTTTGCACCAAATCCCTTTGTCAAAAACCACGCCGTGGCTTTTGCGGCCCGGTTGAAATATCCGTAGTGGTGTGCTCGCGTGTGGTTTAATCGAGCACAGCATCATTGGACTCGGTGTTGGTACGAACGAATAGGAGGTAAATGATCATAAATTACACTGTAGGAGAATTTATGTGTCTTTTTTATGTAGAGATATTTCATCTCGAAGTATCCAGTGTTTCTTTGTGTGTGTCTTGGAAAGAAGCAATGCTGTGCAAAGTCCCAACACCAAGTTCCTTCTAGCTCATCAAAAAGCTGCTCCCGTTTTGGGTGAATCATCTGAAACGTATGAATCATAACGCTTCAAGGTGTTTCACATCACGTACATGTATCACACTGCGTCTGGGAAAGCATTGTTCCTCTGTTCCTGAATGCAAATCAAACAGTGGCAGTTAATCATGACTCAGACCATAGTTTGCTGGGACAAAACTAAATATTTTCGGTTGGTGAAGTTTGCAAATATGCTCTATGTTCCACCACAGAAATTGATGGCGTTATTCCATGCAGACATATGGGAGCAAAAAATGGTTGCATACGCTCACTACACATGTTGGCCACATTTTGTTTCATCGCCCAGCAGATCACATGTTTCATCACACATATATAGTTTCAAAGACAATCTCAAAAGATACAAATTGGTGAAGATCAGGAACGTTTGGGAAACGTGAAGCAAATTGCCAGTGTTACACTGTTAAAACGAAACACAGAAGGAGAAAAGATCGCTTTATACCTGCCGAAAGGGAATTTTCGGCCCACCTAAGATCATTGTTCGCTCCTGACGGCAAAACTGTATGCATCATGTAAACAGGAAGCAACAACCATTCTCATATTCTCAACAATCTATCCTCTTAAACTGGTAGCAACCAGAATATAAAGTGTTTATCACTGTATATAAAATTCATAGTGACTGAAAATAAAATGTTCATTGCAGTTTTAACAACCGAATGCATATTAAAAGAAACATAATTTTCTCTTTTCGTTTTCATGCTCATTCTTACCTGTGGATCCCCTCCAATCCACACACGACCATCAACCAAAACTGCGGCTCAAATGTCATCGAAATGGTAACCGGAATCACCTGGATCCCCGATATCTGGCACAATCAAACATCAGGCGTGGAAGTGATCGGCGCCCGTAAAGCAGCATGAGCTATCAGATGCCGCAAAACAGAACAAGTAAGTACGGAGAAACACACATAAACACTGTCCGACAACTAGCTGACAAGCTCGATTTAGGCTAGTTAATGCGTAGGATAATTTTATTACAGCCCGTTTGCCTCATTACTAGCAAGTGGTCGCAAATTTGCGTGGTGTTGCAAGATTAAACAGGGACTGCTTGCTTTTAATTCCAATTTGCAATGCCCATTCGGGAATGCACTTTAACGATCCATTTGAGTAGCTATAACTGAAGTGAATCTTGTGCTCTGTTTGATCATTAAATCGTGAAGAGAACAGCTAGAGGAATAGCTTGAGGAATGATGATTTGCCAGCAGCCGTTACTTACCGAGGGATATGTCCATTATGGCTGTGCTATAAAAGTTAAAAATATGGTGAAAAAACATTTATGCGCTCGTTAACATCGTCTCGTTCGAGTATGAAGTGGAGATAAATAGAATCCAGGAAGATAAGAACAGGAGATTGTATCGCTTTTATATACTGCTATCCATTTCTGATGTTATTGGATTGGAACGATCCTGGATTAATTGCTTTGAAAATGTATAAAAATATACGTGCATAAATGCCGAGCAGCAACGGATTACTACCAACGAGGGTGCAAATTAGCTGTTTCATAATTAGCTTTATTCGAGCCATCGGACCTACTAAGAGCGATGTTGGTCGCCTTCACGAGAGAACTTGGAATCAAATCCCAATCCAAATTTGCTAAAGTTCAATCGAGCTTATTTTTTTCATTCCTACAACACTGATGCATGCATCTAAGTGCAAAATATTGTTGGTTTTAACTTCGCTTGATTGCTGGACTTTGCATAAACTCCCTTTCTGGTAATATATGTTGATGAGCTTAGGGACTCACAAATTTTACAGCCATGTAAATTCTTTATAGCCCTTGCACCGTAAATCATGCACGTCTTGTTGTTCTTTTCCCACAGAACGATACGCGACACAATATCGTTTATTGTGGTCCAATCTTTTGCAAGGGAGTTCAGATAGGATTTGAACCCTGGTCGTGCAGGTATTGCACGTTTCAATTCAATATCCTGGCTTTTGTTGTGAACGCACATTCTCTTGACAGCACCAGCTCACCGGCACTTCAATAGTCTAATAATGTGTCGCACAACAGTGCGATTATCGTACAGTTCAGAGACTTCACCACCTCCATTGTCCTTCCACAATGAAATTTAGAAATTGACAAATGTCAACAAAAACCCCGATTCTGCTCACCACAAACGGTATGTGTGTGCGTGTGTTATTTGCATATTTTGTTATTTTGTTGTTTGTTTGCAATATGTTGTTGGCATATTTTTAGTGGATGAAACAGGATTCATTGGACATATTTGTTAAGCAATTTAGTTTTACGATTGATTATTGGTAAACTACTTCATCTCACCATGTGTCACGTGTATGTTAGACATGCTGCCTGGTGTCTCTGTAGATAAGTCTCAAATTACAAACGACCATAAACGAACGTCCGTATTCCGGGCAACTCTAATGTCACCTGATGGGTTCAACATGTGAGGCGTAGTGCCCTGACATCCTTTGTGGTAGACGACACATACGGTGACAAAACAAACAACACGTTCTCCCTTGTAGCAAAAGGTGGTAGACACGGCATCCGGGAGGGCCATATGGTTTTCTCCGCTATTTCGTATCAGTGTAGTATTTCCCGCCCTCGCATCAATGACGTGAGGGAAAACATGCGCGCGCAGGCCTATGTAAGAGCATCGTGTTATCCTTATCATATTTATAGCATGGGGAAGTTGATCCCATAGGGGGAAAACAGCAAACCATCGACTCAAGTCATGAATCTTCCAAAGCACCTCAGCCTTCAGTGATGTTGTATTCCTTAAAGCTGCGGAAAAGCATGAACACTCTTCATCGTAATGAAGTGGTTGTGCCTTGGGTAACTGGAAAAGGTGGAGCCAAATTTCCGTTTTTCTCGCCCGACAGTTAGAGAAATTCGCACAAAATGGCGTTTTCGCATTGAAGCTGTCTCGCTTCCATAGTATCCTTCACTCACACTGCCGTAGGTGATAGTATAGTGAGACGGGCAAGGATAGTTAGAAAGTGTTTGAAGTGGAAATACAATCAATCAGGCCAGGACCAGCACAGTTGGGATGAAAGAGAGCAGCAGTTTCTGGTGAATTTTTATTCGCTTTTCCCGATAAGAAATTGCGGACCGCCTGTTCGTTTACCGGGACTGCTGTGGCATTATTGCGTCCACAACGGTAACGGTAGCGGCTCGTACTGTGCTCGCACAAAACACGGCTGGTGGATTCATAGCTTATTTGGATTTTTTTTTCTTTCTATTGTGTACAGTGAAATTGATACTACACATTTTAAGAATAAAATAATACTTAAATGCTATGAAAAAATTGTAGGCATAATGTGCTTTTTCTTCGGACAGTTCTTTTAAACGACTTTTGTGTGTTAGAGGAAGGTGTCACAACGGTGGTTAATCCGCATTAAAAGCTAGTTTTCTTAGCGAGTGTAATTGTATGATACGTTTTGTTAATTTGAGTAAGGGTGTGCGCGCGTGTGAGTGTCTCTAGATCTTTAGTAAACGGTAGAAAACATGTTTGCTATGCTGTTGTGCCTGATTTGAGATGTTGAAATTAAAATAGTGATTTATATTCCGTTCATCGTTTTTTCATCCTGTACCGACAGTTTGGATAATTCAGCACACGAAGGACGTAGCCAAAAATTTGTTTAAAACAATTATCCGCCACAACCTTTGTGAAGGTGCACCCAGAAATAGGTATGCCATCGGTCGAAGGGGGTTGCTCTCTGTACACTGATGAAAGTATGTTACTGATACACAAATACATACACACAAACGAAGCAATCTAGAGGATATGTTCATGTCGCACAATTGGCTATTTCATGCAACTTCTTCTATACTTAAAAAAACTCGATCAATAACATTTAGAATCCTTAAAATAGAAAGCAAAAGATTAACCTTATTCGCTCGAAGTGTGTCTACGATCAACAACTCTTAAAAGTATGCAATCAACAGCAATTTCCCAAAAAGGGTCCCAACTAGTCGTTTTTAAAAATTCCATTGAATACCTTTGGGTGTAATGTGGCTACATTCTGGGCCACTCCCATATTTTTTTATGTTACAGTTCTCAAATATTTTGTTACATTCAAGATGGTAGTCCAATAACATTATTTTGCATTACCATGCTTTCTGTGCCTGGGTGTGTTGTTTTTTTGGGCAGGGATATTCACTTGCATCTTCCGTTCCGCTGATTGGTGAAACCGATTTACTGTAAATGGTATGCGCCAGAACGCGCCGGTAGCATAATGCGCACATCATACCACACTCCCGCCTATCTACTCGTCGCCATGCAAATCGCGGGTATGTTCGGTGTTTTCCCCACCATCTTAATTTTCTTCTTTTTTAATTTACACAATGAAGGGTATGCGAAGCGCGGGAGTAAACCTTCTCCAGTATGTTGTGCCTTCTGTATAATTCGTTTGATGAAGTAGATTTTTTTTCTCTCTCTCCTGTCCATCTATCTTGAGAACACGATGTAAAAAGCGCCGGACTGACTCCGGGAAGGTTAAACGAGGGATGAAAAGTTTTGGCTACAGTGGCTTTAAGCGGTTGCACACAGCCTATAAAAGTGTTGAGAGAGACAGAGAGAAAGAGAAAGAGAGAAAATGAGAGAAAAAAAAGTAATGAAAAGGCAACAACAATGATTGAAAAAAATAATCTTACGTTTTTATAGGTTTTTATAGTCGCAGAAGGGGTTTTTTTATTACACGTTTCGGTAACACACGCACACCACCCATAAAAGTGGTGGAAACTGTATGATTGCATAGAAGTAGGAAGGAACGGTTGGGTTGTTATGGTTCTTGGTGCACCTGAGATTGACGTTTACGATGGACGGCGGGAGGATGATGCCATTAATGAATGTATCCAAAACTGGCTAGATTTGCTGCCGGATTGCTTGTCAAAGTGGAAACACCAGAAGGAGGAAACCCTCCCGTACTGTATAAATGCAAACGGTATGCAGCGACAATCGTTTATTGATCGTTCATCGCTGGTTGGTCGCGGTCGTGGTGTTCCGCGCGTTGGTACCGTTGCCAGGGAAATGCTTGAGCTGTTTGCGGCAGCCTGCATTGAGGTCGGTAACGGCAGGACTCGTGCTCAAACCATTTGGTCAGATCTAATCTGTTGTAGGGTTAATCGTGCGCAGAGCGCCAGAGTTCATCGGATTTTTAGATCCATAGCGCTGTGGTGCAGTGAAGCTGTAGGCAAAGTTAGTGGTGAATTGTCTTCGGCGCCGTTTACAAGTGATACAAGTTCCTTAAGTTTGATGTACTCGCGAAAACAGGATAAGAAGTGAGCGATGTCATAAGCTGTGAGTTTGTTTTTTCTTTAGTGGGATTATTCTACTAACCGAACAACACGACAGTGAGGAAAGCTATTGAGAGCAAGGATACCCATGAGGTCACACTACACACTCTAGCATCATCCGTCACCTCAACACATGCGTCCTACTCTTCTATCAAACGAAACGAACCTGCCATCCACCGATTCTACCAACCAGCTTCACTCTACAGTAGTGCTTACCGATTGCGTACCGATCGTCGTATATTGCCGTTCTCGCATTCGCATGCGTTCGAGGAATGCAAAGTGGTGGTGTTAAATTTCGTGACGCTCTGGGCGGGGAGTATCCCTTTCGAATCCTTTTCGAATAGTAGGCGAATCGGGAAAATCGAATTAGCTTCTGGCCAGCAAGGATTCGAAAAGACTACCCACAGTAATATGTAAGGGTATGCAAAGGGTTAATAGTTTTGTCCGGAGGTTAACCTAGAGAGCACATGTATTGGAATACATTCCGCGAATCAAAAGTTAAAGGTTGGATTTACTGACATGCGCATATCTGATCGGAACGATGGAGTACCTACAGTTCCTGGGCGAATGTAAGCGTAAATTGAACTTTTTGTTGTTTTTTCTTTCTCCTTGCCTTTACAACATTTGTTGATGCTGCTGCACTTCTGAATATAATATTTTCCGCATAACATAAGCATTTTATTTTTTTATCTTCACTTCACTGACTTATACTTCGCTACAAACGCTTGGGAACCTATGAACGTTGTAGATTTTTTCTAAGCCATTGGGGATTGGTGAACCTGTTTCGCTGCACAACAGTAAAATCATCATATAGATGATAGAGATCCTATTCACATACAGGACCGAAATTCCTTCGGAGTGGATAGGAAATGTGGATTCTACAGTTATGAACACGTGGGCCTGGCAGTTGCGAAGTGCGAAAGCCAAAAATGCCAGCCTGAGACTTTTAGGGCGAGAATCAAACAAATGCGTACTGGGGCAATAACAGCTTATCCTAAAGCATATTTGACCCTGCATTTCCTGTGCGTTTTAATTAATAAATTCAGGAAAAGCAAGCGATGAAATTGTTATCGCCATTGGGGTGACACAATACTCGCTCCCATTCAACAAAACTCGGTAGTTGGAATGATGAACATGGAATGAAACACAAAACAACAGGTTCAGAACACTTTCACGGCGACAACAATCCAAGCATTGAATATCAAAAGCAACATCACGCAGAACAGCAAGTAGTGAGCGAGCGATGTATGCAAATAGTAAACAGGTCTATAAAGAAACCCGAGGCCCGAGATGTAGCAAATTGATTTTACAATCTCTATGGCACAGTCAGCCAGGGTTATCGGTAACTTTTTATTTCCAACGATCGTGAGTTTCGATTGACTTCAGGCGTCGACTTTACGCGCGCGCAGTGGAGTGTACCTAATGTCATACTATTATGCCGGAACCTGGAGGTTACCTCCATTGAGGCGTTAGGAAACAAACATAAAATCGTTAGGAATTATATACACATGGCACCCGTTTACACTCTCTAATGTCTAATACCTATCTCTCTGTTTAGTGTTGTTAGAACCTAATGTTCGAGTTGTGTTTTATGGTTAGGTTACTGCTAGGGAAAAGGAAACATCTTAATTAAAATTCGCGTGATCTTTACCAGTTTTACGGACTGTAGCTAGTTACGTTTTTACATTGAGATTTTTTTTTCATTTTTATGGATTCAGCCTAGAGCTGATAAAGAAGCATGTTTAATCCACGAAACGTAGCTATGGTACCGAAGTTATTACAGTAAACTTACTTCAATAATTCCGCAAATGCATTATCAGCATGAAATCGGTCGGTTTTGAGGTCGTGCAAACTAACTACTCACTGTGACCGCGCGCATTGTGCCATAAAATTGCGAAACATAAACATACATTCATCTACATATATTTGTTTTTATAGCTTTTGCTATTTATTTGCTACTTCCATGGGCACTGGGTGATGGAAAATTGATATGAATAGTGTGATTGTTACCAGGATGAAAGTGTTGAGAACACTGCGAGAGGGAAATATGGTTTAAGTTTCGTTTTTATAACGCTTCGTAGTTATGTATTGTTGGAGCGGTGTTCGCTTACGAACTGGTCTCTTATTCCTACTTCCGTGCTACTAATTAGATTCTCGTATGCGGGACTGACAATATAGGTGTGATAATCGCGTGTGATCATGAAGAGAATCTTTCTTACAGTAATGTTGGAGCCATTTAAGCCGTGCCCTGGGGAAAGGGACTTCCGATGCTCCTCTTTTGGAATGGCCCGCTCATAGCTCTTGGAATGTGAAGACATTAAGTGAAGATTGAATGATTCGTCCCAATCTTGACCATCCGACGAATGCTAGATCGCTTTATGTATACTCAAAACAAATATTTAATTTAGATCTTCTTTCTTCACTTCTTATGCGGAGATCATTGGCGCATGAAGTTCTGTTGGCTTTGATTCATCGATACTAGACAAAATATCTATGGTTGAGTGCAATAAACTTTCGCTATAGCGACAAGCGCATATGTTTCTTCTTATAAACAAATGTGTCAGGTTTCGTCTGATATGCTGCTGTTCTAGTTTTTACGATTGCGGTTCGATCTGGATCCACCATCTGCGCGGTTGTATCGTACCGGCTTTCGGAACGCCAATTGTTTGTGTTTTAATTCGTATCATGTTGCATCGCGTCATGATGTTGGCTGGTCAGTTTGAAAGCTCGTTTTATTTTCGTGCCGTTATTATTACATGTGATGCACCGGGCGCTTGTTCAGTGTTAGTTTATCGGCTATTTGTTTGGCAAAAACGGCGATATCATTTCCTCGAAATCGCACTGAAACCATGAGTGCACTCCACATAACTCATCAGTTCTACCGTAGTGAGAAGTAAGTTAGAGATGTGTCAGATCCTCTTAAGATCTCTAAGAACTATATCGTTTTTATAAATGAGCTTACACTAAGAATATCTTGCTAATCGTTTGTTATGCAAATGGAAGGAAGTGAGCCCTTTTAAGTGTTGAAATGTGAACTGGAGAGGTGTGTCTGCTCATTTTTTTTTTATGAAAATAGAGTGAATAAAAACTATTGAAAGCATTTTTAACGGTCCCGGTAACGAATTCATCATTTGACAGTTAAATCATTGACAGTAAATTGCGATTTCCGCCTCGTTCGTTGCTTGATAGCCAATTTTTCCACTGAGTGTTCATAATGATCTCTAGCTGGAAAAGGTTATGCCCAAATTGGGTTTGTCCTTTCCCCGGTTTTCAGAAAAGTTTCTAGCGTGTTTTGAATTGCTGCGAAAAGATCTAGAAGAGCACACAGACACAAAAACGACGACGTTAAATAAAACATGGAAATTTTACGCAAGTCGGGAAAAACAAAGCAAAACGTGCAGCAGTGTGTGTCATGGTGGCAGGCGTGGGGAAATTAATATAGGATGAGAAGGTAAAACGATTCGCGTTAGGAGTCGGTGCTTTGGCTCCCACCTTCGGCACTTTCGACACCTCCCTCCCCAGTTTCCATAACGACAGCCAAAGAACCGTATGATTCGTGATGATGGAAAAGCGCTTTTCAAAACGGGAAATATTCTATTGGCGGTACCGTAACCTTAGACGTCTGGAAAAACGTGTAAGAGCATGATAAAGCGATGTGGAGAAAGAAGGATAGCAAAAGGGAATGAGATCGTCGACGAGGTAAAAAGATCAAAGGAAACTGTTTTCACCCTCGTTTGCGTTGCAGATCTTAGGATTTTCTTTCCTTTCGTTGTAGCCATGAGCTGGGAGGTTTGATGAAATGTGAATGTGTGTGAGTAATAGGAGGAAGGATGGTTAGATGCCAGTACGCTCAAAAATGCCGAAAATGGAAAATTATCCTTCACCGATTTTCTTTGACAGAAAGTAAGAAAAAAAGGAAGTTGTATTCGAAATCGATTCGAAGCTTTAATAAACAGAAAACAGTCATCTTATGAAACAACTTTTTGGTCGAAAGTCCTTCTCAGTCCTTTGCTACGTTAAATGCGTGTCATTAAAATTGTAATGCAAATCCTGTTTAAAAACACAGCTTGTACCGCCATGCAATCTGCCACGGGGGGCTCAATTTAGATGTTGTAGGAGCTTAATTGCGTTAAATACTATATGCTCCACCCAATCACTTTTTTGCAGTCAACCCTCCGGAGCAGGACACGAAATTGGATAATAGTTGGATGGCGATCAAAAAGATCCCCCTCGAGTGTGCTGTGTGGTTACCCTGTAATTATAGGTTGGTTTGGCAAAGCGCTGGAAGAAAAGCAAGGGCTTTTGTGCAACAGCTCCAGTACGACAATGATTGTCGTTTTGTTTCAATTATCGCCTGTATGCAACTGTGGTTCTTCCCATAGAACTGGTAGACCACAAGCTAGGGGTCACTGGTGTTCTGTTGATGAATAGTTGATTTTAGTGCAACAACTCACCGTTCTCTGCGTTCTGCGTACACTTGAGCAGTGTACCTACCTCAAAACATTTTTCGAAGAAATATCCAATTTCATGCGCTTCGTCGAACGACATCTCTTTTTTCTCTCTCCCCTAAAAGATGAATTATTGACGACATACGCGAATGTATAATTTAGTGTCAAGCAAGGCAATTTTCCTCTCTCCAATAGCGACACTCAATAACATAATAAAACGCATATTTTGTCTCGGACAAAAATCTAACCCTCAAACAGAACAGAATCAACGAGTGAGATGTTGTGCACGGTCTTTGATTAGATCGCAAAACGTGGCGCAATAAATACAGATCTACATGTCGTTCATCTGTAGAATTTTGGTGCTAGAGAAAAGTAATTTAATGAGCTCAGCTTTTTTTAACTGAGGGTCTCAGGAAAATGACATTAAAAAAGAAACGGACTGTGCTACTTAAGTATACCAACAGATGAATACAACTTGTTCTTCAATCTCAAACCCCAAATAACAAAATATTGATCTTTTTTTTTCTTTTCGTCCCTTCGTCACCACTATCGAGCAGTGCTCTGTTTTCAAACACACCCACGCGCACAGATTGTCTGCCGCTATCAATCATGTTTCTACACTTTCGGCGCTGGTGACTGCGGAATGTTTCGCTTGTTGGTGCCATGTGTATTCCCTAACCAAAACAAAAAAAAAAAAACGAAAAACACGAGCACGCGTTGTCGAGCCACATCAAGCCAGATTTGCGTTGCCCGTTTTTCAGATACAGCTTGAATCAGGGGCATGAGAAAAGATGCGGGAAATGGAAAATGAGGAAAGCCCTTCATTTGGGAAATGGTGGAAGCTGTACTTGGCCGGAGGAAAAAGCGAACGTTCACCGATGGCAATGTCGAAAACTTCAAAGAGAATCCCTAATCACGTACATGCTAGGGAGATGTGCCTCTTTACTTCTGGGGACGTGGCGTTGGACTAGCGGAGAGCATCAGCGCACGCGAACCCTGAAGCCGTCATCGTCATGATGAAAGGGCGACCATTTTTGCGCGGGAAAAACGAGCGAAAATCGTTCCCAGTGTGGGTGTATACGTGACGGCAGAGCACCTCCGTCCCTACGCCGAAGGCACGAGAAAAAAACTGGTCTAGCCTCGATTCTAAGATTCGCTTGCGATAGAACCTGCAAAGGTCCAACAGTTGACAACACTGAATGCTATTAAGGATAAAAAGATTACCTGAAAACCCTCAGTCGGAGGGTTTTTTTTTGTCCTTGTCGGCAAATACGGGATAAGCTGGGCCTGTACGAGCAGATTAAAGATGCCGCAGCCCATAGCTAAGCGCGCCATTTTATTTATTTATTTATTTATATTTTTAGTATTACGGCTTAACGCCGTATTGTCATAATCGCACCATTTTATTGTTGGAGCAATTTTTCTTAAATCGCCGAAAACTGGATCCACTAGCAGCAGTATTCCTTACGTCTTTAAACTTTAGCTCCTTCAGTCGAGCACTGTCCACTTAGTTGCGTGGTAACTGATGTGCCACAAATGAAAAATGCAAACAACCCTAGCGGTATGTGTAACGCGTGGACATCTTGGAGCGTATGTCCAGTTTGAGTAAGCTGGTAAACAGAACCTCCCGGCATAACGCTAGGTAAACTACTTACCAGCATTAGTCTGGTTTATTTGTTTACTAAGCAATCGTATGATCTGGTCAACGCACACGTTTCCCTCTACGATCCTGGATAGACTAAAGAGATAACCTTTTCTTGTACAATTTCTTGACATTTCTTGGAAAAAATCGGATTGTTTTTATGCGACTTAGAATTCAATATTTGCGTTGAAACGACTATGGATAGCTTAGGCTATCATGTTGTCACGAACTAGATGATCTCTATCACTTTTATTTATTGGTCGGACAAACAGTAGATTCAATAACGAGGTGACCACTCTTCCAATACGTTCAGGTTGGACTCAAATCTCATCTGCGGAACTGATCTGCAGAACTTTAATTTTCTGCTATGAGGCTACGGATTTAATTGTTACGCCACATCTATTTCAAAGCATTCTGGCTTTGTACATATTAACTCACGATTCTAATGACACCGAAAAAGCCATTCCTGTTTTGCTTCCAACCACAAAAGAAAGAGTGTTGGTAGTAGTGATGATGGTGTGGTGAGTATCGCTTGCTCGTTGCAGTGAAAATACAATGCCAAACCCGTCGTGTGTCGTTTGATAGCCTTGTGTACACGTGTGTGCAGTAGTCCATTTTTGCCTGCGAGGGACTTGCACGCCTCTGTTGCCAACATCCTTCCAGCGGAGGCAAATCCTGCATTCATTTGACGAGACAACCATAAACATACACCCGAACCAGAGC
Organism: Anopheles stephensi; assembly: GCF_013141755.1. Classification (NCBI taxonomy): domain Eukaryota; kingdom Metazoa; phylum Arthropoda; class Insecta; order Diptera; family Culicidae; genus Anopheles; species Anopheles stephensi. The sequence goes on along the minus strand of NC_050201.1, from coordinate 284,811 downwards.
GTCCTGCATCGCTCCTCCTTCCTTCCTATAGATTGTCTGTTCTCTACGGTTTGATTCGCAGCAAAGGGCTTGCTAACTACTTGCCAGGCTTTAAAATCTTCTCTGTCAGACCTGAAGACCGGCTCCGCAGTTTACTGCTGTGACCGCTTGCTGTCGCTCTCTTGTATCTCGGTCGGGTTCCCTTGGTTGCTGCTGGAGATTTCCTTTGATCTTTTGCAAATCACCCTGCTAGCTATTCGCTTTTCATTTCCTCTGTATCAACACCTCCACCACCAGCACCACCTCCACCCGTATTTGTGCCCTCGTCGATGAAGTGGAAAATCCGCATCGTTATGTCCCGGTGTGCTGCTAACGCCCAGAAGCTGGGCTGGGATGCTTCGCGCGCACCCACTTCCCTTTCGCACCATGGCCTGCTTAACCGTCAAGCGTTATAGTGTGACCTGTAAAATAAAAACTGAAGCTCTCTTAGTGAGATCCTCCGGTCGGTCTGGTAACAATTTTGCTGTCTAAACGAAGTAGCTCATGGTTAGTATCCTTATTTCTTGTTTTCTGTGTGTTTTGCTTTGTGCGAATTCCGCTTGAGCTTTGACTTTCATTTGCGAGGATCCGCTTTAAGAAGGGCGCTACAGTGAGGTGCCATCTTTTAATCCCAACTGACGGACACTAGGTTGATTTTCCGTTTAATAGGAATTTAGTTTGTTTGCGGTAAATATTTGGTTTGAGGCATGATTTTCCAAGTTTAAGCAAGTAAACACACATCGTTTTCTTAGTTATCTAATACGTTTTTCAAACAACAGCTATTTTGTTTTTGTGCTACCTCTTCAGCACCGTTAGTTTCTTGATCGGAACACAATTAGGGAATGGTGTTTTCCCAGGATGCCCTGGGATTGGGTAGCAACTCGGCGATGCAATTTACGAATGGATTTAACCGTGAAAGTAGTCAAACAGAACTATTCAACCCTACAGACTACAACAATCACTCCCCTCTTTGCTGTCACAGCAAGCGTTTAGGGCTGGTTCGAAAAAAGGTATAAGAAATACGTATCACGCCTTGACATCGAGGAGGACGCGTGTCAAGCCAAACGATCTGTGTGTATTCCACGCTGAGGGATGTTTTGTGTCATAATTATGTAGTAATTGATATTCCCACTGATCACTTCCCTGCTTCTATTGTCTACAGCCGAATAGGATATTGTACAAAAAAAAACTTTATAGAGATGAATTCACATTCTGCAGGAACTTTTCCATTCCACTCACAACTCTATGTGCAAATGTAAGGTTGATGAAAATGTTTCGTCTTCGGCAGCACAGTGGATAGCCCTACGCCCGATCGAAGAAGCGTGTAATTAATGTTTGGTGTACATTTTTCATGAACCAAACCCGTATATTGTAGTTTGCAAAGTAAGCACTTTCATACAAGCAAGAGCAAGGTTAGGTCGAATAAACTTGTAATTTTTTGTGCCTCAAGCATAGGAGGAGAGCTTCGTGTTACTATTTTTTACTTTGCTTCAATTTGTTGTAAATACAACGTGCTCATATCAGTGTGTAGGCTTCAAACCGTTCCTTGAATTTTACTAACATAAAAAAACAATCCTTTTTTTAATTGTTGCATATGTTTGCTGAAAGAGTTGAAGAGCGTAATATTGAATTATGCAGTTTTAATTGTGTGCGTTTCAATTGTTCTGATAGGAAGAAAATTACAACTACTCTTCGAAAAGAAGATGTATACTGCTTGACTGAAATAACAATGATAAGAAATCGACGTTGTGTTATCGATATGCTATTTTAAAATGTTCGGAAAGTTTCGTAAAGTTCTTACATTGGAGACACTAGTAGAACAAACACCGGAAACAATGTGAACGAACGAACTTTGCTGTGTGATCACATATTCCATCTCTGTTGAAGCTCTGGAAAGGTGCAAGAAATTGAAAAGTAAGCTAGAGAGAGAGGGCAAGACAAGAAGAGAGGGGAGAGTGAGGGAGCAAGTGAGGGATTCGAGTTGTCGAGGCATTTACGAAGATTATCGAGCAAGATTTTAGGGGTTCGAAATTGAAATTAGATTTACAACATCTACCTAATGAGGGTTGAGTGAATGAAAGCTGTCCCCCGATCCTAGACACTGGTACTGGTAAAGAGATGACAGGACAGGACGACCGGTTCTCGGAGAATTCAAATCGCCTACGAATATGGCTGCCAAACCCTTTGATCTTTTGCCTGCGTCCTTTTCGCATCCCTGTTCCCCTCACCCCTCCTTCTATCCCGCCACCCACCTACTGTTCCGTTGCGCAACAGAGCGAGTATTTAATGTTTTCCCCCTTTTCCTTTGAAGGCTTTTTGTTCGATATGTTTCCCCGATACGTTCTCTGTTGTGCTATAAAATGTCCTAGCAACAACAACAACAACGTCCGATTGTAAATGTTGAGAGCGCGTCGTACAGTTCTGTTCCCTTTTTTTTAATGCCCTAACGTTTCATATCGAAACACCATTATCAACATTTTAAAGAGTGCTGTAGACGGGCGGACGAGGGCCGACCGCACGACGAATACATGTGCGCCATTATTGTACGGTAGGAGGTGTAGAAAAATCGTTTGATGTTGAGATGTCGTCGCGCGGGCAGCCGATGATGATCGTGATGATGTGATGATGATAGACGACAGGGTTGATACTAGGTCTAGCCTTGTGTCTAGCGTAGCAGTTAGTAATGTGGGTTTTCAGGCAACAAAGGGTTAGAGATTCAGCGCTCTCTGAGAAATCACCAGCTCGCTTTTTTCTGTATTTTCTAAATGAGTTTTAAAATTTTCATCTCTTCCTGAGCGCACCGGGGAACAAAGGCTTCCCAGACTGACATAGAAGTCGCATAAAGTGCAGTATTATCATACCGGAAAACAGTCAAGGATAAGGTAATAACCGTTTTCGTTTCTGAAGTTTCAAATGAAAGGGGCAGACGAACTGGATTTGTTTACTAGAGCACCAAGCAATCTTGGTATAAGATTTATCTGATGATTTCCCCTGGATGTGGATAATGTTGCATGATTCCGTCTCTGTTGGTTGGATGATTTGCTTTTTTTGTGGTTCTCGTATAAGAATGAGCAAATATTTATCTTCACACTCACTCAGGTGGTACAGTGTGTCCAAGAGCCAATCCGAACGACGGGTAATTAGTTAATTAATGTACCGAAGAGCCTAGAATGTGGTTAGAACTGGAGCTATTTGCTGCAAAAAATGAGCAGTAAATACTTTTGCATTTATCCTTTTCCACTCTGAACCGTCACTAGTATATATACTATATATCGTATTCTACACGAAAAGAGCATCGATTGCCACCATGTCCTGTGTGTTCAGATGGGTAAACGAATTATTGACTCCCTCAGCCGACAAAAAGCAACAGGTGTCAATAAATGGGCCTAGATCGCTAAAGATGTTGATGACACTTTTCGCGCCAAGGAACACAATTTGTCGCACGTCATTAGTTCTCCACTGGATAACTTGCCTTTCTTACAAAGGTTTGGTGAAGTGGACGACCAAAAAAACGGCATACATACAGCTGTAAAACTACATAAATAAAAAAAAACGTTGTCTCACCCCTCGACCACCTCCAAGCTTAGACTTCTCCACCGTTGAGATTTTTCTGAAGATCCCTCAATGTCAGCACCTCTTTTCTGGAGCAAAAACCATCTGTTTGTGGGCTGACTTCGTCCTTTATGTCGAGCAGAAGGACCAAAAAAAAAAAACTCAATGTCGTTCGCATCAACATGGTTTGCTGGGGTATATTGTGCTGCATGTTTTTTCCTTCGCATCTTAAATTTGCCCTCGACCCCTCGACGCGGAGGGGCCACTATCTTCGAATCAATAGCTGCCTTTTGTGTATCCGGCGGTGCCTCATCTCACCGAGGCAACGTTTTCTTGACAGATTTTGCTTTCCGACCAAGAAGAGGACTATTATGAGAGGATTTCCGGTGGTCAAGGAAGGTGTAATTTTGTTGATTCACTCATTCCTACAAGTGCACATTATTGTCTTGGATCTTGTGATGGAAACCAACCGAAACGGAAGTTATTGTTAAGCCTGATGGTTCCGAATTTCCGTAACGTGTTGTTGAAGGGCAGGCACGCAAAAGCACCTTGCGAAATTAGCTGCACAAGCTTCTTAATCGCCAACGGAAACTGGCTAAGAAAAGATTTATCATCTTAGTGTACAGAGTATACTAAAGAGGGAGAAGGAGAAAGAGATCCTGTGTGGTTTTATCCCTGATCTCTTGGGAGAATAAGATGTCGGGCATAGGATTGTATGGACGCTTTGCAATTCCAGTACCACTCCACTCTCTCTAAGTTTGATGAGCATGTACCGCAAAGCAAAGGTGAGCTGAAATCGTATATCTGATTTGAAGGGCTAAGGAAAAAAAAGACAAACATAAGAAGGGGTTTTGAGGTTGATTTGGACAAGGTTATGTTTGCATTTTCTTTAAGTATCTTAATTTCGTTTCGCGCCGAGTTTAGCTAGCCGATTATCCTGAGCTAGCTTAGATCATGTAATCCATACAAAAAGTAAGCAAACACATTAGGTTGGCGTTGTCTCCTTAGGTGCATGGTTCACCCACAATGCCGGGAGCTTCTTCACTGTGGTTTTCTTTTCATCTCAGGAAGTTTTATTACGTTATCGTTTTCTTTGTTTGCCGAACAATGCTCTCCCATACTGATGTTTCGTGCTAGATGTCGGTGAATATCGGATAATAAGCCGGGAAATGGTGTGGATAAATGGGGATAATTCGTGATTGCATTATCTAGGGCTTCTTTCGATATTTCTTTGACTTCTAACATGGTTCTGGGTGGTTCCGAATCTCTAGCACTTGATGCTTTATGATGCATTACACAGATCGTGTTTTCCGCTTAATGGATCATCTATTTTAGGTGATGTGATTTGACGTGCCGACAAAAAGGCAAAGTTTTCAAAGAGTTCATGCAATTAACTGCTTGATGCCTTTGTATTACCTACACCTAAGTCACCTATTAAATATTAGTGTTGATGATTACTTTACGTTGGTGTATTGCGCAGGCATTAAAGTTCTCAGCATTTATCTCAGAATATTGAGGACGAGCATACATGTCATTAGCTTATGGCTACAAACCACAGACTACGGTAGGCTAAGCTTGACGAATGGTTGCCCTAGAAACGGATATCTCGATGCAGTAGCCTCAGCTACATCAAAGCACAATTTCTAGGGTGACTACCATATGAATAATCAGAACAATGCTGATTTTTTCAATTTGTTTGGTCTTTTTGCAGTGTCTCATAATCCCTATAATCCGTCGGATATGCCGATGCCTTCGGCAAAGGAGCAAACACTAATGTGGCAGCAAAACTCGTACCTCGGCGATTCCGGGATTCATTCGGGCGCCGTGACCCAGGTGCCGTCGCTGAGCGGCAAAGACGATGACATGGAAGATGATCCGCTGATGTTCGATATGGATCAAGGTTTTTCGCAAAACTTTACACAGGATCAGGTTGACGACATGAACCAGCAGCTGAGCCAGACGCGCTCGCAGCGCGTACGGGCAGCAATGTTCCCGGAGACGCTCGAGGAAGGCATCGAGATCCCGTCGACACAGTTCGACCCGCAGCAACCGACTGCAGTCCAACGGCTGGCGGAACCATCGCAGATGCTGAAGCATGCCGTTGTCAACCTGATCAACTATCAGGACGATGCGGATTTGGCCACCCGCGCAATACCCGAGTTGATCAAGCTGTTGAACGACGAGGATCAGGTGGTGGTGTCCCAGGCTGCCATGATGGTACACCAGCTGTCGAAGAAGGAAGCGTCCCGGCACGCCATTATGAACAGCCCGCAAATGGTGGCTGCTCTCGTTCGTGCGCTGTCCAACTCAAACGACCTCGAGACGACCAAGGGTGCCGTCGGTACGCTGCACAACTTGTCGCACCATCGGCAGGGTCTGCTGGCCATCTTCAAGTCAGGTGGCATACCGGCACTGGTAAAGCTACTGTCCTCGCCGGTCGAGTCAGTGCTTTTCTACGCAATAACCACGCTGCACAATCTACTGCTTCACCAGGATGGTAGCAAGATGGCGGTACGGTTGGCCGGTGGGTTGCAGAAGATGGTCGCACTGTTGCAGCGCAACAACGTCAAATTTCTAGCCATCGTCACGGACTGTCTGCAGATCCTGGCCTACGGTAACCAGGAAAGCAAGCTGATCATCCTTGCCTCGACGGGTCCGAGCGAGCTGGTACGCATTATGCGCTCGTACGACTACGAGAAGCTACTGTGGACAACGTCGCGCGTGTTGAAGGTGTTGTCAGTCTGTTCGAGCAACAAGCCAGCCATTGTGGAAGCCGGTGGTATGCAAGCATTGGCCATGCACCTTGGCAATCCATCCCAGCGTTTGGTACAGAACTGTCTCTGGACCCTGCGCAATCTGTCCGACGCGGCGACCAAGGTCGATGGGCTCGAGACACTGCTGTCCGGGTTGGTGACCGTGCTCGGTTCGTCCGACGTTAATGTGGTCACGTGCGCGGCAGGCATCCTGTCCAACCTGACATGCAACAACCAGCGCAATAAGGTAACCGTTTGTCAGGTCGGAGGTGTGGAAGCACTCGTTGGCACGATCATCAACGCTGGCGACCGGGAGGAGATTACAGAACCGGCCGTGTGTGCCCTGCGTCACCTGACCTCACGCCATCCGGAATCGGAGTCAGCGCAAAATGTCGTTCGCAATGGTTACGGGCTGCCGGTTATCGTGAAGCTGCTCAATCCACCGTCCCGCTGGCCGCTCATTAAGGCCGTGATCGGGTTGATTCGTAATTTGGCCCTCTGTCCGGCTAATGCTGCACCGTTGCGTGAACACGGTGCTATTCATTTGCTGGTGCGGCTGCTGTTTAAGGCGTTCCAGGATACGCAACGGGTAAATTTCATAATGGGTTAATAATTCAATAATCATCATTTGATGCGTTTTGTGGGTTTGGTTTTCTCCTTACAGCAACGTTCATCGGTTGCTACCAATGGGTCGCAGCCACCGGGCGCCTACGCCGACGGCGTACGCATGGAAGAGATCGTCGAGGGCACGGTCGGTGCACTGCATATTCTCGCAAAGGAGGAATACAATCGACAGGTCATTCGTTCGCAGAACGTCATTCCGATCTTCGTACAGCTGCTGTTCTACAATGACATCGAAAACATTCAGGTTCGTGTCTTATGCTTGTGTAGCCCTACAACGTCTCCATACGTCTGCGTTCATTCGCATGTTTATCAGGCAGAGCGAAAAGGACAATTGTATTCATTATTCACATTGGGGAAATCATGGAGAAAACAGGGAGCACGATGTAGTTTCGATCATGCGCACTACAACTCCCTAAATTGTCCCTCCAATTTCGATTACTTAGAGGCGTGGCTACCAGATGTTATCCACACCTTACACACGTCTTAGCGTCTTAGCGTCATTCGCTTTGCTCCTAAATGGAGTCAGTCACGGCAATAAGCTTTTCGTTGACCACCCATCCGGGGAACTTCCAAATACAGGCTTTATTTTCCTGGGTTTGTCTAATTCATAACGCCCCTACACGACTTTCTGAGCGATGTTTGCACTTTGTTTCAATTTTAGCGTGTTGCTGCTGGTGTCCTTTGCGAGTTAGCCGTCGACAAGGAGGTGGCGGAAATGATCGAGGCCGAAGGAGCTACCGCACCACTCACCGAGTTGCTTAACTCGGCCAACGAAGGCGTCGCCACATACGCTGCCGCCGTGCTCTTCAAAATGAGCGAGGACAAGTCGATGGATTACAAGAAGCGCTTCTCTAGCGAGCTGACCACCCTACCTGTATTCCGCGACGACAGCATGTGGAACAATGGCGAGCTTGGTATCGGACCGGATTTGCAGGTCAGTATCCTACTGTAACCGTGCGCACCACCATCTTTCGGCTCTCGTTTCGCCGAGCGCCGAATGCGCAGAAGAATGTCTTGCTCCATGGAAAATCTCCGTGGGTGGTTAGTTTTGGGGCGTGTGCTTGTGTGCCCACTGCCGTTTGCGATTGTACTTTTTTCCTTGTCTCTTCTCTGTCGCCCGATGCTCATGCCAACTCTCCGAGACACAATCACAAACACACTCAGTCGCTCCGGTTTGGTGTGTTGTGGGTTTCCTTCGCTTGTATGTTTATCTGTAATATTCATTCTCCGGTGTGTCTTTAGCCTACCTATCTTACAGGTTTGCCTTAAAAATAAGGCGATGTTTCTTGTCATAGTTATAATGCACTTTTACACACGAGCTAAAACAGTAACGAAATTCATTAATAAGCGACGATTAGTTGCAAGTAATTCGTTATAAAAGGTTTGTGCTAATTCGAATAGGTACCTCTACCACTTATCGCGCATTTTCAACATTTTGCTAGTTTGCTGTACTTGTTGTTTTGTGTTGGTTTTATTTTCACCCCCATTCCCTATCGGAAGTTGCACTGTGCGTTATAGATTTTGTGATTCGATTCGAATTGAGTTTAATTCAAAAAAGGAAAAAAAAAGTCAAAGCAAACTTAACAGCGTAACGGCTTTCGAAAGGCAGGCATTCTATTAGATTGTTTAGTGTATTTTCCTTTATTTTCTAATTGTATAAAGGTAGATGTTTTGATGATGTAACTTTTCACTATTTAGTGGCCTTGTTTCCCTTAAAAATGTTTTATTTTTTATTTTACCTGCCTATCGAAAGCCCAGCCTTTGCTGTCACTCTATCAAAATTATATACTCTGCATCTTCCCTATAAATTAGAATTGAAACAGTATTATCTATATACGTTATTTCTCTTTTTCTCTTTTCTCTTTTCTCTTTACTGTCTATACACTGTATTTCTCTATATAAATTTATGAAAAATCTGAACCGTTCCATCTGTCATTCTGTTTTGTCTGTGTTGTATACATGTTTTTGTTTTCACCGTTTTTTATGTTTTGGTTGGTGTTGTAATATACACTTACTTCACTTATTACATGCCCATTTGACTTCTCCATGATCAATCATCTCATCTTTTTTTTATTCTTCTGGTTTATCATCTGTTTGATGATGTAATTGATTCATTTTTTGTGTTTTTCTTTCACTTTTATTCCATGTTTTTTTCTCCTATGGTTTGTTGTATTGTTGCCATTCACGTCACCTATATTATTCACTTTCTTGCAATCGTAATTACAAACGAATTATGAAAACCCGACCTGACACCCCCGCCCCCTGTGCCGGTAAATGGATTGGATGCAATACAACGAAAACTGGAAAATACATCGAATCGATTGGCTGTTGTTGGCTCCATGAAAACAAAACCAAAAACACTTCTCCGGTGCTGGTTCAATCAAATTGGCAATATTCAACAAACAACCCTTGAACCTGGCGGGTCGCGAAATCTTATTGCAAATAACGCAAAAACCACGCACCACGCGCTACTAATGTGGTGCATGTATGCACAAACTGCTGTACACAAAACAATCACCCCAAACACACACACACACACGCGCGCGCATCATTATCCTTTCACTACGCTAACACAACGATACACTGTCTGTAAAACCGTATACGGGATACGGATCGGCCATTCGAACGTGCGCCCGGTCCAATGGGGTATGTACTGTGACGTGTTGTTGTTGGGTGTGTAAAACCATCGATTGCACTGAAAACAGGACATCCTGTCTCCCGAACAAGCTTACGAGGGTCTGTATGGACAGGGGCCCGCGAGCGTACACAGCTCGCACGGTGGTCGTGCATTCCAGCAAGGTACGTAATACACAAATTTCACTAAGCACGTTTTAGCATAAGGAAACCTATCATCTAACCTGTACTAGCACCGTTTATTCCATACTAACCGGCTAGAAGCTATCTCGTAAGTGCCAAGAAGCAAGAAAGCCCATCTTGGAGACTGGTGAAGTACTGAACCAAACTTTAAATGATATAGAATGGTGGCCTATTCTCTTTCCAAAAAAAGTCTTACTAACAAATCTTTTAAGCGTTATGGTCATCTTTAACAGCATGAGTGTTGTGAAACCTTCCCAAAATGTATCCATTATTCCTCTTTTTCTCATCAACATCGCACTGTCCGTTATGTCTCAAAGTATTCTCTGCTCTTATATAAATGGGAAGTAGTAGCAAAGTAACGTATTCTTAAGTATTCTATGATAACCGCCGGAGTTTGATCATTAAAGCCTTGTGAGTGAACTTATCTTAGGCAGAAGCTATATGGAAATGAACATTTGTTTGACCTGCTCCATCACTACACGGCTTAATGTATGTTGTCGGAAAAAAATTATTTGAAAAAAAGTTATTTGAGTCAGCCACTCAGGACACTCAGATTGATTGCGGTGGACCAAAATATTCTGCCATTCGACTCGTGGATAGACGTTATTTGCCGCAGAATGGTGAAAGAGATTGATTTACTTCTGTTATCTCTAAACGACGCCAACCTTTTATAATATGCATCATTGTCCAGAAATGCGTTGTAGAGACCTTACAATTTAAACGAAGTACAAACGACATAAAAAACGGTTCACTTGTTAGCACTATTATTAAATTATTTGCAAACATGGTATTTCAGCCATCGGTAGCTAATCGTTGCTTCTGTAAAATAGAGGTTCATTGTGCGTGCAGTGTTACTGATGTGGTTCTCCCTTCACGGAAACTTGCTGTATCATTGACAGATAGTTTTTTTCCAAGGAAAGTGAATTCCTCAAAACGGTCGATGACGCTCAACCTGAAAAAAATGAGAGACTACGTCATACGTCACCTTCAAGTCAAATACAAAAAAACTGCAAATATAAATGCGGTTCTGCCACGGCCTCGTTGGTGTGCTGCGTATTACAATCAGCAAGCCATATAAGTGATGTCCTTCCCAACACTTTTCTCTATCTGTGTTATCTTTTCTTTCTCTATTTCTTTGTATCTATTGCAGCTAAACCAGCCTAACATATATCATCACTAAAAAGAGCCCCCAAATAACCAGCCAACTCACGAATACGAACTCCCAATTAAGCGTAACTGTTTAACCTCCATGCCCAGTGGTGCACTAATTTAACTCTGGTGCTCCTTTATCCCACTATCCGTATTTTATACTTTTGGAGAAAATTCACTCAAACACTCAAACGAAAGCACTAAACAAAACCTAACATCCGTTTCAACGTGTCATCTTCCTTTGGATACGTTCGCCACTCCAGATCCCATGTATTTCCTACCGCTCACAACCACAGCTAGCAATGTAAGAACAAAAAAAAAACATAGATATTGGTAAGAATTAAGAACCGCAAGGATCTCTTTCGCTGTGGAAAACACTCCACGCCTTTCCCCCTTTTACTGCGTTCGGCTCCCTAATTGTGCTCCCTCGAATGCTGTGTAAAAAGTGTGTGTGTGTGTGTGTGTGTGTGTGTTTACATGTTGCGTCAATTGTTAAAAAAAAACAAATTAGCGTTAAAATAATCGTTTGAGATAGAGAAGTTCAGTTACTATTCAAAATCAGTCAAACAAAGCTAGGTTTCAATTTTCATACAATCGATAGGGAATGTAAGGGGGAGGAGCGCAAGGAGAGAAGTTTGGTTAAAATTTATTTCCAAAAAAGCACACATACACATTCACACTCGCTATGAAATTGCAAATACCTTGAATGAGCACACATGAGAAGCTAATCCAACCTTCAGGCATTTTGATACAATGAAGTACGATACACTCGTCCGTCGTCAGCTTGTATTGTTCATTCATTTTAAAAGTTGCAATTAGCTTTTCCTCTAATACTATTCTTGCGATATCGCACGATTGGGTCGGTAAAAGCAATCATTATTCAGCAAACAATGTGTTTACATTTGTGTATATTTTATAGCAATAGTGGAGCCCTTATACAAGCGAACGGAGGGAGTAACGCACGGCAATAGTTCGGAGTTAGAGGAATGTTTTAAGCAATTTGCTTTCTAGCAAATCAATAGCGCAAGTTATACGAAGGAGAACACACACACACGTAGGATCGAAACAATATTTTTAATTCGTCTCTAGACGCAGGAGATTAATTAGGTCGTCTTATATGGACGATGCACGGAGGAGCAATTAGAAACTGCTTAACATAACAGCCAACAATCCCCCTTGTTCGACCTCCTCCTCCCTCCCACCCTTTCCACAACTCCACCTTATCTGTTTTTCCTGGATTTTTGACCCGATTTCCGGCAAAAAAAACCCACACTTGTCACTTTCCTAGCCATTTCTCGCATTTCCATTCCCTTCGGAATTCCCGTTTTCTGTTGAACGTTTCAAAAATGGGAAAAGAAAATGCTTCTGCTGCTGCTGCTGCCGCTGCATCACAAAACGGTCGGAACTATAACAGCATCTAGATCACCGAACCGGCAAAACTCAGCTCTACTTCCGATATGCAATAGCGATATACGCCCACTTAGGGTAATGATAATGCGATCTCTCTAACCATTTAGTTCTCAGTGTACCGGCAATAGTTTGTGTTTGGTTTTTAACCTGCGTGCGTGCGTGTATTATTTCGGTTAGAGGTTTGTTTAGTTTGCTATCTCTTTTTTTCTCGATCTCGGACTTTTCTTGATTTGCTTATAGTAAATTGCATCAAGATATATGGTTTTTCTTTTACATTTTTTTTCATAATATTTATGAAAAAGATACACTTTTTTAAAGAAATAATCAATCTTTCTTCCTACCTAGTGAGAGCAACGAAAAGATATTTCTTTTACTGTTGTTAGTTTTGGGACATTTTGTTTTTGTTTTATTTGTTTTTTTTCTAAGCTTTAAAAAGTATTACAATTTTTGGTAGAAATATATTGTTAATCACTGTTATTTTTTAGAAGGGGGAAAAATAACAGGCCACTTGCTGCTTGAATAGCTACTTTAATAATTATTACTATTTTGTTACATTGATGTTTTGTGATTATTTTTTAAATTAAATTGCCACTTATCTGTAATCCGTTCCTTTCCTTGTTTCATTTAGAGTTATGTTTTTTTTTTTAATTTAATTTGTTTTCCGTTTGATCACTACCAGTCATCAATTTACTAACATGATTTTGCATTCGCCAATCGACAGGATACGACACCCTTCCAATAGACTCAATGCAGGGACTGGAGATTGGTGGTGGAGGCGGAAGCAGCGTCAGCAACGGTGGACCTACCGGCAACGGTATGGGCGGTCAGCAGCAACAGTCGGTCGGTGGTGGCGGTCCGGGCTCGGTCGTGATGGGTGGCGGCGCTAGCGGCATGTCGTCCTCCGGTCAACCGACATCACCGTACGGCATGGACATGGACGTCGGTGAGATGGACGCGAGCGAGTTAACGTTCGACCATCTGGACGTGATGCCGTCGCCACCCCAGGACAACAACCAGGTCGCCGCCTGGTACGATACCGATCTCTAAGCCCGTGGAAGCAATCAACATAGCAATCCACAGTCGGTACAAACAGTATCACGAATTGTGCACATCAATGCGAGCTGTTGAAAGTTTTGCCGGGGATCTCCGGACTCACTGATACAGGCATGTGCAACGAGAACGAGAGCCACAAAAAGGCTTTGCATCTTTTTATTTTTTTACAACCTCTTTATCGAATATAAGCACCCACACACTAACACATTACGGATCGAGGTTTACGACAAAACGATCGTAAATATATTTTACACTTCCGTTTTTCCCCGTACGATTTTATACACTATAATTTTAGTTACAAATGAAGCGGATGCAGCTAGGACATAATCTGTCCCTCTCTCTCTCTATCTCTCTCTCTCTCTATCTCTCTGTCTCTCACACACTCCTTTACTATTTCACGAGAAACTCTTCAGTTGGAGGTTTCAGTTTGTGCATGTAACAACTTCAATCCCCAAAACGTTACATTTAATGAAAAATCATGAAAATCAACTTAAAAAACAAGCAAACAAATATACACGATGCCTGTACGAAACATGCAATTGAGTATTTTGGGCAATATAGGGTAGATTAAAGGAAAAGCATAACTAGAATTCTTGGGTGAATATTTGTATGATTTACGTATGGAAAAGAATACACAGAAACGCATGTACGCGCCGAGTTTAATTAGTTTAGTTTGAAAACAGTAACTATTTTTTCCACGTATACATTATACATAATTGTGTTTGTTTTCACACACCCATATATTGCGCAATTGCCAAATGCCTAGCTTATCGCGAATCCCATACATGCAATAATTAATTGTAGCAATAAACTTCGTACAGCATTATGTTCAACAACAACAGCAAACAAAAAACCATAAAAATGGAAGCAATCGAACGAGTATTCAAACCAATTGCATTAAACCTTTAAAGAACTGCGAATAAGGTGTTCTGGTTGAGCCTGTGAACTTATCATATGTGTTACCGAACCCTGAGAATGTGTTAGAAAAAGAATTACGTTAAAGAAACCAGCATCCCAAAAGCATCCCAAACAAACGATGGCCGCCAAGTGGAAATCCTCACATATAACCGATTTATTGTAATGAAGAAGAAAAAAAGAACCATTAGTGCTTCCAAAAAAAAAAAAAGAAACAAGTTCAACTCGTTTTATCCCTGTCACCGACTCCTCCCATCTCTCCTCTCTTGCCCTCCTGCTCATCATTGAAACACAACGCTCTTCTATCCAGGATTTTCCCCCATTCATCCATCTCTTCTGTTATGGATTATCTTTTACCGCAGCTTAAAAAGAGTAGCGGGTGCTTTCGTCACCTATTATAATTGATTGACTTATTCATTATTATCACAATTTTTACATCAAGTTTTATATATTAAATACGTATGCGCGCGTATCCTAATTGATAAGCTTAAGAGCATGTGGAAAGGATGTTGACACATCGTCGGTGCAAACGGTTCCACTACTGGCTCATTGCATCGACAATTCTCTCGTCTGTAGTGCATTACAATTCGTACAGCTTCATTGGCTTTGGATCGATTCTGCTCAGTACACAAAATTACACATTTTCCAGTTCGAAATCAATGACCGACGGTCACTTATTCTCTGTCGTTATCCTGAGAGTTGGGATAATCTAGACGTCAGAAGCTGTAAATGGTGACGTCGGTTATTCAAACGTATCAAAAACAAGCAGCGCTAGCTGCATACAGTTATTAATACTAACGGCGAGAGAAGTTTGCATGTTTGTGCAGCGCAGTGTACGAACTTCAGTACACACTTATAACAAAACCGTCATAGCGAAAATAGCAAGAAACCATGCATATGCATGCACCACATTATGCATATATTTTATGACCATCGTATGCTTTCGCTTGTCCGCGTGCTCTGCGAGGTTGTCAGTAGCGCCAACAATATGCATTTCGGTTCGCACATCCTATAAAAAAACTCCTTGTTTTCTCTGCTCGGTATCAGCAAGAACTTGCATGGGGCAAGAAAAAAAAAAACACACGGGAGTGCGATGCGTAATCCGAGCGAAGTCAAAAAAGGGAAGGTATTAGGATTTACAACCAACACACAGACAACACACACATACACACATAAGGTAAAACGCAATGTGTAGCAAAAGTCGGCGGCTGCTGATTTACATAAAAAAGTATGAAATTACACTCAGAAATATAAAAAAAACACAGACACACAGACAGAACCAGGCACACCCATACGTGCATAAAAGCGTCAAAGAAACACAGAAGTGCGAAGTTATAGCAAGCAAGTTTTAGCGATATAATCAATGTTTTATCATTCATATGATCCAGATATAAAATAAACACAGAGGTAAAAGAAAAGAAAAGAAAAAAAATAACAACCACAAAAGAAAACCAGCAGCAGCGCATATACGACAAAGGACGAAGCAAAACCAAGTAACAAAAAGCAAAACAAAGCAAACGATGAAACAGCGAAATGAAAACTAGCATAATATACCAGGTATTAAATAAAATGATAGAAAAACAAACATGGAATTGCGCATGGAATATCTTTTGTATGTGGGTGGCGACATCCCGTCACACGGAAGATGGATTTCGAAAGTGCTTTCAACGGGAATTTCTTTTTCCCACAGACAAACACACACACACACACACACCTACATTCCATGTAAGCAGTAGATATAAGAGAGGGATGCCTTTACACATTTTTATGCCCAATTGAACATCATCTAGCTGATGTTGTTATGGACTGTTAGCTTAAGGGCCGGAGCAAATGCAAATATCCGAAACATTGCCCATACCAGGTAGCATGGTGTGGATCTAGTTCTAGAATTTCTAGCAGACATACTAATGTGCTCTTTAGCCAAGATAACGCGTGCGCTTTGGATTTGCATTGCGTGGAAGAAAGTTTGGAGTGGTTTTTCCACTTCCTATCCCAGTTGTTTAGCACACCCATGAATGCGTGACGTGCGCAGAGAGACTGTGGCCGCATTGCACACCGCAATTAAGAATGGGAATGCGCGTGATGCACTGGATGCACTTTCTTCTCCACGCTCTCCAAAACCGGTGACATTTTGTTACGCTTCCTTGCCCATGGTTGCACATGGTTGCAGCAGTTCTGCCTAGTGCACGCAGTGGCAGAGGCTACAGTTGCAACCGGAAAGTCGTCCAGACTCGATCAGCGCCGAATCTCTTCCCTGCATTCCCAATGGTGGTCGCCTGTAGTGTGGCGATGAATCTACTGCTACTAGTGGCGATGGTGCTTGTCCGCGTATCGCGTGCCGAATGGGTCGAGATTCCGCATCTGAAACCGTCTTCCTCTGTAGTGTCAGTGTCGTCCATTACCACCACAATCAACCCGGTCACCACACCGATCACCACCGCTGGGCACGCCGTTGTGACTCATTCGCAGCGTCTACTATCACACTTGGCGGACGAACGCGAAGCAGGAGGTGTCCGTTGGTCTCACCAGCACAGTGCCCCGGTTCGATGGCACCGTCCTGTAAGCGATCTGCTCGATTACGATCCTCCGACCAAACGTGTATCACACACGTCGCCATGGATTACGGGCGTTTCGGACGTTCGCAACACGCCCATAGCACTGGTGAACATATCAAACAAGGTAGAGGAGCTAGAGACGGACGAAAGCGAGGAAAGCGACGAACAGGATGCGGACGAACAGTATCCGGTGGTGCATACAGAGCTACTTCCGTTCGCCAATCGGTACGAGGAGGAATCGATCGAAACGGGAACAGCATCCTCGGATGGTTCCAAAGCTATGCAACTTCCGGTGCAGCATTTCGACGATTTCGATGACTACGATGAGCGGTTGTCCGTACAGCAGATGCCACAAACATACGCTCCGGACAGTGAGGAGGTAGAGTACAGCGGTGGGGAACGCGAAACGGATGAGGAGACAGCGGAGGAATCAGAATCGATGGAAGAACAGTTCAAACAGCAAACGCAACCCCTCGAAATGGCCCATCTGCGCCCACAACAACCAACTGGGTTTGGTGGATTTCTGGAGTTTCTGCGCCGAATGCAGACCAGCTTCGTACGACGCACGGCGCACACCATCGGTGACAAGATCCGTACACTTGCTGGAATGCGCGACCAGCTGCTCAGCACCATCGGTGAACATATACCAAACTTTGTGTTGTGACCGTCCATACCGTATTATAACCAATATGTTTTTCGTTTTCCGTAGAACGACGCATTGCCTCCCTTTGGGTAGGAAACAAGGCGACGCCGGTGGGAGGACGACGAGTGAAGCGCGGCTGGATGGAATCGCAGGGTGATACAGATGCGATGGATTTCCCGTCTGCCGAGGGCGCACTGCTCACCATCTCCTTTCTAACGTTCGCTGTGTTTCTGATCAAGCTAGTGCTGCAGGTGATTAACACGATCAAGGCGAAACACTACACGTACAGCACGTTCGCGGCGGCCACACCCGTATCGGGAGGTTTGCTGGTTAAACGGACGCGACGCTATCTTGAACCACGTGACATTCAAGCGATTCTAGGCACTATCGATGGTTATCGGCCGGTTTAGTTGTGGTGGCGCGATCCGCCAACAATCCCAGCTACAAGAAACACACGAGAACGTCTTGTTTGGATGCTTTTCCGTTTTCACCACTGTATAGAGCTCCTACTCAAGCAATTAATTGCAGTTCGGACCAACTACCTTCGAAGCAATTCGCTTTTCTATGTACGTTCATTTCAGCCGGCAGGCACTAAGGTAGCTATGCTAGTCTGGTCGGGGTTTTTCTTGTATCAAATTTCAAATTTAAAAGCATTTTTTGTGCTAGATAATGTACACTGAAATCAAAGACATAAGGTTCACGATTGGCATTTGGAATTAATTTATTTCTTTTCTGCTGTATTTCGTTGTTCATACACATTTTGATGTTTTAAGAATGTTACACAATACATACTTTAGTCGTTTTATTCAATTTTAATCAGTTTTCTAACTAAGGACTAACATTTTTTTATATTCAGAAAAACAAACAGCAAAAAACTCATTTCTCTCTTCTACCAGCAAGTCTCTTAGTCTTCGCCCTAAGAAACATCTAACGCCTGTTATTTAAAAAAAGGAACATCAATTTCGTATCCTGCTCTTTTCACAATGATGTATCGTCAGACTCGCTTGGCGAGATAAATAAAACGCACGAGTTGATTCGGACATATTTCATGGGAAAACAAAAATTAGGAATCAGAATGCTTATGATGGAAAATGTTAACAGAACACCCAGAAACAACAAGTGTATTTTGAAGATAGTTCAGTTTCTATCCTAACCACTCCATCTGGCGATGAAAAGTGTATCTCTCCACTGCGCGATTCAGTATTCTTTGAACTTGATATCAACATCCGGGTACCGAATCGTCCACTCGGTGAGCCAATTGAACGTTATTTCGTTGCAGTGATTAATTTCCAAAAAGCGCAATGATGAACATCCGATAAAGATTGCATTCACAGACTCACCGGTCACCGTGATGCAGCCCATCAGATCCAGATACTCCAGCGCAGGGCAATGCTGGGCAATCGTTAGCAGGTCATTGTTGTGCACGTCGCGAAATCCGGACAGCACCAGCTTCCGCAAACCAGGGCACGCTTCCGCCAACCGGCTAAGGTCCCCTTCCTGTACCTCTTCGTGGTTGGCGTACCCCAGATTAAGCTCCTGCAGTTTCGTACAGTTTGTCAGCGGCAAAAGGTCGTCCGCGCTCAGTGCACGCGTTTTAAACAGGTTCAGACTAATCAGCTCCCGATTGTACTTGCCAATGGTGTCCGCAATTTTAAAGCGCTCGTACTTGAAGCAAGATAGATTCAGATGTTGCAGAGCTGGGTTCAGCTTCAGTAGGTTTTCTAGGGCCTCGGCTAACATCGATCCTCCCGAAAGGTCCAGTCTGGTCAGTTTGGTTAGATTCGAATCCATACAAACTTCGTCGTAAAGATCCATATTTTGCAGACACAGTTCAGTTACGTTCGGGCATAGAGACAGCACGAAATTGGTACCGTCGCGAAATGCGACCGAATTTAGGCGTAGATGCGTCAACGAGTGGCCATGCCGCTTTAGGAAACTGAAAAGAAAAGCAAACATACGTGGCGTTGCGTTAAGCTTGATATTGGTTGCTGGTTTTCGCTGCGGTACAGAGACTCACTTATGTAGATCTCGGTCCGTAATCATTCTAAACAACCCGCACCAGGACAGATCGAGCTTGCGTATATCGGCACACCGACCAATAAGCCATGCCAGCAGATGAGAATCCATGTCCATCCAGTAAGGACGCATGTTCACCTCGCGGTATAGTCGCGGGTCACTCACAACGCTATTAAACGTCGCGGATGCCTTCTCCACATTCCGTAGTGACTTCAAGTCAAGATATGAACAAATTTTAAAGATCATTTCATAAGGCAAATCGGTGATTGAAAGATCTTCACTCTCCTCCGATTCTGGTTCGTCGACTGTCTCTCGAACGAATTTGATGTATTCCCACCGTCGGAAATCGCGCGTCTCATTCAACAAACTCTTCAGCATAATCCCATCGATGCCGGCAATGTAGTTTAAATCGCGCGTACAAAACTCAAGCCGCAGGACGTTCGTACGCTGGTCGATGGGCCGTATTTCCGGCAGGAAGATACGTGTCTTGCCCCGATTATGGTTCCGAACGTCGGCAAGCATCCGGTCGAACCGTTTATCCCAAAGCAGAAGCCACTGGGAGTGCTCGGTATACGCCCAGAGGCGAAAAATTGCTCCAGGGTTCAGCGTTTCGTACACTTCCACGCCCGTCGGGCAGACGCTATTTTCGAAGCGAACTACGAGGAAATCGTGCACCGGCGGATTGTCGACGGCAGGCACCTTGCTCAAACCAAACTCTGGTGTGAACGACGGCGCAAGCATCCTCCAGTTGCCGTACGAGGGCTGCAGAAGAAAAGAGTAAAAAAAGAGCATTAATCTAAAAGAGGGTGCAGCAGAATAGCACCCACTTACCAGTAAATAGGAATCGCAATGATCGCCATGGACAGGAAAGTTGTTGGGTCGTCCGATGACGTTGATAGCGTTGTACGAGATAATAGTCGAGGGACCGTACTCGCTGCTGGCGTAAATTACTGCCTCCACATACTGTTCCACCTCGCTCACAAAATATTTTGCCGTTGAGGGATAGTTGTTAAATTTGGCCTGAAGCATCTTCATACATACTCTACCCCACTAAGGGCTGTGAAAACTGAGGTAAAAGAAATCGAATTAATATCAGCAGCCCTTTTAACCTGGGTTGAGGTGAGGGTTAACGTTGCAGAAACGGCCACGCAGAGGCTCAGAAAGTGCAAAACATTTTATGGTTATTGTATTTCTGGCTAATTTTTCAACACCATATACTCACAAGCTCTCTGAATCAGTGTCTTTACAGCGACGCTCCGTCCAAGCAAATGGTAAAAACATTGCATGAGTGCTTTGTTCCGGCAACATTAGCAAGCCTTCTCTATTTCACACCACAAACCAGTCTTTCCTTTCTGTGGAAATACGAGCGCGCTCGGTACCAAACCAGTGTTGTTTACATTTCCTGACAGCTGTCGTTTGTCGTTGTTTGAATTTTATGCGCTTTGAGCTGTTGTCACATTCATTGGCGGTTGACAGCAGAGAAATAGAACGAGCTGGAATAATGCGATGTAACTTTGCTGCATTGATTATTTTTTAATCGATTATGAAACATTTTGGGGAAATTTTGGAAATTAGTATTTGTACCTTTGAAAGCGATAAATGATACGATACACAAAATCAATACATTAATACGTTAGCGTGCGTAATGGAAAGAGTGGCGCTTTCGGAGTTCTTCGTGTGGTTTTTGTTACTGCACAGAAGTTCTTTTGCAGGAACGATTTGCTGCTATTGTATGAAAGCGCTCTTTGCAGTGAAAATAAGGAGAAAATATAGCCCTATATATATATATATATATATATATATATATATATATATATATATATATATATATATATATATATATATATATATATATATATATATATATATATATATATATATATATATATATATATCAGTTGCTCGAGATGCCACCAACTGGATTGCGCCTATCTTATTTCAACGAAAATTCACTTGCACATTAATTCAATTATTTGTTGTACAGACGCGTGTAGAAATGCATGCAAATGGCTCAGCGCAATTGAATATTATGCCATGAAGTACAAAACTTTTTGGAAAATTTTATCCCTAGGAATGTTCGGGTTGTTTTTAGAAACTTCGAAGTAATTGTAGACTTCACGCATCGCCGAATGTATACGAATCCACTGAGAGAAGGTGTGTGGAACTTGTTATGGCGATGGTGAAAAGTCAACGCAATTATTTCATCAGAATCGTTTCGAGTTGATCCAGCACAACCTGTTTAACATTCACTTGATAAACTGAACGAGAAACAGGAAATCATTTCGACCCGCTTTGTACACACCATGATATTACCACTCTCACGGAACAGTTGGAACTGACTGGTAAGGGCTACATTTAGAAACAAAGCAGAAGGAAGCCGTACTAACGCTTTTTAACAGACGTAGTCCGTGAAACACATGACTGAAATCGATTTCTAAGTTCATTACAAAATACTCCTGTTCGTACAGAAAACCCGAACAGGACAATAATTAATAATGATTTGGACATTTTCGTCGGACTTTTTTCTTTTGCATAACATCCCACAAGAATATCAACCGAAGATGGGAGAATTTTCCAAACATATCTTGACCCCGGCCTTTTTTCTTATCTCTTGCACGGCTACTGAATGAAATACGAAAAGGATTTCATTTCCGTAAACTTCTTGCACAGGAGAGAGAAATCAAGCGAATATTAGGAAGCATTGAATCTATAAAATTTTAAACCAGTTTTAGACATATTAGAAAAAAAGGCTTTTATCGGGATGTGGTGCTGAAAACAACAGCGCGCTTTTTTATTCTCAAAAAATCCTACTAATATGTCGTACAAAAAACACGCGCAATCTATCACTTGTACCTGAAAACCTCGATGAATTCGTAATGCGTGTCTGTAATGTAAAGCGCTAGCAATATTTATGTATATATATTTCCCTGTGGTTGTGCATTCAATTACAACAAAATGGAAAGAAGAGAAAACAATAAGTTTTGAAAATGTTTTGAGAAATGCGCCGTGAAAAAACAATTCATGGATAGGCCATGATAACAACTAATACCCTAATGTCTACTCGATTACCATGCAGGTCTGTGTTGATTCAGTGTTTATCTTCTTAATCTCGGGCGGGCGGGCGGGCAGGCGACCCGGATCAGGGACGCTTTTCGCGAGGAAGTTGAGGAGATTGGTTAAAGCTGGAAAGAACTCCTCATTCTAGTATTGTTTCGGTACGGCGTTTGAATCCAGGCCTACTTTATGCATTTCCACTGCTAGCGAGAATAGATAGTCGTAGCATTCCGCCCTAAAAGTATAGCAAACGTTAACCGTAGAGTTAGACACACGGGGATTTACCCATTGCGATGCTTCCGTTTTCCTTACATTGTTTTTGCTTTCTGCCAGTTGTGGCCCCACACGTATACGCCGTGGCGACGCACGAGTATGGCCGAAGTGCCGGGATATTCCCGCAGTGCGTTTGCCATCGATTCTTCCAAATCCTTTTCAAACAGCGTATTCTCTATGATAGGCACCACAAGCTCTTCGTCGTACATAAGATTGCGGTTTAGCTCGTAATCGTAAATACCCTGAAATGAAAATTGGTAATAGAGTCACTACACATCGGATTGCTTCTTCTAGTTGCCTTGCTTTCCTCAATCTCACCTTTATCATTTCCAGATGTGTGCAACGGAATTCTTTTCCTGGCCAAAGCAACGTTGTCATAACCGCTGCAGGACTGTGCGTATGGATAACGGCTCCAGCATTGCGCTCTTTGTACGCAAGCATAAACAGTGGTGTACACTGACTCTTGGTCAATCTGAAAGGGTTGCAAGAAATGTTTAAGAGCCATCCAACCATGGTTTACCGCACCACACCATGATGCACCCACTTTTTGTAATCCGGCGGTGTTTGCAGATCATCTCCCTCGATATTCTGTATGAAAAGATCGTCCGGTTGGATGCGTTCCTTCTGTACACCGGAAGGCGCAATATATATTTCGTCGCTAAAATAAAAAAAACACACACACACAACAAATATAATGAAACACTGGCTCATGTATCAACACGATTGGGAAGGCAACACGCGGTAGAAGATAATTATACGAACTCCAGCTTAATACTTATACCGCCGCCGGTACCAGTCACCCAGCCGAGGTTGTAAAATTGTTTGCATAGCTCCGGTATCAGCTTTCGAGGATGCTCCTGCCGGGATGCGCACATTATAAACAGAAAGAGAGGGGGAAAAAGAAGAGCCGGTATTTTTTTTTGTTTCGTTAATTACAACGAACCACAAATATCGCTATTGGTGAGGAAGAATTTACCTTATTGATAACATTATCATAAATCTAAACGAGCGAGGAGAACAACCGGACACAACAGAGGCAAATCAAGAAAAGAAAATGTGTACAATAATTACCAAAGGGATTATTTGGATGAGCTGTTTTTTTGTTGTTGTGAGGATGTTAGGAGCATATAGCCTTCCAAGGGGGTGTATTATCGATGTGAGGTGACCCTAGGTTTCTAGCATGCAAACATTAAAACTCTTACACAAAAAGCCTTCTGTTAAAGCTAGTGCTCTAAAACACGGGTGTTTTATTTTTTCACTCGTTCCTGTATAAGCTACCAACAGTACGGCTACTGCTTAAACCCTACACGGTCGCTACTATCGGTTCCATCATTGGGTAGCACGTGCTTCCGCTTCATCATCATCATTGCTATTGCTACCTCATCGGAACGCACACTTTATTGATTTCTTTCGGTCCTTACTTCACCTTCAAAAATCGATCGAATCCTTCAGCCTCCTTATGAGGCCACTTAGCAATGCTTCAATAGCGTTACAAAACATGGCACCCAGCCACCCACCCATCCTTGGGTTTGTATTGAATTTTACACACTTGTGTGTTGGAAAAATGTGCTGTTACGATTAGGCTATGATTGAAGTGTGCTACCTAATATCCTAAAAGGAAATGTGTGCGTTGCGTTCTTCTTTAGGACGTGCAGAATAGGGCTTGTTAAACCAGTAAGAAATTTTAGGCTTTGCATTAGCTGGACTAAAGAGACATTAAAGATTTATCCAAACTTTTCATACGCACACACACACACACGCATACACTCACAAAAAGCTGAAAGAACCACCTTTTTTGTGTTATAGTTTTTCTACCTTTGATCACTTCGTTCAAATCTAATCTCTAACCTGTTTTTCTTGTTCCGGTTTTCCACAAGTATTTGGGGGAATACCGGGCACCTAAACATTCCCATTTTGCCCTACGCAAGTACACACCCCGGCCCACAAACATACCTCGGACAAATCTTGGTAGATTGATGACCTTCCTGATGCCATTCTCTGCTAGTTGGTGAACGATAAGAACACACGGTAGTTAAACCTCCCGGGATCTCTGATCCAGAATCTCGAAGATCTGGAAGCTGCTGCACGAAGCGAACAAATGAATGACAGTTTGGTGCTGGGACCAATGTTTATACGGCGTAATATCTCCTCACAGTGGTCGTACGCATGGCCATGCACAATGGAAATAAATTATCTTAAGAAAAAAACCTTAAAATACAAATTTTGATTAAAATAACCCATAACTCACAGGCAATCACTTCGCAACTCAGATACCTTGAATGTAGGCAAAATTTCTGACTTTTCCTTAACGTATTTTTTTTTTGTAATAACAAATTACATTAAAAATAATGAATTTAACAAATTTAATAAAAAACACAAGCAATACGGCCAGGCCGTTCTTTATGAATAAAAAAAAAGAAAAATAAAAAAAAACACAATAATAAATAATAAATACATAGATAATAATTGTGACAAGCCAATGGCAAAAAGTCGGAGCCCACCAGATGTTTTTGGTAGGGAGGGGGGGGTGGTCTTCAGTCAGACTTCAGAAAAAAAAAACCCGCGGGAGAGCATCCGCGAAGGAGGTATTCCGATCAGTCGAAAATTCCACGGTTCCGGTTCCGGTTGGGCTGCGAAACGAGCAAGTTTTGATTTTTCGATACCAGGGGAGCATCCAAATCAGGAGGTGTCATGTACTAGCTGTGACATCGGACAGCTGTTCCTTTTTCCCATAGTTCACTCTTTCTATTTAGTATTTTCCCCTCCAATCAGTCGATCATCCGTACGATCGATAGCGTTTGTTCGTCGCTTGGGAGGGGAGATTAGGTCTTCTCCGTCGGTTATCCCTTACTTGCGTACCTACATGAAGCATCATCACAGATCTGCCCCTAGTGGCCGTCTCGTCTGCTTTAGTATCAGGAGAGTGTTCCACAGCGGACGGATTCGAAAGGAGAGAACCCTCCCCTCCAAGTTATTCATTATCAGTAGATCATCCGTACGACCGATAGCGTTGGTTCGTCGCTTGGAAGGGGAGAGTAGGTGTTCTCCATTGGTTGTCCCTTACTTGCGTACCTACATGAAGCATCATCACAGATCTGCCCCTAGTCGCCTTCTCGTTCTCGCTTTAGTATCAGGAGAGTGTTCCACAGCGGACGGATTCGGAAGGAGAACTCACAAACTATCACGTAATATGCGCGAGAGAAAGAGCAGATACAAAATACTAGCTGGTAATCATTCCGTGTTACCTCCTCGTTTGCATGCTCTCTTGGTGTTGCGCAGCCTGGTGCTGGTCGCTTATTTGTCTCAAAAAATCAAAAATGTTCCGGCGGTATCATGATTCCCGATACCAGGAGAGCATCCGCGAAGGAGGTATTCCGATCAGCCGAAAATTCCACGGTTCCGGCAAATGGGCTGTCGAAACGAGCAGGTTTTGATTTTTCGATACCAGGGGAGCATCCAAATCAGGAGGTGTCATGTACTAGCTGTGACATCGGACAGCTGTTCCTTTTTCCCATAGTTCACTCTTTGTATTTAGTATTTTCCCCTCCAATCAGTGGATCATCCGTACGACCGATAGCGTTGGTTCGTCGCTTGGAAAGGGAGAGTAGGTGTTCTCCATTGGTTGTCCCTTACTTGCGTACCTACATGAAGCATCATCACAGATCTGCCCCTAGTGGCCGTCTCGTTCTCACTTTAGTATCAGGAGAGTGTTCCACAGCGGACGGATTCGAAAGGAGAGAACCCTCCCCTCCAAGTTATTCATTATCGGTAGATTATCCGTACGATCGATAGCGTTGGTTCGTCGCTTGGGAGGGGAGAGTAGGTGTTCTCCATGGGTTGTCCCTTACTTGCGTACCTACATGAAGCATCATCACAGATCTGCCCCTAGTGGCCGTCTCGTTCTCACTTTAGTATCAGGAGAGTGTTCCACAGCGGACGGATTCGAAAGGAGAGAACCCTCCCCTCCAAGTTATTCATTATCGGTAGATTATCCGTACGATCGATAGCGTTGGTTCGTCGCTTGGAAGGGGAGAGTAGGTGTTCTCCATTGGTTGTCCCTTACTTGCGTACCTACATGAAGCATCATCACAGATCTGCCCCTAGTCGCCTTCTCGTTCTCGCTTTAGTATCAGGAGAGTGTTCCACAGCGGACGGATTCGAAAGGAGAGAACCCTCCCCTCCAAGTTATTCATTATCAGTCGATCATCCGTACGACCGATAGCGTTGGTTCGTCGCTTGGAAAGGGAGAGTAGGTGTTCTCCATTGGTTGTCCCTTACTTGCGTACCTACATGAAGCATCATCACAGATCTGCCCCTAGTGGCCGTCTCGTTCTCACTTTAGTATCAGGAGAGTGTTCCACAGCGGACGGATTCGAAAGGAGAGAACCCTCCCCTCCAAGTTATTCATTATCGGTAGATTATCCGTACGATCGATAGCGTTGGTTCGTCGCTTGGGAGGGGAGAGTAGGTGTTCTCCATGGGTTGTCCCTTACTTGCGTACCTACATGAAGCATCATCAAAGATCTGCCCCTAGTGGCCGTCTCGTTCTCGCTTTAGTATCAGGAGAGTGTTCCACAGCGGACGGATTCGAAAGGAGAGAACCCTCCCCTCCAAGTTATTCATTATCGGTAGATTATCCGTACGATCGATAGCGTTGGTTCGTCGCTTGGGAGGGGAGAGTAGGTGTTCTCCGACGGTTGTCCCTTACTTGCGTACCTACATGAAGCATCATCAAAGATCTGCCCCTAGTGGCCGTCTCGTTCTCGCTTTAGTATCAGGAGAGTGTTCCACAGCGGATGGATTTGAAAGGAGAGAACCCTCCCCTCCAAGTCATTCATTATCAGTAGATCATCCGTACGATCGATAGCGTTGGTTCGTCGCTTGGAAGGGGAGAGTAGGTGTTCTCCATTGGTTGTCCCTTACTTGCGTACCTACATGAAGCATCATCACAGATCTGCCCCTAGTGGCCGTCTCGTTCTCGCTTTAGTATCAGGAGAGTGTTCCACAGCGGACGGATTCGGAAGGAGAACTCACAAACTATCACGTAATATGCGCGAGAGAAAGAGCAGATACAAAATACTAGCTGGTAATCATTCCGTGTTACCTCCTCGTTTGCATGCTCTCTTGGTGTTGCGCAGCCTGGTGCTGGTCGCTTATTTGTCTCAAAAAATCAAAAATGTTCCGGCGGTATCATGATTCCCGATACCAGGAGAGCATCCGCGAAGGAGGTATTCCGATCAGCCGAAAATTCCACGGTTCCGGGCAAATGGGCTGTCGAAACGAGCAGGTTTTCATTTTTCGATACCAGGGGAGCATCCAAATCAGGAGGTGTCATGTACTAGCTGCGACATCGGACAGCTGTTCCTTTTTCCCATAGTTCACTCTTTGTATTTAGTATTTTCCCCTCCAATCAGTGGATCATCCGTACGACCGATAGCGTTGGTTCGTCGCTTGGAAAGGGAGAGTAGGTGTTCTCCATTGGTTGTCCCTTACTTGCGTACCTACATGAAGCATCATCACAGATCTGCCCCTAGTGGCCGTCTCGTTCTCACTTTAGTATCAGGAGAGTGTTCCACAGCGGACGGATTCGAAAGGAGAGTACACTCCCCTCCAAGTTATTCATTATCAGTAGATCATCCGTACGACCGATAGCGTTTGTTCGTCGCTTGGGAGGGGAGATTAGGTCTTCTCCGTCGGTTATCCCTTACTTGCGTACCTACATGAAGCATCATCACAGATCTGCCCCTAGTGGCCGTCTCGTCTGCTTTAGTATCAGGAGAGTGTTCCACAGCGGACGGATTCGAAAGGAGAGAACCCTCCCCTCCAAGTTATTCATTATCAGTAGATCATCCGTACGACCGATAGCGTTGGTTCGTCGCTTGGAAGGGGAGAGTAGGTGTTCTCCATTGGTTGTCCCTTACTTGCGTACCTACATGAAGCATCATCAAAGATCTGCCCCTAGTGGCCGTCTCGTTCTCGCTTTAGTATCAGGAGAGTGTTCCACAGCGGACGGATTCGAAAGGAGAGAACCCTCCCCTCCAAGTTATTCATTATCAGTAGATCATCCGTACGACCGATAGCGTTGGTTCGTCGCTTGGAAGGGGAGAGTAGGTGTTCTCCATTGGTTGTCCCTTACTTGCGTACCTACATGAAGCATCATCACAGATCTGCCCCTAGTCGCCTTCTCGTTCTCGCTTTAGTATCAGGAGAGTGTTCCACAGCGGACGGATTCGAAAGGAGAGTACACTCCCCTCCAAGTTATTCATTATCAGTAGATCATCCGTACGACCGATAGCGTTGGTTCGTCGCTTGGAAGGGGAGAGTAGGTGTTCTCCATTGGTTGTCCCTTACTTGCGTACCTACATGAAGCATCATCACAGATCTGCCCCTAGTGGCCGTCTCGTTCTCGCTTTAGTATCAGGAGAGTGTTCCACAGCGGACGGATTCGAAAGGAGAGAACCCTCCCCTCCAAGTTATTCATTATCGGTAGATTATCCGTACGATCGATAGCGTTGGTTCGTCGCTTGGGAGGGGAGAGTAGGTGTTCTCCATGGGTTGTCCCTTACTTGCGTACCTACATGAAGCATCATCAAAGATCTGCCCCTAGTGGCCGTCTCGTTCTCGCTTTAGTATCAGGAGAGTGTTCCACAGCGGACGGATTCGGAAGGAGAACTCACAAACTATCACGTAATATGCGCGAGAGAAAGAGCAGATACAAAATACTAGCTGGTAATCATTCCGTGTTACCTCCTCGTTTGCATGCTCTCTTGGTGTTGCGCAGCCTGGTGCTGGTCGCTTATTTGTCTCAAAAAATCAAAAATGTTCCGGCGGTATCATGATTCCCGATACCAGGAGAGCATCCGCGAAGGAGGTATTCCGATCAGCCGAAAATTCCACGGTTCCGGCAAATGGGCTGTCGAAACGAGCAGGTTTTGATTTTTCGATACCAGGGGAGCATCCAAATCAGGAGGTGGCATGTACTAGCTGCGACATCGGACAGCTGTTCCTTTTTCCCATAGTTCACTCTTTCTATTTAGTATTTTCCCCTCCAATCAGTCGATCATCCGTACGATCGATAGCGTTTGTTCCTCGCTTGGGAGGGGAGATTAGGTCTTCTCCATTGGTTGTCCCTTACTTGCGAACCTACATGAAGCATCATCACAGATCTGCCCCTAGTGGCCGTCTCGTTCTCGCTTTAGTATCAGGAGAGTGTTCCACAGCGGACGGATTCGGAAGGAGAACTCACAAACTATCACGTAATATGCGCGAGAGAAAGAGCAGATACAAAATACTAGCTGGTAATCATTCCGTGTTACCTCCTCGTTTGCATGCTCTCTTGGTGTTGCGCAGCCTGGTGCTGGTCGCTTATTTGTCTCAAAAAATCAAAAATGTTTCGGCGGTATCATGATTCCCGATACCAGGAGAGCATCCGCGAAGGAGGTATTCCGATCAGCCGAAAATTCCACGGTTCCGGGCAAATGGGCTGTCGAAACGAGCAGGTTTTCATTTTTCGATACCAGGGGAGCATCCAAATCAGGAGGTGTCATGTACTAGCTGCGACATCGGACAGCTGTTCCTTTTTCCCATAGTTCACTCTTCCTATCAATGTACAACGGAAGGGTTGTATTGGTATATGAAGTAAAGGAAATAAAGCGTTTGCTCTAAGTTTGTTGTTTTTCATGTTATAATGAGACATTTAAAAACGCTTTAACAAAACTGGAACAATAATTTCTTGCTGTTTCTTGTTGCTGTAGCCAAAATCAAAACAAACATAATCGACAGGAGCATGGACAATGTCTACTACAAAAATAATGTGCCAGTGGGGACGCATGGTACCTGGTTTAAAATCTTAATGTTTTCGTTCTATTAAAAATTCGATTTTATAGATTTTAACAAAAGATTTATGCTGCGTTAGAAAAGATCTAAATATTTATGGTTGAATAAAGATTGATGTTTGGACCGGAAAATGACCAACACGTGGTCGTGTAGGATAATAGTGCGTTTATGCCACGCAATAGAATAAAAAAGCCTGACCTCGTTCTATTTCAACGAAAATCGTAATGCTTCTAGCTTATTACACTAAAGTCTCATTTTATTCTTTTTTATAACTCCGATCGTACGATTATATTACGTCACTACTTTCCTTACAATGTACGTGCAAAAAAAACACACACACAAAACAAATAGCCTGTGCCCTACCAATCCAGCTCATCCGGTAGCCCGCCGGGATAATCGCCAGTCAGACAGGCGGTACAGTGACCAACCTGTTCCGGTTTCTTCACACTCATATTCAGCTGCACTGCCTTCTTTAAACCCTCCACGCTCAGATATGCCAGGCTGTCCGCGCCAACATACTTAGCCAGTTCCTCAGCGTTCAACTTGTTCGCAATAAGCTCCTCGCGCGTTGGAATGTTGATGCCCATGTAGCACGGATAGAGCAGTGGCGGGCTGGCTATTCGGATGTGTACCTCTAGGGCGCCGGCATCGCGCAGCAGCTTAATGATCGGACCGATTGTGTTGCCCCGAACGATGGAGTCATCAATCAGGACCAGTCGCTTGCCGGCCACGTTCTCGGACAGAGCACCAAACTTTTTCGCCACACCTAGTTGACGGAGTCGGGTCGAGGGCTGAATGAAGGTACGACCAACATATCTGTTTTTGCACAACACCTCCGCAAAGTTCAGGTTAGCCTGTAATAGAAAAACCAAACAGCGGTTAGAGACAGGACGGCTTAAAATAACCATACATATGTCAAAAGCAGTGGACTATTTGCGATACCCATCATAATACAAAATCTCTTGGCAATACAACCGGACCGTAGCTCTGCGTCTGTTTAGTTGCTATAACTTTTTAATCCGTTTGATCATATTGGCTTAATTTTTTGTATTGCGTTAGTATTTAACTTTTAGAAATACGGCCAGGTCGTTCTTTATGAATATAAAGGAAATAATATTTAACTTTTCTTTAACCTCTGTTACATCTACGAAAATTGATAGACTTTTTCTTCCATAGCAACCAAATCATGACCAAGCTAATGACAGACTCTAAACAGAAGAAATTATCGCGTACCTCTCGTGCAAAACCATGTGCTGCAGCCGTACCCGACTCAGGCACGGAACTGACAATGTCAGCGTCAACGCCGGCTTCTCTGGCCAGTTGGCGGCCACATTGTAACCGCACAGAGTACACCATCTGGCCTTCGAAAATAGAGTCCGACCGGGCAAAGTACACGTACTCGAAGATGCAGAATGCGTGGCGCCGATTCTCTGGACAGTCAATAATGTCAATCGTCTTGATGCCGTCGCGCGTCAATTCCACGATTTCACCAGGCTGAACCTCTCGCACGTATCTGGCACCGATCGACAGAAAGCCGCAGCTCTCGCTCGATATAACCCACCCTTCGGCGGGCAGCTTGTCGACCTTTTCTGTAAAGAAAAACCAACGCATTTAAATGTATCATGTGACTGACATGTGCGTGTCCTGCAGCAATGAACCTTACCGTGACGATACGCGCCAATAGTGAGCGGAACAATCTTCCCAATGCAGAGCGGCCGGTTACCGTACGGATCGCGCACACCGTAGATTTTGTCCTTGAGCATGATTACGAGCGAGTACGAGAGTGGAGCAAGCTGCATCAAATGCTTGATACGTGCCGGCCAGTCCGGTCCATCTACCTCGCCTTCCGGCGGATTCAGGCAGAGAGCTTGCGTGATCAACTCCGAGTCGCTGTGCGTCGACAGTCCAACTCCACGAGACAGCACATCTTTCCGCAAGCTCTCGCAGTTTACCAGCTCTCCGTTGTGGGCGACCGCGAGCGCACCGTGCGCCGTATGCACCACGAACGGTTGGCAGTTGACCTCCTCCGAGGCGGCCGACGTCGAATAGCGCGTGTGCCCGATGCCGAGATTGCCCTTCAGCTTCTTCATCGAATCGTCCGTGAAGATATTGTTGATCATGCCCATACCCTTGTGCACGTTAAAGTTTTTCGCGCAGTGGCCCTCACTCGTGACGATACCGGCCGATTCCTGGCCGCGGTGCTGCAGTGCTACTAGACCGAGGCAGATGACCTGGGCCACGTCAATTTGCGTCGGCCATTCGCCCGTCGCAATCGCACCGAATACACCACACTCGTGGGTGAGTCCGCTCGAGACAGCACCGCGTCCGGCACGCTTCTTCCCCAAGCTCAAAGCGTTCGCTGGCTGAGACATTAGGGCGAGATTCTCCATCGCGGTGCCCACCGGTTCGAGCTGTTGCTCCATTTCCGGGTACTGTTGTTGTTGTTGTTGATTTGGTTGCTGTGACGTACTTTCCATATATCTTATTCGATGTACACTCACAGTGCTGAAAAGAAATTTAGGGGGGAAAGTTATCACCGATTGCTATCGCATTGAAATCACTTTCTGCGTCGACTTGCACGTCTTTACTCCCAGTGTAAAGAACGTCATGGGTGAGAAAAGAGGAAACTGGCAGCAAGAAGGACAAAGATTCGCGTCACCGACTTAATCGATCTCTTGCGACGCTGTTTCCGTGGACTCAGGGCATAGAACTCGCGGCAAAACAGCACTTTCCATACTCGCATACACATGGACGGCTGTTTTTTGTTATTGTTTTGCTGCCTTTGAGTGACCTACTCGTGGTTGATGGTTGGATCGTTCCGTCAAGGATCGTTACTATCACCAGGCCTGCAGCGAAACGGCAACCAAGGCACACGGATACGACGCGCGGTACACACGTTTTCCGAAAGCGTTTTTTTTTCTTACGTCGAATGCTTTAAGCCTTATCATCAGGTTAGCAACGAACGTGCGGCGTCGACGGATCCCTATCTCGAGGCTAAATCGGTTCGATTCACTTCTGACGTCGCGGTGGATTAAGAAAACAAAAATTAAACAAAACAAACTATAAACAACACAACACCCCACTGCGCCCAACAACGCAACGCTGACGTTGCTGCGGCAGTGCGGGTTTTTGTGCGCTATACTTATTTCTCGAATGAAAAAGTCTTGCCAGTCAGAGGACACTTGCCTCGACTGTCATCATTGTTGCGAGCTGATTAGATTGCGGATCCTGGGATTTTCTTCGTAACAGCAATTGTTTTAGGCGAAACACCGCGATTACTACTTGTTAGTTAGGATGATAGGTTAGTGTTAGCGTTGCCGGGATCGTTATCAATTTCCAACCGGATCGTTTGTTTTTCCTACGCAAGACTTATTTTTGACTGTAAAAAGCTTAACACACACCCCTGCAACAAAAACTTCTATCTCATCCACATCATCTCTTAATTGCCTCTGGCATTCTAACATTTCTAACTGCCAAGCTGTTGCTCAGCTATCCAGGTACGTATACGCAACTCCAATTAACAGCCTACAGCTAACCTAACTTCTAACCATTTGTCACCACTGGAAGCCCTTTGTTTGTCTTTGCAACCGGTACAGGACAGTAGAAATATTGCTCACGTGCCGGTGTGTCCGGCTTGACGGTGTTTTAATGTCCAAGCATGTGGTTCCGATACTTTGGCGATGGGTACACAAAGGATAGATAGCTACGATCGCACTGACAGAAGTGAAAAAGGGTGCGAGACATTTTCTCACGCAATACACGATGATACCTCATCTCAAGGCCGGAAGGCTGGAAAATGAAGATCTTCTGCACTTGCTCCACTACTCACACGCTCACCTGTGCGCTTTATCCGGGTGTATGTATCGCAGGATTCGTCGTGTGCGATTTACCCCAACTGTCTCTTGTTGATTGTAGATCGTTTTGCTCCAGGCACTAGGACTGGAATTCTAAGCGTCGTCCAGCAGGATGGTAGAGATACTGGCGACCAAACAGTACACCAGCACGGGTACGTACCGCACACTTAAAAGACGGCCGTGCTCTTGCTGAGGACGGAATGTGCTGACAGGCAGGAGATGTGCTGACACCGGGGAAGCGGGAAACAAGTTAAAAGTAGTGTAGCGATTGTATGAGATCAAGGCTTTCGATTACAAGCCGTGAGGATGCGACAAGATGTGCGTTCGTACTGCTCACGTAGCCCGTCCGCAATGATGAACCGTGAATAGTAACTGATTTATGATCGTTCCCATAGTCACATTTAATACTTACGAGCGGTGGGACCGGGCCCGGGCCGGCAGGTTGCGAAGGCGCGCACGCTTGCACGCGGACCCTCGAGGGTTTTCTGTTTAGGATGTTGATAGAAGGGGCTCCCGCTCGGTGAGCGAATTGGTTGCTAGTCTGTGTGTCATCGCAGCGCGCACACCATGCTCTCAAGCAAACGTTCTTCGCTTGCTTCGTCAACCTCTTGCTCTCACTCCCGGCCAGAGACAGTCGTGCCGGCTCGTTTCATCTGCCGGATTGGGCTGCTGGCGTTTTAGCGCGGGTCAGCAGATTCCGTGCATTCCGTCACAGACTCCGACCAACCAAACGTCATACGTAGGATAGCGAGCGCGCGCTCGATCGCGTAGATCGCGCAGACACACAAACACATGCACGCACACATCGGGGCCTACACGTGTGTTTCCAGCATCTTATCGCGGTGCGTTTTGTAGTGGTGTTCGGCAACAGACGCACGCTTTTGGTGGCACAAAAATCTGCTGTGCTCTACTTTGGATGCGGATTGATGGCATTCCGGGAGAACAAATCAGAAGACACACACACATACACGTACACAATCACAAAAGCCCGATCAGCTCCATTCATCAAATTCTAACACAATGCAGGAACAAACACAACGTTTGACTACGCACGCATAATTTGGTAAGATTGACTCCCAGCCCCAGTAACGTTTGATTATCACTACTAACAGATCGGAAGAAAGATAGATAGATGGGAAAATTTATTTTATTTATTTATATTTTTAGTACGTTGACTTGACGCCGTATTGTCGAGTAGATGGTAAAATATGAAGACATTTATACAATGTTTGATAAATTAGCCATTACAGTTTGAGGATGGAATGGAATCAACAACATAATTTTAAAAGACATTCTAGTGCCTTAACTACTAGCCGGGAAACCGGGTAAGGAAATGTATATATGGAAATCACTGTTGCGTCTAAGGTTCACCTATTTTTATCGAGTAAACTGGAAATAAGGTAAAAGTCGCAGTTACCATTTGCTACTATATGAGTCCCGGAGAGAAAGATCCTAGAATTTGAATTCTTTCTAGTT
Organism: Anopheles stephensi; assembly: GCF_013141755.1. Classification (NCBI taxonomy): domain Eukaryota; kingdom Metazoa; phylum Arthropoda; class Insecta; order Diptera; family Culicidae; genus Anopheles; species Anopheles stephensi. The sequence goes on along the minus strand of NC_050201.1, from coordinate 248,813 downwards.
AATTAGGATTTTATTTTTGCCAAGCAACTATCATTACGTCATTCATTTCATTCTTTAAAATGTCACGTCTCTCATTATTCAACAATACAAGTAAACAAAACCCTATCCACTAAACAAACAAACAGCTTCAAAAATATCACTGGTAAATATTTTTCGAGATGCTTACATAATTTGTATTACCCAGCCCTAATCCATCGTTCTGAAACCAAAGAAAATAATATTATTTTCACTTTCGATGCGTTATCAACATTCTTCTTACCGCATCGCATTTGTTCTAGCGTCATGGACAACAATCCTGTTTGTTGCTGATCAGCCACAATCACAGTCTATTCCGTTACACTTTGAAGGCTACGCGCTATGGAAGTGCGTAAGTAGGTTGAGCTGACAGTACTTCGGAGAATGCAAAAAATAACGGTCATTCAAGAAATAATCGTAACAAAACATAAATATTTAGGATCTGAAGAATCCCTTGCTCACTTGCCTGTGCTGGAAAACATAAGCAAGAAGAAAGGTTTATGTGACCTAAAATTCTGGAAGGAGGTGAAGTGCCGTTGTCTTATTGACTATGATGAAAGCTGTTAGAATGACCTAAAAAGAAGGATTAGGCTCTGGGAGATGTTAGTAATAATTGATAGGTCTATAGTGAGGTATATGCCTTTGAGAGATGAACCTTGTCCATGGAATTGTGGTTGCTCTATTAGCCTAGTTCTAAGAGAAGTATTAACAGAAAAAACCGATTGCTTGTAAAAGTACGTGTTCATATAATTGATTCCGAACACATTAGCAGATTAGACTCCTTTGTATATATGTATATTCCTTCAAAAAATATGGTGAAATGTGGAATAGGTTGTTTAGCATTATTAGCGGAAGAGCAGCTTTATTGAGGAGCTTAATCAGGCATGTTATTCATATTGGGATTCATTCGATGCTGCTTGCCTAGTTTTTTGAACGGCACGGGCACTCCGTAAAGGGCAGTATTATTAATTCTTTAGCCATGATTACTAAGTTCGGCCTTACAGCGGTCTTGTAGACTATAGTAATTAGCGGCTGCTAGTTGCTAATACGAAGGGACCGGCATCAAGCAAGCATCTGAAACTGTCCGGAAGATGGTTCGCAATGGTAATAGGATCTATAATCAACAAAAATGGTAGCGGATTATTACAGAAAGTCTGGACGATTCGGGACAATTTTGAAACATTTTTAACTACCAAATGATCATTCCAATCGTATCCTTACAAAAAACGGGTCCCGTGCAATGTACATGTGCTCTTGCGTTATTTACGCCACGGCAACGTGCCAGCAGTTCGGCAACGACATTAGCCGCGATTGGAACGCCTTTCGCAATCACAAATTTCAACCCATCCACTCTTCCGATGCCCGGCAACCATGGCAACGTAACGTTGGCACCTATTGACCGGGGAAGAATTTGCTGGACGTTCTTGCGTGTTACGTAGATTACACCCCTAACAGCTCAGCTTACAAAACAAGTTATTTTTCAAAAGCTAGCAGCGCTTATTTGACCCCGCATCCAATTGTTTTGATATAATCTTGGTAAAGGAACGGCGGGACGACGCAGAAACCAAACACGGCATCGAACGTTGCTGGGCCGCTAGCATCCAACCATCAGCCCATCTTGATGTTTAACGATGTCTTGCCGGCAGTGAGGTCTGGCGGAACCATGTTGACAAGCAGCGTTGCTATTTCCGCGCTAATAAAGCCTCACACCAACACTACTGCGTGGCCGCGTTCGCGTCTCGCTGGAACTAAAGAGATGATCCGCCATTACACCACTACATCGTTTGGGGTTGGGAAAAAAACCCTAGGGTGATAACAGGAAGATTGCAGCATCGTGAACCAGTGCGACGTGTATTGGCTTGGGTATAGGTGCGTGTAATTGTTTATGTGTGTGTTCGTTTGGCGCCGGCATTAGACGACGTCGGTATTTAGTGTGGTGAATCGTCGCATACTCCCTGTATTTGGTGATTGATCGTGCTTGAAGCAACTTCACTTCAGCTCAAGGCCATCGGTGTAGAATCTCATCCAGAAACGCTCAGCAATCTCACACTCCCTGTACAACATGGCAACCGTTACGGAAGGTAAGTAAAGCTGGCTTTTTGCTTTCGTTCCTACATTTCCCTTACTTTATTTGTTACTAAATATTTGTGCGTGCTTTGTGTCGTTTCATTTTGTGCTCTTCGCTGCTTCGCGCTGCAATCAATTCACTTACGCACACACTCGTGCACAGTTGGTGGCATCTTGACCGGCAAGCTGCTGATCGAGGGCAAAACGAAGCAGGTTTACGATGTGCCGAGCATGCCCGGCTTTTCGATACTGCTTAACAAAGATCGCATCACGGCACACAACGGTGTCCGGGCGCATGACCTTGAGGGCAAGGCGAAAATCTCCAATCAAACGAACGCGAAGGTATTTACACTGCTGAATCAGGCTGGCTTAAAGACGGCATTCGTTCGCATGATTTCGGACAACGCGTTCCTGGCTCGTAAATGCGAGATGGTACCAATCGAGTGGGTAACGCGGCGTCTCGCGACCGGTTCCTATTTGAAGCGCAACCCGGGCGTGAAGGAGGGCTTCCGTTTCGCACCGGCCAAGGTCGAGACGTTCTTCAAGGATGATGCGAACGACGATCCTCAGTGGAGCGAGGAGCAGATCCTGTGTGCCGCTTTCAAGGTGAACGGTGTGACGATCGGTAAGAGGATTTTTTTTAAACATGATTGCGAAAACCGCTCGATGTGCCCCCCCCCCCCCCCCCTCACACACTTGTTACTGATTATTGTTACCCTTACAGGGCAGGATGAGGTGGACATCATGCGCCAAACGACCGCACTGGTGTTCGAGGTGCTGGAGCGTGCCTGGGCCACCCGCGACTGTGCGTTGATCGATATGAAGATCGAGTTCGGAGTGGATGCGGACGGCCAACTGCTGGTGGCGGATGTCATCGATTCGGATTCGTGGCGTCTGTGGCCGAGCGGAGACAAGCGTCTAATGGTGGATAAGCAGGTGTACCGCAATCTCGCTAACGTGACGGCCGCCGATCTGGACACGGTGAAGCGCAACTTCACCTGGGTGAGCGATCAGCTGGACGCGATGGTTGCCGTCAACAACCATCTGGTGGTGGTGTTGATGGGCAGCGCTTCGGACAAGGAGCATTGCGAAAAGATTGCGAAACACTGTACCGCGCTCGGACTTAACACGGAATTGCGCGTAACGTCGGCCCACAAGGGTACGCAAACAACGCTGCACATGGTCAGCGAGTACGAGAGTGTGTTGAGCGAGCTGGTGTTCATTACCGTGGCAGGGCGGTCGAATGGGCTCGGTCCGGTGCTGAGCGGCAACACCAACTATCCGGTCATCAACTGTCCGCCGGTCAAGCCGGACAACGTCAGCCAGGATGTGTGGTCGAGCTTGAACCTACCGTCCGGGCTGGGATGCGCGACGGTGCTGTATCCGGAGGCAGCTGCCCTGCACGCCGCTCAAATTCTTGGCATGAAAAACTTCATGATCTGGAGCAAGCTGCGTGTAAAGCAGCTGGATAACTACTCCAGCTTGATTATGGCCGATAAAAAGATGCGAGGAGTGCGTCAAAACTGATTCGCTCGGAATTCCTACGTAAATGCAAGGGCTCATGCGAAGAAAGAGTTTCCCAACTACTATTATTGCTTTATGTGTATCGTTTAATGCAATCCTAGAATAAATAACGTGTAATGTTTGTTATTAAAAATTCAGCCTACCTTTCTAGTCATCGTTCTAACACACCCGATCAGTTAGAGCAACAATCCAGCCCACTTAACAAGCATGTTGTGTCAATCATTCTGTTCAAACCCCGATAGAAGATAGAACTATCTAGCGCAAGGACACCGAACGCAATCGGCACGGACATGAAGCTTCGATGATTTGTCCAGTTCGTAGCCTTCACTGTTGACGCACAGCTTAAGGGTAGAAAAAAAACAAGATTAACATCAATTCAAGGAAATCGCTGGGAGCGTATTTTTTGTTTGTTAGAGTAAAATAAGAGTGAGAATGATGGTATGTAAAACAGATGACGAATGTATAGATTGACATTGAAAGAGAAAAGATTGATCATGTTTTTGCTTTGTTTTTTTTTCTAACCAGATTGTTCATGAAAATCAAATGCTAAAGAATTTGTTCAATTCTTCTAATTTAGTTCAACTCAATTACTACCTGTATTCAAGAAAGGAATAGTACTTAATATTTTAAATGTTTATTATATACTCCAGGTTGTAAATGCATCGAAGCACGCCTAAATATAGGCCAAGCTTTGGACCAGTTATAAAATGGGTTCCACTCGTACTGGTACTTCGAAAAGACCAGAATTTTGACACAGCTGCAATTAAAACTAACAATTCCTTGCACGATTTTTAGTGGGATTTAAATAAACTGCTATTATCTGTAATTATTTTTAATTTTTCTAAATTTCTCTGGTCTGGTAACAATATTTGGACATTAATTTTGTTCTCGTGACCAACCACTGTGCGACGACAAAAGTTTACGAAGGTAAAGCTTTTTTTATAAAAGCGCTTGAAATCTGAAGGGTGATCATCAAACAGAGCATCATCAAACATTAGGCGTAAGATCAAACCTGGGTCAAAATACGTTGGTTCGTTTCAACGGCTGAAGCGTTTAATTTTGTCTTGTTAAAGCTAATTAATAGTAAACACTTGCGTCGTGTAGAACACTGCTACATAGAATATGCGTTAGAAAACAATACTCTAACAAGAGAGCTTGCACACGAACAAAAGTCCACAATTCAATTCACAGTCAAACGGTTAACGTTACTCGGTACCTAATCAGGTGTGTAATATCAAGATTCTGATTACACTTTCCGTTGCAATTAACACCGGCACAGAAACACCAATGAAGGTCATAAAGTCTGCACGCTAACAAGGCGAGCTAATTGTACAGCGTGTGAAAGCGAGTTTCTACCGAGTGCCTGGTTGTATTTGTTTAACATTTGCCCAAGCGTGTGTACTCGCCTTATTGCCATGCGAGGGGGCGAGATGTTCATCTTACCAAAGCCTTAAGTACTTTGAGTCCAGCTTTAATTGAAATCTCTTAATTATAACACGATACTCACATTACCGAGGGACCTAGAATTAATGGAGTGAATTCTTGTTATGCAGCAGCGAAATGGGTTTCGCCTCTCTCTCTCTCTCTCTCTCTCTCTTTATCTCTCTCTTTATCTACCTCTTTATCTCTCTCTTTATCTATCTATTTCTTTCTGTCTATCTATGTCTTTCATTCTCTATTTTTGTGAGAAAAGGGAAAGATTGTCAATTTTCTATCAAAGCTCAACCCTATCGATATCTTCCACGTGAGGACATGGTTTCGTCCACTGTATACTAACGTGATCGAAACACATACTCCGATTATGTCTCAAGCACCATCAATCGGGCCCATAACGTCTAGGGTACAATTGTATTACTTTGTGAGGGAAATTAATTGACATTGCATGCTAGTTACGGATGTTTATCTGCTAGAGTATGTACCTCTGCTAGATAAGATACACCGCCGTAGCGCAGATCCTAGTGTGCATCAAAACGACAAGGGAGGCATGGTGGTGGTACAATAGTAATGGTTAATTAAGTACAAGAATATATGTCTTAAATAGTTAGAATAAAAAGCAATACGGTCAGAGTGTTCTATAAGAAAAAAAAGGATAAGACGGGTCTGTGTTAACGTAAGACATAGACACGTCACCCTGGCAGCTGCATGAGTCGCCCTGTTAATTGATTGATACGACTGATCCACTCCGACAAGGGATTCAAGAACGTCCGTGAACACACGATAATGTTTCGGAAAGAAAGAAAACGAAAGCAATCGCGCGAATTGCGAACATTCGAACGCATACCAGCAAAAGGCAGCAGCAGTAGCATCCTTCACCGAGACTTCCCCACTGTCACAACCGTACCATGTACCCTTGTACCGTATGTTACTGTTTAACGGCGAGCAACATTTTAAGCCATAAAAACTCGGAGTCGCGCGCGTCTCGTCGTTCGGTCGGGCGATAAGAATCACATTGATCGAGCAATTAGTCAGTCATCAGTTGGTACTGCTGCGGTGCGGATATAGGGCTGCAACAGACCTGTGCGCGATCTATCCTTGCCGAAACGGTTTCCCATTGATTCCGATTGCCGATTGATTTCAGTTTCAATAATCAATGGAGGCAAGTCACTGTACATAAAACCTTGAGCAGCAGAGATACGGGGTTGGACCGCTCTCGCTGCATAAACCCTACTAAACGATTTGTTAGTAGATGGTTTGTTTACGTAGCGCCCAGATTAGGAGGACAAAGTGTAGCAGGATTATTCCGCACGGCACAACAAAGAAGTTGCCTCCACAGAATTTGTATCACTCAGGCGCAAATTGGACGTTCCAGTAAGTTGCTGCTGCACGAACCTTTAAACCATGAGAAGGCAGCTGTACATGCTGTGTGGCATCAACACCGAGCGAAAGTTGATCGTGGACCTGCTCGCCATCTTGTTCGGGATTGGGTCCTGGCTCGGCATTAACTCGGTGTACGTTCAGCTGCCGCTTCTCGTCAACAATGCACCGGAAGGATGGAATTTGCCATCGTATCTGGTGGTGATTATCCAGCTAGGCAATATTGGACCGCTGCTATATACGGCCGCACTACGTATCAAGTCTTTCCGTGATTCGTACCTCATCATCATGCTGTTAGTGTTGGGTTCCTGTGCCGCAATGACGACTGCATTCGTGTACGACCAAACGGTGCACGTGTTTGGTGCCGAACGATCGGTACCACTCTTCATCACTGTGTTTGCCCTATCGTTGGTCGGTTGTACCAGTTCGGTATTGTTTATGCCTTACATGGGCCGTTTTAAGAGTATCTATCTCATCACCTACCTGATCGGGGAAGGGTTCAGCGGATTCGTGCCCAGCATTGTTGCACTTATCCAGGGCGTCGGTGGCAATGGCGAATGTATCCTGGTCAACGGTACCGACCCAAACAAACCGCCACAGTACACCAGCTACACGCCGCCCCCTCGCTTCGGCACTCGACCGTACTTTATCGTGTCGTCTGTGATACTGGCGATTAGTATGATGGCCTTCGTGCTACTCGACCGATTGTCCGTCTGTCGGCGGGAATATGCCGCTGTTTCGATCGGGAATGGTAACAACTATGCGTACGAACAGAGCACATCCAACGATGAAGAAAGTCGATCGCAGCCGGGAAAAGTTTCGTCGCCGATAAAAGCATCCCTGGACCGTACGAACTACCTGTTGATGATGGTGCTGATCAGCATCATGTGTCTGTTTGGTAATGGATTTTTCCCTAGTATACAGTCGTACTCCTGTCTGCCGTATGGTAATGTTGCCTACCATCTGACGGTAACGCTCAGCAGCATGGCGAACCCTGCCGCTTGCTTTCTAGCGTTCTTTGTGCAGAAAAACTCGATTCGGTCGATAGTGGCATTGTCGATGATGTTTGTCCCATTTGCAGCGTACGCTCTAACCACCTCTATCACCAGTCCGGATCCACCGTTGATGCACAACGTGCTCGGAGACATATTGGTGGTAAGTTTCTTGAACAAAAACTCGCCTTAGAAACGAGCATCCTATCCTCTACTAATCGCGACACTTTGGCGAATAATTTTGTAGGTTGCCTGCTGGACGTTGTTGGTTGGTCTGGTAAGCTACGTAAGGCTAGCCATCACAACGCTATTACGGTGTGAAGGAGGACAAACGCTCGTCTGGGTCGGAGTAGCATCACAGCTCGGTTCCTTGGTTGGATCGATACTGTCCTTTACGTTGGTTAATTTTACGGATATATTCCAACAATACTATCCATGCTAACGACTGATATAAAAAAGGCTAAACCAGCCATACTTATATGTCTACTATTATGATAGGTGTAAGCTTGACTGGCTGACCATAAGTCTGTAAAAGCTAATCTTTGAAATCTATTCTTGCTATACTTTTCGTGATATTCTACTCAAACTCTGCTACAATAAAGGTTTTAAATCTATGCAACTGAATAATTTTACCGGTGTGAATATGTAGTTTTTTATTATTATAAAGGAAAAGCCTTTCATTAAAAAAAAGTCAATTTGTTTTGTAAATAGCAGACAGTGTCAAGACCATCATTGATAGTTACTTTATCACCATTCAGCCGATTTTGTCTCATTTGAGCATTATAACTCAATCTCTCTTTCTAAAACATATATGAAAGCGGGCGCGTGCGAATTATCCTGTAAAATGCTGTGGACAAGACTAGCCGGAACCCGTGTAGCTTATCGTCGATCGCAGGTCGTGGCATATCACCTACAGTCATTAAAGGTCACCAAGAGCGCGACCCCAAACGTGCGACGAAAGACAGCATTTTGATAATCGATCAGAATTCATTCGTTGTTCCAGAAAGTCATGATAGTAAAGCCTATGTTAATAGAACAAAAAATATGTATTCGAGTATTCTGGAACGAGAGAATTGATTGATGTCGCCAAGCTAGGTTTGATGCTATTTATAAACGAGATTTGATAATATTCCTGTGAGATTCAAGTGATGTAATATTGGTTTTTGTGGTTTTGTGTCTTGTACGGTAAACATCCATATTTTTGTAAGTATGAGGAATTGTTAGTATTGGCAGATCCCGTACACCTAAGCGTACACATGTGAATGTCATTCATTTCTTACCCATGTTTGATAACCCGTGTTGCAGGTAGTGTAATCATAACAAGTCAGCTCATTCGCTGATAGCCTTTATCACTGCTGATATCCATTTGCGTAGTCCACCGACTCGTACGTATACGCTGGGGATGTCCAATCCATCGACCATGGTCTAGAATAAGAGTTTGTAGGAGCATTAGCATACTGAAACTGTGTGTAACTTTGTTTCGTAAGAGTTCCAACCAAGTTAACTGAGAAATGGCTAAGGTTCTTGCGCTGGCATGTCCTACATTTCATTGCTGAAACCCTGTATAATCCTATACGCTGTATATACCATGCAAACGTTAATAAACCTACATGAATTTCAGAATTATATGGGTCGGAAAATGGTCGATTGAACCGCTATCAGAAGAGATAAGAACCAACCAAAACTCGTTTTATGCTAATGCACCGAGGGTGAATACCTACCTCGGTGTGGATGTACGAGCGTAGCCCGAGCACGTGATATTTGCCCCGTACGATAGCAATGGCAGGACCACCGAGCGTTCCGGTGCAATTATCAATGGCAGATTCCCGAGCGCAGAAGCTTTTCACTGGCAGTCGCGCTCCGTAAGGTCGCATCAGTTCATTGCAGTTGTCAATGTTGACCAGCTCTAGCGGTTGCAGCCTGCTACGACTGACCCGACCGGTCGGCTCCAGTCGCCGTTGGCAAACGTGTGAAGTTAGCTTGAAATTCTCCAGTCTATAGTCTTCCCGGGGCAAACATATTGGACGAATCGAGTCGGTTAGCTGACGTACGCCACCATCCGCCAGACGGATCAGTGCGATGTCCTTTTTTTCGTGCAGAAAGACTGTTTCTATCTCGTACCGCTGTGTACCTTTGGTACGCTGGGCAAGGTTACCAATGCGGGTGAAGTTGGTTTGACGGCGTGTTGGAGTATCGCCTAGTCGAACACTAGTAACTACCCAGGTTGGATGCGAATTATGGACGCTCGACACTGTTGTGAGCACGTGCTGCCGATCGATCAGGACGCCCTTGCTCAGTGTGCGCTTGAGTGCGACGTTTGCCTGTGGTCCGCCATGCTCTAGAACGGCTATCCAGGGAAACCCGTCCACGCCCGGAAAAAGAATTCCACATTCACTGTCCCGAAACTCCGGTGCAGAATCAGTCACCGGTTGATCGACATTATTTGATTGATGATGTTTTATACCCTCGACAGTGTTGTTACCGGCATTCGTTAGGTGTTTGTCATCGGAGTGTTTATGGCTCCAAGAGAATGTTGACAATGGCTGAGTTGCATTCATGCTCGATTGTACATCGGTGTCATCTAATGCTGAAATGACCCGCTCATTTTTCTGCAAAGTACGGGGATTGAAGCGACTCCGGAAAAATACTGGAAAGCTAAGAGCAGCAGTGGAGTTGTCATGGTTTGTCGTTTCGCCATCAGTGAAACTGGCTAGAATGAAGTAAAAGAAGAAGAGGAATCCAAATATGAAAATCTTGCCACTACAATGTCACACTACGGAGTGTTTGTAAATAGTTTATGCCAACGTCACGTTTGCAAATTACGTTGCAATGCTATTCACCAATACAAAACTAAGAAAAAAACATGGATGACGATTGGCAGCAACCACCGACCTTCGTTTAATTTGTGTTTATAAATTTCTCCCATATACAACAATGTCAACGATACACCGATTTTGCTATTGATCGTTACTAACCTAGCGAATAGGAAAAACACAACAGTGCACCAACGTAACCATTAAGCGGCCGCCGTAGTGTCTTCATCTTCCCCGTCGTCGTTGACGTCGTTCGCGGAATACGGTGTAGCTGGTACTGTGGTCCGAGAGTCTAACTACGCGATCCAAAACAGTGTTCTGCCTACTTGGCTGTTGATAAAGCGGCATTCCGGGACGCATGATTAGATTCCGTGTACAGCTAGCTGTCTGCGTACTGCATGCCTCTGGAGCTTCTTCACGCTGATCACTGTGACCTACAAACATAACGCATCGTAGAGATCTAATAACACCAGCGTACGATCCGATCTATGTGTATGTGTCTTGATGACACCTTAGCATAGATCTATCGATAGTGGGTATATGCTGTTGGAACGTATCGTGTGACAAACCACACGAGAATTGTGCACAACGCTTTGAAATTATTTTGCCTGACACGACAGTTTTGATTAGATTCAAAACTTCCTAATCCAATACGTTTAGGGAGTTGAGGAGTAATAATCCAAAGAATGCAAAGGCCGCTGATGAAAACCAAATGGCACAAAGCGTGTAGTAACATCAAGACTTACATACTTACTTATCAGGCGCTACAACCGCTTTGCGGTCTTGGCCTGCTGCAACAATCCTCGATACCGCTCACGGTTTAAACATCAAGACACTTAACTTAAAATTGTAAACTATTCCGATCACCCGCGTATCATGTGAGGTTAGGTGTAGCAAAGCTCAACTCTAATCGGGTTAGCTTTGTTCCCGGGACGTGTGAGCTCCATGTTACTGAATAATACCTGCACCCAGTCTCGTAGATGGAACTCGTCCGGTGACCTCGTGGTACTCGGCTGCTTGATAATGCCGACCGGTCAGCGCACAGCGCCGTTTCAATCCATCCAGTGTTGTGTCTTGTGTCATAACATAACTAGTCCGACCATCGAGACGATCATCATTTAGCTAGACAATTCTAAGTCAACGTATTTTTTTCACCATGCCATCCATTAGTACACGTGGAATGATGCTGCAAGACGGCCGAAAGCCTTTGGTGCTGTTGATAGTTTTTATTGCATCTGTAACCTCTCTACCATTGGTACCGACACCGGAACAGGAACTGGAAGTTGAACGTAGCTCCAGCGTGGAAAGAGGTATAGTGTGCGATTGCAGTCGAACTGTGAAGGACTTTGGCAATGCTTGGCTTGCTTGGTATTAGAAGGTGCTGATGATTCATACGTTTCTCATCCTAGCCTCTGACACAACGGTGGGGAAATGTTTGGAGACGTCAACGCTGGTGTACGTGGAGACGGTGATCGTTGTGAAGGACAACTCGAGTCTCGTCCATGGAACAATAGAGGTGTGCTAGAAACTTTTCCTAGCGTATGCCGGGTCGTGTAGGGAAGGTTAAAGGGTTTTTGATCCAATGCGTGATGCTCTCGGTCGCAACCCGGAGTGATAGCAACCGTTACAAGGCTCTTGCTCTAGTTTAGTGTTCAGTAGTATGTGAGCTCAATGCAACTCAATGAATGATTTTAATGAGCGTCTATTACGAGTCCGCATGCAACAGCAATAGTAGTGCCTCACCTATTTTTCCTTCTTATTAATACTGTACTGTAACATTCTTAATATTGCTAAAATTACATTTATTTTTGTTCGACAGGTGTCTATCGGAAAACCAATAATTATTGATTGTGTGCGTATTGTCGCAAAAACAGAACATGATCGGCTGGCGTTGAAGGGGTTCCAGCTTTTGAGCACGAATAGAATCAAAATAAGCGTCGCAGAGGAGGACCCATCACAGTCAAATGCGCTCGAATACTCCGTGCATATCTTCGCAACGATTACAGCAAAGAAGTCGTAAATAAATACGTCGCACCACCGCAAACAGTGGACTAATAATTGCATTTTTCCTGAATGTATTTTACAAGATTGCGTCTAAAATGCATATTTTAAATAATAAGATTTTTAATTGCAACTTATTCTTGCCTATTAAACACTATAATTACATAAGTGGAAAGAACCATTATTATAGCAACCCTTCGTTGACACCATCCTGACTTGAATCAAATCAAGTCAAGGCTTCATGCTAAAAATAAGAAGAAAACAGTATGATTCATGCTGTTTAAGCGCTTGTTAAAAGCTTTACAAGAATATGATAAACCTGACCAAAATAAACAGCTTTTATTCCAGACAAGATTACATTTCTGGAGCTGAATAAATGTGTCGTAAAATACTCTTCTCGTTGAATAACTAGTGGAATAACTACGGCATTATCTTAAAATTATCTCACGGTTTCCACGGTTTTCGAGAATTTTTATCACAGTGGACACTTGCGGTTAAATTAAACCACTAATAAAAAAAAATCTGTTTGAAATATAAACAAAACTGTGAAAAACCACAAAATCCTATCCACCGGAATATACAACAACGCTTTCCTAGCGTTGGGCGTACAAACCTGTAACAACAGAAAGGAAAAGACTCTTGGTATGTTTTCTAACCAAGTTGCTTGTGTAACCGATTGCACATACCGAACGCAACGTGCAAAACAGCCGTGACTTTGACCGCGACTGGAAGCACCCAATTTTAATGGGGGTTCCATTCATAGCATATGGCTGGTGTATGGAGTCTTCCGCACCGCAAAGATGTGAAATTATGGAGTCACATGTATGATTCAACCGGCTGAGGTAAAAAGTGAGGAATAGACAGAGATACGGAGAGATAGAGTGAGACTGTAACTTTTCTTCACTTTGTTACTGTGCTTTTGCAACCATTAAGACATGGATTTTGCGCATCTTGAGCAATCCGTCCAACGGTCGGTGTGCAATAAATCATAGCGAATTGTGGCTTTATTGGGTATCGACGGTTTGCGCTTGGGAGAATACCAAAAAATTTGGGAAATAATTATTGAAGAAAACGTTTGTAGAAACATCCAAGAGTTAGATTTTGAATAATATGTAATTAACATTCCAGAACTTACTATCTTTCACGAGTGTAGAATTGAGACTATGATGCTTAGACTCATAGAAAATAAACTAAGAAAATTGGAAATGGTTGGTTAATTAACAATGGCTAGCCTAGAAAAAGCGCACTCCAGAATTGGGGTACATTCGCGAGGGAAGTATAAAGGTGTTTTACACATTTCGCTTTTTTCCAAAACATTCACGCGCCTTACGTAAGGACGGGTAGGCATAGGAAGGCATAGCAGAAGTCGTTCGGTCATCGTCGGTCAGAAAAGGTGAACACCAAGGAGCTGGTTCGATCTTAGTTCAGGTTTAAGCACACAAAAAAATACCGCCGCACCCTGTACGAAGGGAACCAAAAAGATAGAGAGGGAGAAAAGATAGATCGATCGCGCGACCCCACGCCTTTACCTAGTACGAACGATCACTAACGCCGTTCATGATGATGTTCTCTACGGGCCCGCCCCAGCCCAGCCCAGCCTATGCCGCCCTTACTTGACGCGGACACTTGCCGGGACCGTGGAAATGTTTTCACTTGGCTTATCAACTGCTTTCTGACGGGGCTGATCTGCTAATAATCAGCTGATTTTAGGTATCGTTGCAATAAATTAGCCACGAAGCGTGCGATCCGGCACATTGCAGTGCTACCGCTGGTCGGGAGAAGAGATTTCGCCGATAGGTTTGGCGTTTGAAGTGAACACGTGTGCGTGTGTGTGCACGTTGCAGTGGTGTGTCCGTGTGCCCGTGTTTTCGACGGTGTGTGCAAATCAGATCAGAGTGCTCCCTTCCGACTTCGCTAATCAAACCGACCCGTCATGGCAACAACCGTGTTCAACGGCTACTCAATAATTCAAAGGTAAGGTTATAGGGAAGATGTAGTGTTGTGGTGCGCCTGATTACCATGAGAACCCTTTACGAAACGGGCGGCTTTGCAAGGGCCGTACAAAAGTCAAATTTGTGTGTATGTGTTTGCCTTTCCCGATCGATCCGGATAAGGTCCCAAGAGACGAATGAAGTCTAATGGACTAAAAGTCTAGATAAACTAACCGACCCGGACCGTCCTTGGATACGATGGAAGTTTTAGTGATCATGACGTGTTTTTTTGAAAAAGGGTTTTTTGGGTTAGTTTTTTTCGGTTTATTTCTTGTGCTGTGGTCTGGTGGCTCTGACGCAGCAGTTCAAAAGCTGTGAAAAAATAAGAGCGAAAGCAATCACCATCACGCCAGGCTGAACCTTGGTTACATCGGCTCGACGGATTGCGCCAACCGTTGTTGCAGGTTTGAGCTGAGCAGCAAAAGCCAGCCAAAAAATTGCACAACCAACCAGACTTTCCGGCAGACGCTGTAAAGAAGCGCTAAAACCAAGTCAAAACAAATAAGAAAAAAACATATTCAAAGATAATTAGGGCATTAAACAGGAAGAGAAGGAGGATATTATGAGCAGAAGATCATGCGATCAGAAGATGTACATGGTTGCACATTTGAATTTAAATGAATAAATAAGTAACGTATCTTTCGTGTTATTATCAATTTAACCATAAATAGCAACAAACGACCAGGTACCAAAAGCGTCAAACTTTAATCAATTCCGCTTTGCGAGTTGACGTCGGTAGGACGAGTGGGACAAAAACGCACCCCCATATTGTTTACGTCCATTTGGTATGCTTTTATCGATGGGGAAAATTGCGTAAGCCATCAACAAAGCCAAGTGTCGAGCACTTACCAAGCGGAAAGCCAAACAAGCTCAGTAGAATTCATTTTCGCATACCTCCGGGAACACCCTTTGCATGGTTGAGCGTATGTGTGCGAACGGCGTGTAAAAAACCACGAAAGATAAGCGGATGTATGCGGTTTTCCGAAAAACTTCTGACTGACTGATTCTAAAGTGACAAGTCACGGCGGTATCGTCCCCATGTTCCATGCTCCCTGTTCAGACCCATTAACTATTCCAGTAATTCCCAACACTATCTCACCGCAACGCACTTAAGAAACATCAGATCATTGCGGTGTAGTGCGGCGTTCGTTTGGGACAACAGTACCGGAGGATCGAAACAGCACGCCAAAAAACGAAGCATAAGAAAGCAACATTGTTTGCGCACCTAACGCGTGTGTGACTTGGATCATCTGATGCCATCGGACGCTGGTGGTGGTGTGCGTTGGACGGCAGTCTGCGTGTGCGTCTCGGGGTTGCGAATGTATGGTACTATCCGCCGATAATAACTACACCAAGCTAACACACCGCACATGAGCATATGGGCTGGGTGGTGGAAAGAAAAAAAAAACTTGCGTAAGGGTGTTATCCACTTGGCGGGTGGGTTTTAAAAATAACATTTTGCGTTCGCTATTTTTTATGGGTTTTGTTGCAACTTTAAGGGTTTCATTTTACTGGCGGAAAGCTTTTTAAAACAATAACAACAACAAAATTGGTTCATCAAAAAAGACATCGTAAGTTGTATAAGGCAAGGCAGGTTAATTGCTTTCAATTGTATGGTTCTAATCAGCTCAGAGGTCGTATCGATTTTCAGTTGCTCCCTGACACCCTTTTACTTATGCTCATCTAATATTTTCGGTCTCCCCTTCTCACAAACGTGCAAACGATGACAGCAGTAGACGTCAGCCTGAAATGGATAGCAAAGCGAAGCAGGCGAAGGAAAAACCGTCCACAGCACCACGGCATCGCACAGTAGGTAATGAGCTGCAGAGCGTGAAACAACAACAGTCCCAGCGACAGCAGGAGCCTTCCCGTGTGCCGGACCGCGCCGAAGCAAACGAAGTGCCGACACAGACGACGCAACCAGGAGCCATCGGTGACACCAGCAACCGGACGATAGCAGCAGCAGGACTGACCGCAGCAACCAACAACACTACCAGCAGCAACACCATGAGCGCATCGTTCAACCGTGACCGTCTTGGGCAGTGGCCCGCTGAATCCGACGGCGAAATTGCAGGTTCAATTGCTGGCTTCGATCGACTCCGGAATGGAAAGTTCAATAAGGTAACGTTACGCGAGTGCGCCTGCGCGCGAATAAGACAAAACATTCTCTCTGTCGGCTGTCTGTTATTGTTATTATTGTTGTGCGTGTGTGTGCGTTGCTAGTTCGCGGATAAGTGTGATAAAACGTGGGATGTGCCAGGCGGTGCTATGCTCACCACTCCCAGCTTCCAAGCACATTCACCTCTCCCCCTTCCCACATTTTCCGCAGCGTGGTCATTTGCGATTGCATCTGTCGCGAAATCGCGCTGTCATCATAGTTTGTTTGATTCGCCATTGATTTCTGACTTTTTCTTGTTTTTTCCCGCACAACAGCTGTGCTGCAGAGGCATGGGCAGAAGGGATCAAATGGTAGTTTTTTTTTTCGTTTATTTATAGTGGAATCAAATGGTAGAGAGGAAATGTATTCAGTGCACTTTCCTGTCGGTGTGCATCCTTTCCTGTAGCTGAAGGTGCAAGCTGTGTCCATTGAGTGGAAACCCAACCGCGCGGGTGACCTTTCTCTCTGTTAAAGGTCATAACAATGATCAAACACTTGAGATGGATTGTTTTATCGTAGCCGCATGTTATGGTTACGATTCGTCCCAAATAGCTTGCGAAAAACACACACACGGTTTCAGTGTCAACTCTCCCCCTCTTGAAGCTTTCCGTCTGTTGGCGCGATATTTCCATTTGACCTGAAAGTGACACACGGCGGTCAAGTGAGGTCTACACGCCATTCAAGCCAACCGTCCGCAATGCCAACCAACGGCCGTTTGTCTCACACTCTCACGCGGACGCAAAAAAGCATATTCCCCCCGCCAAGAATCGCGTCGCGTCCTTTACTTGTCCGATGTATGAATGGCTGGTTCAATTACGCGAATCGGACGTTTGTCTTGAGAGTATGCGTTTCTGACCCTGCTTAATGGCAGTCCAGAACGAATAGTTAAAGCTTGTTTGACGCAAATAGCCAAGATGTTCCCGGGGATGTTTCAATGGCTGATAGAGGTGCAGTAGTGGCATAAAAACAGGACACACGTTAGTAATCGACCACAAAAAAATGTTTCTACGGTGTGGATTGGCAGTGAAATTATTATGGTAGCAAAAACGCGTCTCATGCTCTGTTTGGTTATGTCAGGTGTCAATTATATTTTCCTGGAAAACCACATTTAACTTTCCAATCATGAAGCCTGAAACGTAGGCCTCATTCGAAGAATTCTAAAACACCATCGGGCTTTCCATTTCATTTCTGGCCTATATTCACGTACTACCCGCTCCGTAGGATGATGAAATGGGTCACAGCCATCGTGGCGGACGATGAATCATTGACAAATCTATAGCTGCTGCGTATGCCCTTGGATTACTAGAGCAGCATTCAAGCGCACATATACACACAAGGCTGAACAGCTGATCCTATGCGTTGCGTTCCACATCACGTGCATCTGTACGGAAATTGTGGAACCACCTGCGCGTCATCGCGCAATCCATCCCCGAGGGGCTAGCGAAACCGAGGGCGTGCTATGCTCTAGCATTGAATGGATCAGTTCAGCTTATGCTGAGCTATTTCGCAGTTCATGTCTAGTTAAAATCTGGGTTTTTTCAGCAGGTTGGGTAAGTGGCCTTCCCCACCGAGTGGATCTTTGTGATTATTTTCAAATGAGTAAATGGGTACCTTCTTTTCATTCATTCTTGTTCCAAATCTAATCGATAATAGTCACGTTGCACGTCGGTGCCATTAGGATGCTCATATTATCTGTGATGGTGTCATTGTCGCATCCCGGTATATGATGAAGGAATGTTTAATGCCGTTTGACAATTGAATGGAGGATGACGAAATTGTTGTAGGACGTTGTCTTAAACTACTTTTGCGACAGAAAGCTTTTTTCGTGCAGATAATCATCTTGTTTATTCCACCCCGCATACCACCACAGATAAGATTACTGTGGATGACACTCAATTAAGCATCTCTCCATTAAAGAGGAATATCTCTTGTCTGGATGTAGTACAAAAATCGTTCGATTAAATTAGTAATAGTCGATTGGATGTTTTGGTGAACGGTTATGACCTCAATTTCGTAACTTTCCCTTTTACCTACCTTGCAGGGTCTGTCCTTCAGCATCGAGGAGCGACAGGTGCTGGGCATCCACGGACTGATGCCGGCGGTCGTCCGCACGGAGGAGGACCAGGTGAAGCACTCGATGGAGCTGCTGAAGCACTATAACGATCCGCTTAACAAGTACATCTACCTGATGGGTCTGCTGGATCGAAATGAGCGTCTGTTCTACCGCGTGTTGGCGTCTAACATCGGCGAAATGATGCCGCTCGTGTACACACCAACGGTTGGGCTCGCGTGCCAGAAGTACAGCCTGATTTTCCAGCAACCGAAGGGCATGTACATCACGATCAACGACAAGGGGCACGTGTACGAGGTGTTAAAAAATTGGCCAGAAAGCGACGTGCGCGCGATCGTGGTAACGGATGGTGAGCGCATACTTGGGCTCGGAGATCTCGGCGCGAACGGAATGGGTATACCGGTGGGCAAGTTGGCCCTCTACACGGCACTCGCCGGGATCAAGCCGAGCCAGTGCCTGCCGGTGACGCTGGACGTCGGTACCAACACGCAGAGCATCTTGGACGATCCGCTGTACGTGGGGCTGCGGCACCGTCGTGTCACCGGCTCGGCGTACGATGAATTCGTACAGGAGTTTATGGAGGCGGCCGTACGTCGGTTCGGTCGCAACTGTCTGATCCAGTTCGAGGACTTTGCCAACTCGAACGCGTTTCGATTTCTGGACCAGTATCGAAACGATTACTGTACGTTCAACGACGACATCCAGGGTACGGCGTCGGTAGCAGTAGCTGGACTGCTTGCCTCATTGCGAATCACTCGCACGAAGCTGGCAGAGAACCGTGTACTGTTCCAAGGTGCAGGTGAGGCTGCGCTAGGCATTGCCGAACTATGCGTGATGGCGATGAAGCGTGACGGATTGAGTGAGGAAGAGGCCCGCCAACGTATCTGGCTTGTCGACAGTAAAGGACTGATTGTGAAGGACCGTCCTGCCGGTGGAATTAGTGGCCACAAGCATCACTTTGCGCACGAGCACGCACCAGTCGATACGCTGGTGGAAGCCGTCAGAGAGCTGAAGCCAACCATCCTGATCGGTGCAGCTGCCATTGCTGGTGCGTTCACGCCGGAAGTGTTGCGCACGATGGCGTCCAACAACGAACGGCCCGTTATTTTCGCCCTCTCGAATCCAACCAGCAAAGCCGAATGTACCGCGGAACAGGCGTACGAACACACGGACGGACGGGCCGTATTTGCGTCCGGCTCTCCGTTTGCTCCGGTTACGTTCGGCGACAAGACGTTCTACCCGGGCCAGGGCAACAATTCGTATATCTTCCCAGGTGTAGCGCTTGGAGTGCTGTGTGCCGGTGCGTCCACCATTCCGGAGGAGATATTCCTGTTGTCCGCGCAGCGGTTGGCCGAAATCGTCACAGACGAAGATCTGGCTCGGGGCAGTCTGTATCCGCCGCTGGAAAACATCAAGGACTGCTCGATCAAGATCGCCACACACATCATGGATTATGCGTACGCAGAAGGATTGGCCTGCACGAAACCGGAACCGGAAGACAAGGAGGCGTTCGTGCGCGCCCAGATGTATGACGCGAGCTACAAATCAGCCGTCCCGTCAGTGTACACATGGCCGAAGTTGTAAGGACCTTGAACCCTGCCGTGTCTGCGTGTTTTTGTTTTGTTTGTTGTCATGATTTCCTCCTTGTGGTGTTACTCTATGGGCCTCTCTTGTGGCGGTGTTAGGACTCTGGATTGTTATAATTGTTTTTAAACTTTTTTTGTATGTCTTGGTGGTTTTTGTTTAATAACCGTAGAATTTACTTTCACCTTTGAACGGCAAGCAGTTTTCTGTGTATAACACATCAGCACTTGTTGACTTCAGAAGTGAAGAAAAACAACACATATTCACACACATCCGCAAGCAAAGCTGTTCACTCAAAAAGCAAAACAAAAATTAAATAAATTAAGCACTATTGATGTTGTAGTGAGATTAAGGTTGGTTAAAAAGATTTCACGGCCTTCACAGAATCATAAATTGTCTTCGTGGAACTATGTTCTCTGCTCTCGTTCCATATAAAACAAAATGCGGAAAAGTAAGAAAAACAAAACAAAAATAATTAATGTCCAAACTTACAACACCATTTCATCAACTCTCCCTCTCCAGTGTCCATTCCTTTAATCCCCATTTCCCCACTATCACACATTTATATACAAAATATATCTCGTACATGTTTATCGAAGTGAAAGTGATAATAAAATGTGTAAACTATATGGCTAAGCACGTGTTAGTTATCTGTCTTTTTGTATCTAAATGTCTGGTCCGTCCGATATGTTTGCTGCATGCTTCAATCTCAACCGAAACTCGTTTACCACAACAATAATCGATGTTACATCCCGCTCTGGTTCACTGTGTACGCGCGTTCATTAATAATATTTGATATGGCTGAACTTGAACTTGAACATCGGTTGGAAGGTGAGTAAAGTTTCGATTAGAGAAACACCGTGTTAGGATGTTGGTTAGGATTTAATGCGGTGTTGATCTAGGTCAACTTGATTGGAATTGTTATCGGATTAATGAGCCCCTGGGTTGAAGGTTAACGTTACGTTAGTTTGACCATGTTGACGATTCCGAAGGAAAGAGAAAAAAATCGCCCTCAGCATAGACAACACTCCACGAGATTCGAACGCTGCGAGCATTCAAATGGAAGTCTTCTTCTTCCTTGGCACTACAACCTCGAGAGGTCTCGGCCTGCCATTTCTGGCTTTCTGTGACTAGCTTTAACCCGTAGCAGGGTAATCAGTCCTGCGTATGGGAAAGTGGTCTGGATGGGATTTGAACGATCCTGCCGTGTGAAGATCGAGGCCGTTATCGATTCGACAACCGGTCCGCTTTCCATTAGTAGAGCTCGCAGAAGGATCATGATTCAATATAAAACCACCGGTAGAATGAATACTTCATCATTCTGTTCTAGGTTTCGAATCATAGCCGGTGTGATTTTTATGAGGTAAAGCACTAATTTGGATGTGAGCGTCGAATCGAACCGCGATGTAAGGAATCCGCGCTGAGGGCGATTATCTTAGCTGCAAGTTATATTTTTTAATTCAAATTTACAATTTACAACTTTTAGCAATCGAATGACATATCAATCATTTCGATACGTCAACTCAACCCTGAGATATAAGCCCAAAGGCCAGGTGTCAAATTTAGCCCGCACATCATATATATATATTGGAATATTATATATTATATATATTATATTATATTATATATATTGGCAATATATATATATATATATATATTGCTTACTTACCGTCTTGGTCTGCTGTAGAATTCCTCAATACCACTTACGGTCTAGCGTTGTCGTCCTCAGCACGGATTTCGTTCACCGAGATTCGGGCGATGCTCACTTCTTATTCTCTTAAAAACACGCCTGCTTTGATATAACACCTCTGGTAAAGTGATGATACTCATTGGACCGGTGGATTTGCATCGTAGCAGGGGTTTTTTTTTTTTGGGTAAAAGTTAGTTGTTAAGTCCGTGCTAAGGAGGCGTCTATAAAGTCTACGCTTTTTCCGTCTAATTGTAGTGTAGTGGGGGTCGGCGGCAGTCAACTTCTTTGCTCCATATCTGGATGTAAAAAAAACTAAAACTTAACAGACATAAAGAAAACACTACAATGCAAAACCACTATCCGCGGTATGAAATTTTCTCAGAAACGTTGCTATATTTTATTTCATAACCATTTTACAATAGTGAGAATTGACTTTTTTTAAAAAGCTTGTATGATCAAACTGTTGTTCTGTTAGTACAAGTTATCCGTGCCCATGGCCAGGTCGCGCATGGGTGTAGTTGTTCGCAAAATTGATCTATGTTTTTATTATTCGGATGCAAAACTAACTGACTGATTCGTTTTAATCGTTGTGTACGAGTTAAGAAGGTAATGGATAATATTAGTTTGCTAGCATTTGCGTTAAGTGAACTGCATGTCCCCGTTTGCCTTGCACGTGTGCTGTGTGCGTGTGCGTGTGTCTCTGCCTAAACACGCGCAGAGAGGGCT
The DNA here is from genome assembly GCF_013141755.1 of Anopheles stephensi. Taxonomy (NCBI): domain Eukaryota; kingdom Metazoa; phylum Arthropoda; class Insecta; order Diptera; family Culicidae; genus Anopheles; species Anopheles stephensi. The sequence goes on along the minus strand of NC_050201.1, from coordinate 226,367 downwards.
TGCAGTTTTGCTGTCCTTTCGTATACAAGTTCTGCGCAAAATTAGATCACACAGCCACACACACACAATACACACACGAGTGTGCTGGCGACAACGGGATGTGGGTCCTTTCTGTCGGGGGTTATTGAAGGCAAGGTTATTATTGTATGGGGAGAGAGAGAAATATGGTGAAGAAAATGCGCGTACCATACTTTTTATGAGGTTATTAGTTTTTTGTTGCGTGGTTGGTTGATCGTGAGCAAGTGTGAGGGAAAATGTACATATATTTATGTGTATATGTATTACGTTTGCAAATTTCATTTCAGCAGTATATTTCATCGTGACAACGAGAAAAACTGGTATTAATATCGTTTAGGGAAGAAAATGTTCTCGGTTTGCGAGAGGTTTTTTGCGTTTTAGATTTGTTTTGTTACTGCTTTGCGTTAAAATTCTACTAATTTAATCTATAGAAACTCCCTAGCACACAGAAAAGAACAATAACACAAATGCATTTAATGTAAGATCGTGAGAATTTACATTTTATCAGCGGAAAAGTAATCGGAAAAAGTGGGTAAAACGGGGGGAAAATGGTGAACCAATTCGCCACTTTCATTTTGTTTTACCCTGTATCCACCACACCGTCATGGTCTGGGATGGTGGTGTAAAAAATGAACAAAAACATGTTACATATTAATCTGAACAGTTCGATGCACACGTATATGACATTCTGCTAATTTTGTGACGCGTAAACAACACGCAAAAAAAAGGAAAATCTAAACGTTTTGTCAACTTTTTCTGGAATACACCACGGTCTAAAGCACGGAAACGGTTAAAATACTATTGCAGTGGTAGTACCAGTGTGTAGTGTTGTAACCTGTTGTAGGCTAGTAGGAATATTAATAGTAGTTGTAAATAGTAGATGGTGTAGTGATGTTAAATAATAGCTACGCTATCCCTGTACGCTGCAACATTCGGGTTAGAAATGGGGAGAAATTCTGATTAAAATCATCCTCTGTTAACCGTTATCAAAAACCAACACAACAGAGCAAAAACAGAACTCTAACGCTGGTGGCACAGCTGCATCGTACGGTTTTTTCGTCGTACGGTTCTTCAAATTTTGTATGAGATTTGAGAGTTGGTCGTCGTAAGATGGAAACAAAAAAAAAATGTTTCCATCTTACGACAGAAATCTTAAGCCTTGGCCATCTGTCAAATCCCACTTAACTTTGGGAAAACCGAACGAAAACCGAAAAAACCGTACGATGGAGCTTTGTCACCAGCCTAACCGGCACAGTTAGGCCTTAGCTTAATTGGAGTGATGTGAAAATGTCCTTTAACTGTACTTTCCCCAACCCCATTTTGTTTCCTATTTGTTTGAATATAGGTGCACACCACCAGCGGGTGCGCTTAACTAACTGTTCTTCCTTTTAATTCTCGATATTTACAGCAGGTTTTTTGCCTTGTTACTTCCTTTATTGTAGGATGTTTTTTATTATCACTGACTGCGGGCACCACCAAATGATAGTTCGTTGCATTTTTTTGTTTGTTTGTTTTTCTTGTTTTGTGTGTTTGTTTGTGTTGTTATCATGAGGGAGTTTGACTGATACTTACAAATCTATTTAAGATGCACATAGATGGTGTTCACTGTAAAACGGCACTGTTTTCTCTCTGGATGCTAACATTTAACCTGAGCGCTATTGCCCTTTGTTCCGTTTTTTCCGTCTTATTTTGCTTGTTTTGTTTTTGCTGTCTCACTTGCGTGGATCCCTTCCTTTACATGCTTTGACTTCGAGAAGAAGGGACACCAAATTTGCGAACATTGCTTTTTTTCTGGTACAGGGTTAATACTTGATAAATCAATTGTAGCAATCGGCGCACCATATGTTCGAGACTTTCGGACCTTAGGTGAACAAACTATTTCTACATCGCTTCCTGTTTCATCCATCCTTTCTAGTGGGTAATAATTATTGCGAAGTTAACTAATACTATGAAACTGTTATACTAGCGCATGGGATATGGGTAATTTTCGTTTCTCCTTACATTCCAACCAAAATATCGTAACAGTCCGTTCTTTGAGACCCAAAACAAAAAAATTAAGAAGAAATACACAACACGCACAGATCAAAATCAAACAACCGATACTTTAGGTAAGCTTGTGTACGGAAAGTGAAAGCATTAATTTTACTATTTCTCTCTATCCTTCAAGTACCTTACGAACCCAACAAGCATAAGTCTACAAGTACACACAAGTACAAGTATATGGGTAATTTTCGTTTCTCCTTACATTCCAACCAAAATATCGTAACAGTCCGTTCTTTGAGACCCAAAACAAAAAAATTAAGAAGAAATACACAACACGCACAGATCAAAATCAAACAACCGATACTTTAGGTAAGCTTGTGTACGGAAAGTGAAAGCATTAATTTTACTATTTCTCTCTATCCTTCAAGTACCTTACGAACCCAACAAGCATAAGTCTACAAGTACACACAACCAGCGTTTTCACCTCCTATTCTGTTTCGCGCAACCGTTTAAGACAAAGAAGATTTTCTGATCACTTATGTGTTTTTTTTTTGCTTTTTAGGTAATACACAATATTTTGCACTTGTTTTTCCTTCCTTCCTCCATCATTTTCCATTCCCATTCCTTCACTCTTTGTCCGTCGGTAAAGTGTTAGCAAATCAACCAGGCCGTAGTAACAGTAACTAACCGGTTATATCTAACAAATCAAATCAGCCAATAAATATTTTGAGCATCGTTTTACTTATTGCTTTCGTTATTGCAATACTATTCCGATGTACACACAGGATGCAATATTGCTCAATGTTTTTGCCTGTAACCCGTCTTGTGTATCGAAAAGCAAATATGCTACTTTCTATCCTAACTGTGTATCTGTCTGTGTGTCTGTATATATATATATATATATATATATATATATATATATATATATATATATATATATATATATATATATATATATATATATATATATATATACTTTTGCCTTTAGTTTTTAGCTTTCCAAATTGTCGAAACAAGCAGCACCACAACTTTTTACCTTTAACTGTGCTCAAATTTAGCTTCTTATGTTTTCCTTTTTGAAAACGAACAAATGCCCAACAAATGTCCATCCTCGGTCGCTTCTTCTTTTTTTCATCACACAAAAGCCAAACCAGCCAACTTACACATGCACAGTTTTGCACAGACAGCACTGCAGAAGCCTTTTGTATGGTTATTTTTACTCATATGTATCCTTGCTAGTGGCAAAATTATTTCCATTGGGATTTTTTCCCTCACAAATTTAGCATGATTCTTTTCTTTGTTTGTTTGATTCACAGAATGCCATGGCGATTTAGGGAAACCAAAGTAATTACAAAACATTCAAAAATAGCAGCCAAGCCCTGATACACGTGCGCCTTTATAAAATCGTATCAATGTGCTAAATTCTCAATATTCAGTTTTGTTTTACTTTTAGGCTAAATTTTAGTTCTGTCCAAAATTCATAACAAACGCGCACAACTTTTAATGACAAAGATTTTCACTGTTGTTTCCAACCAAGTTTCGTAATATGAATAAACGCAATTCAAAGTTGGTCTAAATAAAAAAAAATGCTACGATTTACCTAAAACATAGAGAGAAATTGGGATTTTTTTATCAAACCCTGTTATCCTCCGATATTGTACAAACAGAATTGCACTTCACAATAATTTCTGCTATTCCGTTCGGTTTTTGTACGGCAGTCTCAAAAAAAGAAAAAGAAGAAAAAGCAAATCTTAATATGTACATAAATACGTTACTAGCAAGCTGTTCTGTTGCGAGATTTTAATGTGAGTCGTTGTGGGCTATTCTTCTTAGTCCAATAAATTCGTCAATCAACTTAACTTTACGCAATGCAAAAATTCCCAATTTTCAATTTCAATCTTAACGTAATGACAAGGATGTCGCTCAGCACCTTACCACAATTGATAAAATAAATAGCTTTTTGACAAACTATTTTTTTAATGATGCGCTTTTCCAATTATGTTTCCGGTTTTACACGATGCAGCTGACCATCTATCGCTTATGACCAGGCCTTTCAAAACTATTTTTGCTTGATTTTGTTTCGTTTTTTCTTCCCACCGATTTCCATTTACTATTTGAATTATTCAGGTAATGCCCGTCCTTATAGCGTTATTTGTGTGAGTGTGTGTCTGCATGTATTAAGAATCGTCGAAAATACCATACGTCAAGATACATATACACAATGCAAGTGCTGTCTCCCTTTTCTATCTTGTAATTGCGAATGCAATCGAGCAAATGAGAGACAAAAACACGGCATAACTTTTTTGGGTTCGGGCCCTAAACTAAGATGATGTTAATAAATTATCGTAGTAATATTGTAACTTACGCTAAAATACGTATTTGTGTTATTCCTGTGTTAACGAATACAAACGTTGCATCACATAATGTTTTAATAGACGTGTGTGTGTGTGTGTGTGTGTGTGTGTGTGTGTGTGTGTGTGTGTGTGTGTGTGTGTGTGTGTGTGTGTGTGTGTGTGTGTGTGTGTGTGTGTGTGTGTGTGTGTGTGTGTGTGTGTGTGTGTGTGTGTGTGGTGTTGTGTGTGTGTATTTAATAATACATACATCGTTCAGCAGAGCATTAGTCCTGTTTATGCTTGGATGGGGTATAGAAAGCGGAGGGAGGGGTGTGTAGTTTGTTTTAGAGAAGTAGCATGTGAGTTGTTTGAGACTGTATAAGCCATACTGATGATTTGTTAATTGACATCAAAATCACTCACACACAAGACGCACAACTACTCGTTCTGCGCCATTTTCCGGGTTTCCTTTCTCGTGGGCGTTATGTGTGCACCCAAAACGGATTAAATATGCAGTCTCAATTGTACAGGCGCGTACGGTGTTGTGCGACAGTACCGGATTTGCAGCAAATTCATTTTCAAATGAACAACAATTTTTTTTTGTCCATAATATCAAACAGAATTACACTCAATATACGTCCCTATTCGGAAAACACGGGACAGTTTTCGTAAAGGGTGTGTTGGTATGTGTGTATGTGCGTGTTCAATTGATTGGCGCAGGTATGGCCTAAAGTTTTGATTAAGAATGTATAAATTATACGTCTGGTGTTAAGTAGTTCGAAACAATTTAATGTGACATGGGAGGAGGATTAGAGCGTTACCTCTTCTATTATGAATAGACTTATTTAAATTCATATATGGCTTAACAGACCGGTTTTGGGTAATTGATAATAATAGTAATAATAATAATAATAATAATAATAAAAGCACTAATTATCGTCACTGTAATTTGAATGTCCTTGATTTTATGCATAGGTGCTCAGGGCGCTCTATAGTTTTGTTAAAACATTCTTGTTACGAAATCACAATGTAATGTAAATGTAAGCAAATGCTATGGTCGCCGACACCTTTTTGCTTAATGTTTCTTTGTTCCTTCCTTAAATCAACAGCATGGTACTATCGTTTCTTCTCTGGTCACAATCGCTTATTAACGCTCCAAAAAATACTATCTATAGCTACTACCATATTCATATTTGTATGTGTGTGTTCGTGAGAGTGTATACAATAGGTAGGACTGCAGCATTTCCGTTTATCGATAGCTTTGCTTACGGTAAATAAAGCTAATGAGGAGTACCAACATCCTCGCCCCTAACTAACAGTTGACATGCGAACCGATGCGATCTAATAATTAGAAGATTAAACGATTGATCGACACTATTATAGATCAATAAAATGATCAAATTCAGTATGAAGTCGTGATAAACAAATTTCACAATTTGCTACGTCACTAGCAGCTGCTGCTAACCCCAAAAATCTTAGCACGATACACGCGTAGCGAGTGTGTCACAAAATTTGAATATATATCTTTCTTTCACCCACATCTATTTACATATCAGTACTGATAATCAGTGTTTCTTCTCGCATATTGAAGAATTATTGAATTAACCTATCTTTTCTTTTATATGTAGCTATATTAACGAACATGTCATTAACGTATGACTAATCGATCCATCCGTCTACAAAGATGGTGCAAAACAACCGATACAGAAAAGAAGGAAATAATAAATATAAATATCGAGTATTTTGCTCACAATTGCTTCTATCTTGCGTTTCTTTTTCCGCATATTTGATTAAGAGATATTTGTTATGAGCTACGGGGCAGAATTATTTATAAAAAGCAACAAAACTAAACTTGAGATCGTTAACGAAATCAAAGCACGATCAAACTGTCGTGGGGTCACTCTCCAAACCATCAATTCAATGCGTTTTTGGCAAGCGCAAAGGCATATGGGTATGATCATAGGGTTACTGTTGCCATTGCAAATGAAACGGTCTAATTGCGGCACCACTGACAACCTTTTTCACACCAAAATTGTTTTGTAGTGTCGAAAGGAGACGAAATACTACCATATACTACTACACAATAGAGAAGCTATAACCAGTCTCATAGTATTGCCTCACCCTCTTTTCCGGGAACCCGGGGAGGGGATGCACAAATTTTATAGACAAGAATCGTTTCTTTTTAAGATTCTTAAGCTATTACGTACACGATGATACTATGTCTTTCAATACCAAAAAAAAACGCGCAAAACGCAACAAAATCGTTAAATATAAAAAAAAAACAGATAAACATAAAAAGAAAATGCAACGGATAGATACGAAATTGGTAAAATCATGTTTGCTGCTTGGTATTTTTCCACCAAAAATCTCCATCAACATCATCCATCATCGCGCTCAACGCTGCACACACGCACATATTCGGCGTCATCCTTACTATTTATAAGAAAGTTTCGAATCACAAAACGAACAAGTGGAAACACTAGCGCCGCTTAAACTAACTACCTGAAGAACTGCTAGAATTGTTATTACGCTCTACGGAAGTGTTGCTGCTAGCACTGTTGCTATCGATATACCCTCCTATCGACGCATAGTTGCGCTGCTTGCTGGCGAACTTGACATGATGTCATTTGGAGTGATTTCCAATGGAAGAAACATTACCTACCAGGGAGGTGGTGGTGGTGGTGTTGGTGGTAGTGTTGCCCGTCCCATCGGTTGGCATTGGCACTGTTTGGGGTTGGTTAGCGTACGGCGGTGGTCCATCGCTGTCCTTCGCGACAATCAGCGTAAACTGGTCCTGTTCGATCGGTTTCTTGAGCCATTCGCCCAAATCCTCCTTGCTGAACGCGGAAAACAGTTCGCGCTTTGCCTGCTGATACTCGCCGACGGACATTTTCGTCTCAAAGTAGGTTGGCTTCACTTCGCGGCACGGTATGCCTGGCAGTCGGGCAATAACGGTTGAATAGCGCTGGTAGAACGATTGTTTCGACAGCCGGGACATCTTGTTTGTGTTGGTGTTGTTGTTGATCAGCTTGCCGGTGAAGGAGTTGACGATCTCCACCTCGGTACCATTAGTGATCCAATTAATACTAAAGTTTGGCGGTTTCGTTTGATTCCGCGATTCGGCCGACGTCATGAGCGCTAGCTTCGGTTTGTTTAGACGGTACGGTGGGGGAAGCCCCTGTATGGCACTCTCTATCCTTCCACAAATAGCTCTAAATAAACACATACACACACATACAATAGACTCCACTTACCCCCATTGATCAGATAAACACTCTTTCCACTTACCGGTACATGTGAGCTGGATGCAGCAGACTACCGAGCACAATCGAGTGCAGATAGATTGGCTCAATGATGGAAGCTAGCAGCGAACCCTGCAAACCGAGGACGTTCCATCGTGAAATTTTGTCCGAACACGACATGGTCAGCAGCCGCTGACCCTGCAAAACACCGTCCCACGTTTGTATACCATCACTGCTCTTTACCGGAATGGTTCCCTCACCCGACTCAACCTTTGTGCGAAGCTGGCCGCGCGCTTTCCTATTGTACGACACATAAAAAAAAAACACATGCACGCAACATTGCATTACTAAATGCTCACCAAAGTGGTTTATGAGAATGTTATTGTGACCTTGTTGCATGGTACACGTTGTCGCTTTGTTGAATTTAATCTATAACAAGGTATTCTATCACAAGTAACGATGATCTATCGAACACAATCAAATCTTGAAAGGAGAGAATGGAATTCTCATGGATAACACGAAACATAATTTGATAAAATATCATAAATACAGTAAATTCTAGAATTAACTTGTAATAAAATATTCTCGCAATATGACACAACACCGAACAAGGCAATGCGTTTTAACGTGCACCAAAAATTCACAACATTTCTGATAAACCATACATGTAAACGAAAATAGGATGCATGAGGAGCAACAAAGGAACAGAAAAGTTACCGATTAGGATGCTTATCCACATCCATGCTATCGTTCTCGTGTGGACTAAATACACGTGCATCACCGCACGGCGCTGTGTTGATGTACAGATGGAAATAAATGCCCTCTTTTAGAGTGTAGAGGTTTGAGCCTTCGCAGGGTTTGTTGAAAATAATTTCCTGTCGTGCTTGCCGATCCGTTGCACCTGGATCCGTTTCCTGACCGGATAGTTGTGCCGGTTCGTTTACGGCCATCGCCGATTCGGACGATGTTGTAGCCATCGTTTGCTGGCATAGCAAATCAAGCTGACTGTAGAAAAAGTCCATCAGGCCGCGTCGGGCAATGATTTCCGCATGGGAATCATTGATAACCGAGCCGGTAACGCTCATATGCTCGCCGCTAACACACTTCGTACCGGTAGCGAGTGAAATTACTCTAGCTGTTTTCACGTCGTACCCGTGCGTCATGACGAACCCGGCTAGCACTTTGCGTCGGCTGTACACGTCGCTACCCTTCATCACCTCGTTGAACTTTTCGATCACCAATCTACGGGCAGATGATGAAGAGAATGATAAAAATACATCGTTAAAATACATGCGTTACAACACGGTACTGTTCGGGAAGCTACAATGACTACACTTACTTGCCCACCGCATCAGCAAACGTTTGTGGTAGCTCGAAGTTTTTGTTCTGCGTAAAACTGTTATCACCATTCAGCGTGACACTCTGGCCTCCGATCGACCCATTGCTGGTGCCCGCAGATATCAGTCCAAATTTTGACTGTTGCAGAGGGCTGAAAGAGATGTTGCATATCGAGGCGAGGGCGGCCTTTGCTGCTGCATTCTTTGCCATCTTCTTCGACGGTCCGGTGCCTTCGAAGCGCTGATTATCATTGACTGTAACGACGACAGTGAATTTCGAATGCTGAAGACCGTCGGACGAGACACACTCGAAATGGGCATCGGTAAAGAGTTCATGCAAAAGCATCACTGGTCCTTTCTCCGGTTGCGGTTTCGGGTGATGGCCGGATACAACATTTCCGCTGTTGCGTAGTGCGGTGCCAGACGACACTTTCAGCTCTATACTCCCACAGTCCATGGGCGGGCCAGGCAGCGTAGTAGGTAGGCACACGCGACACGGACGACAGAATTACACAGAACATCACACAAACATACAAGAACACGCAAGCGAGCGAATGAAAGAGAAAGAGATAGAGAAAGAAAGAGGGGAAGGAAAAATGGAGAGAATAAGAAAAAAAAGAACTCATTATGGTACGCAATGATCAGCTTGATGGAACCATCTTGAGACACATTGACACATAGAACGAAATGAAGTAAAAAGGAAAAGTGTACGGCGGAAAAGGAATCTACTACGGCAAACACTATCAGCAATAACTAAACATACAGTGTTCGGTAAGATACTTAAGTTTGGGGTTTTTAAAACGAGCGGAAAACACAAAACGACTTCCTTAAAAAAAGGAAGTTAGGAAGAAATGCAAGCAGTAATTTAATTGAATTTGCAGAGTTATTTATAATGTTCAGTAATGCACGACCTACATTCAGATCACTAGCAACCAGAGTACAAGGAAAGCCAATTTAAGTGTATTGCGCTATATAAAATAACGAAATCAGAACTATTCTTGAATTTGATCATTCGTGGAACGTTAGCGTTAAACGTTAAAAAGTGTTATATAAAATCCTCGATTACTTTAGGTGAGCACGTCGTCCATAGAAAGAATCCTCTATGAGGCTAAGCGGTTTCTATTTTCAGCATACCTTAGTCTTTTAACACAAAATCCCAGCAAGCCACTGTTCTAGCATACACAAAGTATATTTTTCTTCGCGTAAACAGTGACGAGAAAATGCACACAATTAATCATTGAGACTACTAATTAACTATGAACGCTTCTTCAACGTTCGACTCCAAGCATAACTTTGGATGCTTTGTTTGAACATATTCTAGAGCATCGTAATATTTCATTGCTCGTTCACTTTAAACAATTATGCAACATGTCTTTAGCCTACCCTACCCTGGCATTGCATAGAGTGCTACATGAATTCTTTTACAATAACAGAAAAAGTTCTAATGATAATTCAACTAGATTCAATTGAACTATTGCATCCTGGGGGTAATGGTTTACATGATTGTAAACATACTCTATTAGAGAGAGTAAGGGATCAATGAAACGAATACATAAAGTAGAACAGTTTGAACTCTGCAGCACACAGAGAAAATAAAAGGGCGCTCACAGTACAGGATAAGAAAGTAAGAGGCACAGAGATGGAGTATACAATATGAACAAAAAAAATGCACACAGAACGGAGGGTAAACAACGAAACGATAAAAAGAGGAATTTAGATTTAATACTTGCTTTCGAAACGTTTCTTCCATGCTAGAGCCTTTTCATTCGTATTTTTAAATAAGTTTAAGCTTTGTTGAATTTTTTCAACCACTTGCCGATGACCGTTTTGTGCGTAGGGACTCAGGTTGGGCGGGATGGCAGTGTTTGGAAAGGGATAGCTAACCGTGTTGGAGCCGGGACAATCGCGTATATAACCCTTTTCGCTCGCGCTGGTAGTTGTGAGTACAGAGGTGGGCGAGGTAACGATCACAATGGCGGTAGCCGGATTGGTGGTACCGTTCGCGATAGTGGAAGATATGCCGCCACCACCACTGCCACCACCACCACCACCACCACCAGTACTATCACCATCACCACCACCACCAGCACCATCACCACCACCACTACCATCACCACCACCACCAGCACCACCAGCACCACCAGCACCAGCACCAGCACCATCACCATCACCACCACCACCACCATCGCCACCGCTGCCACTAACGGTAGCGCCACTGGTGGAAATGTTCTTTGCCAAACCATCCTTAGCGAGTGCTTTACTGGTCAGTTTAGTAGTGGTGGTGTTAGTGTTGGTTAGATCATTACTCACTAAGGACAGATAGGAATTGATGGATGCGTCAAAGTTGCCGAACTTGTTAAAATAGTTGTTATGGCAAGATTGCTTCTGCGAACCGTTTATCCTAAACGTATCGTACTGCAGATAGTTTACAAAGCGATGTAAATCGCTCGCAGCCGCCAGAGTGGTGTTGTTGGTGGTTGTAATGGTCGATTTAGAGTTTTTCGTTTTTGGCTTCTTCAACGCGGAAGCCTCGTTCGACAGAGGCTTGGCGTCGAGTTTGTCGGCCATGGTGGTGGTGGCGGTAGTGTAAAGTGTTTTTGCTAGCAACGTTTCGCTCGGTGACATTACGTAGCCGGCCAGCGGCAGCATTAGGATGGTGGCAGTATTGTTATTATGATTATTTTTATTGGCGCTGGGGTGGTGGTTGGAATCAGCAGCAATCGTGCTACTGTTGGTGGGTTTCGGAATGGCTGGGTTAGGTTCTAGGGGAATGATGGCAGCGGCGGAAGTTTTGAGAGTGGTACCGGTGGTGGAAGCGGTGACAGTAGTGGTACCGCCAGAACTAACGCTGATATACTGTTCGTAACTGTCGTTGAAAGTAGTTCCAGTAGCTGCAACTGAAGGACGATACAGCATATCGATGAACACAGAACATTAGAAATCGGTGAATGGAACAATGAGGTTAAAAAACAACGGATTTTATGGAAAGGCTGGGACGGGAGGGAAATGGAAAAGGAGGCCGGGCGGATAGGGGGCTTGTAAATCGTTTGAAGTAGTCAAACAAAAAACGAAAAAAAAGAACAGGAACGTGTCAAACCAAACATGAATTCTCAAATGCATCTACACACGGTTTGCACTTCATATATGGTTAACAATTCGTAAAAAATGGGTAACAATAGCCTATCATGAATGGGAATGTTATGTTATGGACAACAGGATTAAATGGAATAATAATAATTGCAATTACTGTTGGTTACGATACTGGATGCCGCTGCTGGGGCTGTTCGGGCGCTGTTCGCATTGGCGCTGATGGCTGCTGTTGTTGGTGGCGGTGGTGCTGCTGATGCCTTCTCTAGTGACGGCTGCCTCTCAGTGTCGGTAATGGAATGCACGCCGCCGGTAGCGATCGCTTCCTTTCGCTGCCAGTTGTTGCCGTTGGTTGGCATCACCACGACGCCTTTACTGTTGATGTTGCTGTTCGAATGTACCGTGTTGTTACCGCTAAAGTCACACTGGCGGTTGGCAGCAATGGGCTTAATGCTGCTGTTATTTAAGCAACTGCTATTGCTGTATGGGCTTTTGCTGCAATTGTTGTTATTGTTGTTTTTGTTGTTGTTGTTGTTGTTGTTGCTGTTGCTGTTGCTGTTGTTGTTGTTGTTGCTGTTGCTGTTGCTGTTGCTGTTGCTGTTGCTGTTGCTGTTACTGTTGCTGTTGCTGTTGCTGTTGTTACTGTGTAACGAGTTGTTTGAATTGACTGTAATGTTTTCAGGCACATATTTTCCACCTGCTGAGACCATTTTTTCCTGCATGCCGGCCACGGTATCCGACAGTGGAAAGATGCTATTTTCGATCATCGGATCATCACTGGTAAAGTCAACGTTTTGTAGCGGTTCGATCGGTGTTAGTGTTGCTCCATCTTTGAATTGAATAAAACTGCGCAAAGCTGAGGCTGCAGCAGCGACTCGAGCTAACTTTTTACTCGGCCCGGTTCCAACAAACTTTTGACCGTCAACCTGTAACAATTGGGTGGTTTGTGGCGTTGTCAGACACAGAGTTTGGGTAAAATGTTAGTAACTGGACTAGTACATAACAAACGGAATGCAACTCCACACTACAGCTGTGTTTGTGTGTGTGTGTGTGTGTATTCGAGCGCTTTGCTATGCTTACCACTACCGATATCGTGAAGAGCGGAGCATGAACCGGTCCAGTCTGTGATTCAACTTTGTACACCAGGTTGCGTTTTAGTTCGTTGAGCACTGCAACTGTGTTTTTGGTTTGCGGAACCTGTTCTACCCGCGACTCGCCCGACTTTGATGTGTTTTGCAGTTTACGCCGTTTTCGTATTGCTAAAATTACATACCAAAAAAAAACATTACTACAGTGATCCGAACCTTACAAACAAATAAGTGAAATATGATCATGATCCATCAAATACAAAAAACCAAATTTGAGAAAATTAAGAAAGAAAACAAGACAATAATACGCTTTGAATCAAAACAATCAAACTATGACAGATTATATGATTGAAATTAAAAAACAAAAACTGGTCTGAAACACTCGTTGTAAGAAAGTGTTTATGTTTCTTCTTCTTCATCGGCACTACAACCTCGAGAGGTCTCGGCCTGCCATTTCTGGATTTCTGTGACTTGATTTTACCCGTTGCAAAGTAGTCAGGCCCTGCGTACGGGGAGGCGGCCTGGATGGGATTTGAACCGGCGCTGTTATCGGCTCGGTCACCCGACGCCCCAAGTGTTTATGTTTACTATTGCTAAATATGTACGCATATTAAATTTAACTTGGTTACTCGTAGCTAATTTTTTTTTCTGAACCCGAAAATCAGTGTTTACTATTGCTAAATATGTACGCATATTAAATTTAACTTGGTTACTCGTAGCTAATTTTTTTTCTGAACCCGAAAATCAGTGTTTAACATGACCAAACAGGACATTAGGGCAGACAGAAGAAGTTTACTAATCAGATATGAGAAAAAATAGTATCTTATTTTATAGTATTAGTATAAACATATAACGACTTCCATGTCTTATAAAAATCGAACTTTGGAGTATGATCTATAAAAATATTTTTGTTGACAACATCGGTCGTGGGCAGCTGATGCGTGCGAGTACGCAGTAGCGCAATAGTTATAATGATTGGATTTATTTAGGTTTGTATCATTGCTCGTTTAGTCATTTCGTGTCGTGCATATAGTCATACGAATAAATACCCCGCCTTACCCATTCAAATGAAGGCAAAAGCGTTCGCAATCGAAAACACGACCCAAGACTACGTCTTCCTCTTTGGTCGAACAATCTTGGCTTACCATTTTTCATTTCTTCGACTTGATTTGATAGAATGTAAATCATTTGTTTTAAATACTCCGCAACAAACACTTTCTTCTCAGAGATAGCTACTAGACGCACGAAACACATATTTGCGAAATAAGCAAAGCAATAATAGTACAGGCCGTTTGCCACAACAGTATTTGGATTAAATTCGTGCAATGTGTTTTGTGGTAAAAAAAACCAAAACATATCTTACCTGTAGAAATCCCATTACCAACTACAAATTCCCAAAAGGAAAAAAAGAAAGGAAAACAAAAACAATATTAATTAGCCTTTTGTTGCAAATCTTATTCAAAAGCAGGACAAGTTCAAAACTAAAAACTTGAACATTTACTTTTGATATGAATAGATGAGAGAGGAGTTAAACAAGTCGATGGCGTGCAATCCAGCTAATCTACATCTACATTTAATATTTATAGCTATGCTTCGAAAACTATAATGAAATGTTTATGAAAAGCGCGTCTTTCTGATGTGGAGTTTAAGGACAAGCCTCAGTTTCGAAACTAACGCTACAAACGATTGTATTGCAATTATGGATATTCGAAAATACATATAAATTTCAGCTACAAATAGATTGATGCAGCATTCTCATAAATCGGCTTTTCTTTTTGTGTAGCGTACATTCGCGTTACGCCGTATCGTGCCGTTAATGCTGCAATAAAGTATCCACATCAACCGTTCAACAAATTTCAATAGTTGCTAAGGTACTATAAACACCGTCATGCAGATAATATGTGGACGAGGGACGTTGCGTGGGTGTAGTGAGGATGGTTAGTGTGTGGTAAATAAATGGCAACGTAGTGCTAAACCTTTAATTAATATATTATACTGCGGACCGTTTTCGGGTCAAACACGAATAGTAAAAGGGTTCTACCAGTAAAATCGAGGCCGAAAGAGTGTTGTCTTGATTGTTGAAAAGGTCAAGAGTTGGTGGAAAATTATGGAATGGAATAGAAAAGAACGAAAAACAAAACTAAACTCAAGTGACCGATTCTATGCTATGCTACGGTGACATGTTAATAGCCGTACTGATGGTTGATTTGAGAACCGAACAAAATAATTTTATGTGCTATGGTACTACCTACTACTGCTAGAATTCGAGGTAGTTGTGGACCCTACAACGAACCGCAAACTTAATGTGCCAGGCGGGCGATTGACTAGTATCGCCTCACTACCAACTACTCCGCTGCACGAGCGGTCAATTACCTGGCGTAATTTTGCGCTTCGTTCCCCGTCTCGGCGAAGGGCTCAGCATTGCGGACGATGGATAGCTGGTGTTGTTTTTGTCGTTGATCGCATTGTTATTGCTTATGTTGATTTTGTTGTTGGTGTTGGTTGTTGCGCTGGTATTCATGTTGCCGTGGGTTTTGTGCGGAAGTTGAACTTCTTTTTTGTAGTTGATTTTGGCAAACTTCGCGACGGTAGCAACAACACAGGCTACGCTCGGTTTTCGGGGCTGCAGGAGTTAACGCGCGCGGTTGGGATAAGTAAGAATAATTTTAGAATGTTGCATTATCACACTTTTCACACACGAGCATAAGCTGACGGTTCAGGTGTTCCGGAACAGGACGACGACGAGATAAAAAAAGAAATACACAAAGACACACATATGTACGCACACCACACATTCCCATAAGCACTACTTCTTGTTCTCTTCGGGACGAGCTTCGAGGAGAGGAAAATATTTTCACATGAACTATTTCCACTAGAAAACCGTGTGTACGTTTTGCATAGAGGTGAGCGTTAGCGCTTGCGCATCGCAATATTTGTACGCATTAATTGTGTACTCGGTCAGAATGCAGTCACTTATGGATTGGGTTGGAATCGTACAAAATGGCAAGACTGTGCTGCTAAATGTAAACCACCTCGTTCCTGTCCTTGGCACTTGCTTGCGGTTCCAGGGCAAATAAATAGTGAGTCAAACTAGCGAGTAAAGGGAAGGAACAAAAATGCTTCAACAATACAACGCATTGTGCTCTGCTCCCTTTTCAAAGGAAACAAGGTCTCGCCAGTACGAAGAAAAAAGAACGCGCAGCAAAAGCTGCGAAGGAAATATCACTTCTGCAACGATTCCCTCCTTTTCTATTCCCGCATTAGCAAAGTTGCGCCAAGATGTATGCGATTCCGGTAATTGAATCGCCTCCCGAGCGATTCGACAGGGACCTTCTTCGGCTGACTGGCTAATGCGAATTGCTCTACCGCGTGAAGACGGTAAGCAAACCGGCAAATTTTAAGGGTGGAAAAACGCTCACTCTAAACTATACGTTCTGCTCTTCCTTTCGGACCGGAAGCATAGAACGGATAACCTATTTCGTTGCAAAGCCTACTGGTACACTAATTTTCACTATTAATACGTAACTATAGCAATAACGTACACCGTCGTTCGAGCTACAATTTCGCCATTTTGAAACAAGAGCAAAAAGGAAAAAACGGGAACAGCACACTATTCTAAGCAGCGAAATGTAGGATTCTGCTGTATTTTTTCTCTCGCCGCCATTCAGCTTCAATCTTTACGAAACATCCAATTTTCTACTATCGGCTCGTGTACAGCACAATGCAGTAACGGTTAAAAGTTCACTTTTCTTAACACAGGTAATCTTAATTTGATGTTATGTTGTTACCGATTACACTAAATGGCCGGCACAAAAAAGTTCACACGCAGAATTCCCATCCGTTGAATTGCTGCTAGGAAAATAAATCACTCGCGTGAAGTTCTGCGTTCCATTTGACAAGCACAATTGTTTGTGTCATATTTTTGTGGAGGTGTGTGTTTAGGTGCGAGTCTGATTCAGAATGCGTTCGAGCAGTTCGAACACTGCTCGACTGCTCGATTCAATTATGTTTCAAACAAAAATATATTCTTAACATCTATTCATATCATTCAAACAGATTAATACAGCCAGATTGCACAAAAAAAACAAACAAACAACTGATTCAAACAATGGGCATCGTTGATAGAGGCGCAGAGACACCCGTCTGCTCCGATCAGACGACGGTTTTGAACCGGGTTTGCAATTACTGGCACCTTCTATGATGCTTGTGCTGTCTTTTATATTCCAACTTCTATTTACCAAAAGAGAATTTTTATGGTAACTGCACGATGTAGTTGATGAAACTGTTATCATACTGATCCATTGGTATCCAACCCACTTAACGAAATCGTAATGTTTTCTCACTCTATCTAAATTAAATCTAAATATTCTCTAACCTACCAAAACGAGAAAAGATGATGATTTTGTTACCTGGAATAATTATCGAATCGATAAGATTTGATTTGTCTAAATGTTGCTTAAAATAGTCTCATTCGTGAAAGTGAGGAAGTGTTGCATCAATGCAATACAATTGTATTGGCCGTATTGTCACCACCGCATGTGGTGAATGTGAATTACATTAACGCAAAAAACAATAAAACAAAATTAAGTAGGCATTTCCTCCTAGTTATATTATTTTTTTCGTGCTTGCGTACTGCCAGACAGTATCGTGTAAACAAGCAATAAGCGATGCCATACCAACATAACAGTCTCGAAAATCCGTGCCGCCCGAATATTCGGTCCATACAGAGGACCACGGATAAACCGTCCGTTTCTGTAAAATTCGTCAGAAAAGTGATAGTTTTGCGTTGTATGCTGTTAGCCAACATTTTGCATCTGCTAGCGGGATTAGTGTTGTTCTTTTTTACCGTTCATTACATTTATTACATCGTAACAGCACTCTATCGGTTCTCTGGTACCGTTCAGATGCAATCAGAAGATGCTAAATATATCAAAAAGTGAGTACATATCAACCCTAAACAAACCTCAAAATCCCGTTCAAGTAGGTGTGTGTTGGGAAATGGTAGTATCGAATGGTTTGTGAATATCGATTTTTCCCATGTCTGAGCTATTCATGTTTGGAATGTAAAGCCTTTTGTCAATCGATCACAGCAACCTTTGCTGTAGGCCCAAACAGAGCAAAACATGGCATGACTTTATTGCTGCTCCAATCCTAGTACGAAGAAATTGAATTGAAAGTTGTACAAGAAACTGTCAAATGTTGAGCAACCAAAGATTGACTAGATTTTGTAAAACGTCCGCTGTTACGCTGAAACAAAACATTTCTTTTTCCTCCGCAGACGATGGAAGGGTGGTACAGTCGAACCTCACCCTACCGAAAAAGCTCTTATTGTGAACTACAAGCTGGAGGCTGCTGTCTTCGGTGACCCTGGAGATCCCATGTTGGAGGACAAAAAGGTTGGCATTTCCGGATGTGGGTTCCGGATTTTTTTAGAAATGTGAATTTAAAACAGACTTATTTTTCATACGTTTACTATAGGACTGTTGTTACTGTTGTTTATTTATTTGAATTATCTGTTTGATTGCTTTATTTTTTTAGGACTGTCAACGCATCATACGGTTGAAGTCATTAAATTCCAAAACTGATCCAGCTGCACTTGCGCGAGAAGTGGTAGAAAAGTGTGATCTAATCCATAAGTCGCAGCTATGTGACATTGAACAAATCATCTACTACTTGAAGAATCGCAAAATGGTAGAAAATCCGGTTGTCAGTACTGGTCACCAACGGTCCGTTTCGCGCATATCCGACAAACCAAGCTCAACCATCGACACAGAAAAAGCTTCAATCAGAAACGTTGATGAGTATATTGAGCTGCTGTACGAGGATTTGGCTGAGAAGGTGAAAGGATCCCGACTAATATTGCAACTAGCGCGCGATCCGGATAACTTGGAAGAGTTGGAAAAGAATGGTATGAATGATTGGGAATGAGATGCAATGAAAAATGCAAAACAATTTTACTCACATGCAAACGTTTGGTTTGGTTTTATTTTCTAGAAGCGGTACTTAGCGCGCTGTCGCGTGTTCTACGCGAAGACTGGCGTCGTTCGTTGGATCTTTCCACCAACATCATTTACATCTTCTTTTGCTTCTCTACATACACAAATTTCCACTCAGTCATAGTGAATTATAAGATTGGTTCGCTGTGCATGGACGTGATTGATTACGAATTGCGCCGGTACGATCAGATGAAGCATGACATTGAGGCTCGCAAGACCATGTCCGCAAGTTTCAGCAATGGCAACGTGAAGGAAAAGGAGATTGATGTAACCGGTGCAAAGAATAGCACCGAACAGTTAGACACGATTATCGATCAGGAAAAGCCAAAGGAAATGGAACCGCCAAGACGGCGTATACCGGAACTTAAGCAACGTCCCAAGTCGGGCAACTGGAGTAGCAATCTAAGCGGAAGTGGCATTATTATGAACAGTCCTCTCACCAAAGCACACTCGATGAATAACAGTTACCACGAGCAGCTGACCAATGAATCTAGTCCTACCAATCATGGTTTCACCACCCCGATCACTAGCTCTAACTCGACTGAATCGATGAACACTACCAGCAATATTCCACATACGCCGGGCTCAACTGGGGCGGATATCGTTGGGTCAGAAAAACCAGATCCACGCAAGCTGAAAGACGACTATGATAAAATTAACAAGCAGTTTAAACTGTTTGTTCGCAAACAGGAACAGCTGCTGCGTGTTGCGTTCTATCTGCTGCTCAACATAGCGGAAAACGTAAAGCTTGAAGAAAAGATGCGTAAGAAAAACATAGTAAAAATGCTTCTGACAGCACTGGAGCGGCAAAATTTTGATCTGCTCGTGCTGGTGGTTACTTTCCTCAAAAAGCTCTCCATTGTGCTGGACAATAAGGAGGAAATGTATGAGCTGAACATCGTCGAAAAGCTGCCCCGACTGTTGCAATCCCAGAAGGATCTAGTGCAGATGACGCTGAAGCTGCTGTTTAACCTTTCGTTTGATGCACGTTTGCGGGCAAAAATGATTCGCGTAGGACTATTACCGAAGCTAGTCACGTTTCTTAGTGATGATAAGCACCATGGAATAGTGACTAAGATCCTGTACCACATGAGCCTGGACGATAAGGTAAAGTCCATGTTTACGTACACCGATTGTGTACCAGTTGTGGTCGATATGCTGCTGCTGAATCTGAACCAAAAGTCCGACCCGGACCTCATAGCGCTCGGCATTAATCTCGCATTGAACCGACGCAACGCGGCGATGATGATAGAAAATAACCGGCTACACAGTCTGATGTCACGTGCATTTAAATGTCAGGATACGCTGATCATAAAGATGATACGCAACATCTCACTCCATGACACACTGCGGCCACACTTTGTGGTAAGTGACAACAAGTAGGAGGGCAGGTGGATGTATAACAAGATTGGTTTTTCACCAAAGTTTTTTTTTTCAACAGGATTTTGTGGGTGATCTTGCTAAAATTTTAACCGAGTGTGACGATGAAGAATTTTCCGTCGAATGTCTTGGCATTTTGGGTAACCTAGCCCTAGCCGATTTAGATTATTCACAGATTATTCACAACTTTAACCTTATACCGCTGATTCGAAATATGCTTGTACCGGGTAAGGCACCACGCAAACATACGCATCGGCAAATATGGGTACGCAGAATTGGAGCTACTAAAATCTTATGTTTCATTTACGGATGCTAGGTAAATACAAGGATGATCTGGTTCTAGAGATGGTTGTTTTCATAGGCACGTGCGCATTGGACGAATCGTGTGCTATGCTCTTATGCAAAGCGGACGTCATTCTGTCCCTGATAGAACTGCTCAAGGCTAAACAGGAAGACGATGAGATGGTGCTGCAGATAGTGTTTGTATTCCAGCAAGTGTTGCGTCACGAAAGCACGCGTTGCTACATGATCAAGGACACCGAATCGCCGGCCTATTTGATCGATCTGATGCATGACAAGAACGAAGAAATACGTCGCGTTTGTGACGTATGTCTCGACATCATTGCCATCACTGACAGCGAATGGGCATCGAGAATAACGGTAAGCGTTGGTGGCGCACAAAACTGTAGTAAATGAGGAAAGGCTATATGCATTGCGTACTTACACATATTACACGGTTCCCTTACAGCTGGAAAAGTTTCGCAATCATAACAGCCAGTGGCTTAGTATGGTGGAGTCGCAAGAAACGGCAGACGATATGCAAACGTACGGTCCGATTGAGGACGACGAAGCAGATCTGCCTACCTACCTAACATCGGAATACCTTGATCAGCTTTACCTGCTTGGTGGTGACACGAACGATGATATCGATTGCAATAAACATCGTTCTGGCTCTTCAATGTCTAATTACAGTCGCCCTGTTAGTCGGTAAGTGAAATGTCTTTATTTACGTTTTTTTTTCAACTTCAGATGTCCTCTAGGTATCCCTGTCAGGGTGACAATTTTAAACTGAACTCATCCCTGGCTAAACCAAGATTTCAATTGTATTGTAGAATTTGTTTATTTTATGCTGTCGTAGTATCCGTGGAAAGTTAATAAGCCGGTATTATGACATCGAAATTCCCTTTAACTTAACTTGGGCCTATATATTTAAGGATCATCGCTTCTAGTAGATTAGAAAAATAGATGAATAACTTGCCACTGTTTTAATCTATGTCGTAAAATCTTAAATTGCAAAACATATCTCTTTTCCATTACAGCTATAGCCGTGATCTAGAAGATATGGAAATTATACATTAAATAATGTGCATCGGCTTGCCGGGAGTTTGCAATCGTTGGTATGTAAAAAGCGATGTTCAGGAGGACAAAATTCAATCTATTGGCAAAGCAGAATAAAATAACCCCATCATAACTCGCGGCATATTTTTCGCTAAATCCTGCACTTTGAATAACCCTACAGTACTGTCCCTGCCAGGAGCTGTCAGGAGAAGTGAACGAAAGTGTGTGTGTGTCAGTCATTTTATATAAATGTGCCTACCCAGTAGCTACTACTCGCAATTGTATGATCACACACAGCAGCAAAGATAAATGCTATGCGGCAAGCAAGGCTTAGTAAGGAATAATGATTTGGTTTTTTGGTTTTCATTCCAATTTCCGCTGGTACCGTGTGCCACACACGCGGGTTAGTTCTATGTAAAACGAAAAAAAAAAGATTTAACAAAAGTATTATTTTTTTTTATCTAGCAGGAAGCGTACATGTCTTCAATTTACATATATTTGTATAATTATCCAAACGCAACAAGATAACAGTAACTCTATAGTAAAATTGTCATTGGCTTTTTTTATTCTCACAAATAAAAAAAATACACTCTTCGGTACGGTATAAAGCTTTATTCTTTACATTGTGCAGTTCAAGAAATAAAACCCCAAAACTATATAATGATTATGTAGATACATTTGATCATCTCTAATTATCTTATCATTAGGAGTCAATTTAAAACTAGTTCATCAAGTGGTCCTTTGTACCGTTTTTATAATTATTATTGGTATATAATTTTCCGTTTTATCCAGGTTTTGAAGTATTCCTATTTACGCTGCCACATATTGGAAAGACCTTGAACTCTTTTTGCTAAAGGTCCGAGTTTATTTGAATCGAATTGGCGCCATTTTATCGTGTCGATCGTTATCTGTTTATGTCAAACCTGTATGTTTATCGCAAAAGGAAATCTAGTGACATAAATCTAACCACCCTGTTTTGTTGTAATTTTATTGTGCTTCCAATCTTCTTCACACTTTAGCACAAGGCAACGAATCCCCTTTGCAGGGCTGACTTTCCAGGTACGGGTTACGGGTGATACAAACCAAGGAAGCTAGTAATGGCTGGTCGAGACCTATACATGTTGTAGCACCAAAGAAGAAAACGAAACCATTTTTTCATAGAAACGATTGAGAAATGTTAAAGAAATGGAGATGATTAACTTAGGGCTACAAACTTTCTGTACAATCTGTTAGAATGTGAATAATATGAATCATACATTATATAATATTTTATCTATCAACTTATAAGCAGCATTATAAGTCAACAGCAGGATGAGCGAAATGAATGTACCAAATGATTGTTGGCAACTTACGAGGCCAAATAGATTAGAAGCACTGGGTGTGTTTGTTGTTTAGTCCCGATAAGGAATGACAGAAACAAGCAACAAATCTAGCAAGCAATTAAAATCAAACCAAGTCACACCTTCAAAAAATCACTCACAAAGTCGATGATACGATTATGACATGCCTCCTTGACTGGGGGTCATGTCGAGATTTTACTCCAGAAAAGGTCTTGCCAACTGTTCTACATTATTGACGGGGCTGAAATTGGGGTTCGGTTGTCGAGGCGATTGCGGCGCTGATCTTCACACGGCATGACCGGGGTTCAAATCCTATCCAGACAGACCGCCTCCTCGCACGCAGGACTGATTATCCAGCTACGGGTAATATCAAGTTACAGAAAGCCAGACAAAGCAGGCCGAGAGATTGTTTGAGTTACTGTTGCAAAGATTTCCTGTTTACTGCAGACCGTTTGCGAGTGTAAATGGCACACGCGACATAAGGGCCACTTGGCGCGACCTCGGACTTGTGCGTTGTAGTTGATGCTACTTCAGTTTCTATGTTATTACCATAGAGAGGCTAGCCGATACCTGTATTTGATGTTATAAAATTCCTATTCCAAGTGTGGTCAAATTATGTAAAACATGATTTACAAGTTTAGAGCAAATTATGATTAAATCAAAAACAGCTACTAAAACGCAAGCAAAAATGCTGCATGATAATCATTTAAAACATGTTTTTTTTCGAATGCCATATATTTTAAATATGCTTAGTTATGGCATCCGAAGGATGATTGTCTTCGTGGTTCCACACCTCGTAACTCTGTAATCGCTTAACATGCCACAAACAGCCTATCGTTGTTATGAATCGAGATAAGTACTGTTTTTAAATATTGCGGCGAATGATCCTCATTAGAAAACGTTTGAAGTACGTCCACAGATGGAGATTGCCCTCGGTATGACTGCTTTAATGAATTATGTATTGTTATTTTGGAAGTATTAAACGCCCGCTATTAATTATCATTATCACTATCATCATCATCATTATTATGCGATTCTTTAAGCACTACCAACAAACAGACAAACTTCATTGCAAATCATATTTGTTATAAGCTAGTAACTATAGATCGAAATTGTCAGACATGAAATTGATGATCAGATTTTGCGAGTGAAGAGATTCTTAAAATCTTCTTGTATCTCCACATATATGTCGTCGCCAAGACTCCCATCCCATACTGCTTATATATGTTGTACGCAAACTTTTAACACAAGTACATCATTCAGTGCAAGTGTAAGATTAGGACGGAGCTAATGATCATCCTCGTTATGTCAGCCTCCAGACCGATGATGAACTGTCGTGAACTTTCAGCGTCCATGCGTAATGCTCCAATCCACATCCAGCCACCAACCGTCTTTAGCCAAGAAAAGGTAATGACGTATTAGAAGAATTTAAAATTCTTGCCGCGTTGCGCCTTTTCCTGCGCCAGCACAGTTACATGCGATAATTTTGGTTCTAAAAACCATTTTCTAGAATAATGTTTGTCCCTCACTCAAACTCACCGCGCCGGGGCAGGTTATCAGTTTGAGTGTAAATATTTCATCTCTGCGATAATTTTCTTTCCATGCCTAAGAAAACCTTACCACATGACCCAGGAAACCCAGGCGGGGGGGTAGGGGGGGGGGGGGGAAGTGCACCCGTACGAACGAATTACACGAGTCGGCGCATTGAGCCTGTGTCACGAATATGGCACTCGCGAACCACTGGCGTTTAAGAAGGCGAATAGACGTTTGAAAATGTGGTTCAATTGCTATGCTAAATCATATTAGGGGAGTAAATCGGTTTGGCAATCGTTCTTCGGATTGTAACACGATCTCAGTTCATCCCTGTGTTAGATGTAGGTCCCTTGTGTAATAGGGGTATCTTACGTCGTCGAGCTGAAAGAAAGTTGCATTAGTTTGACATCAAAATTACTTTCGGCGAACATTTCAAAAGAAGTAGCTAAAACAGTTTCACAAAGTAAATGAAAATCGTATACTCTTACACTTGTTTTGTTGTTGACCGTTTGTTTTTAGGTGTGTGTGTGTGTGTGTGTGTGTGTGTGTGTGTGTGTTTGTGTTTGTGAAGTAGTCCGTGTGTGTGAAAAGGAAAATTAATAGTTGAATACTCACTAGGGAAGATTTATTTTTCTTTGGTTTCAAAGAAAAGATAAAAGGCTCGAAGCGCTTTTATATAAATTCCTGTTATGTGAATTATTTTGAATACAATTTTCCTATCAATCTCGCCATTTATCTTTTATTTGTCGTACCTTTGTACTACGGTACAACAACAAAAAGAAGCCAGACATCAACACCAGCATCCCCCTATACGAGGGTAAGACCGAGTTGGATGAATATTGCTCGTTTTCAGCTTCGGACGCAAAGTAATGTGCACTAACACCATTGCACAACCACACCATTCACTGGCAGCCGAAATTGATTTGGTGTCCTGACTGGTGCTTCATATTCTGGCGGCCACGCAACGCTTCTTCAGTCTTTGTGCTTTCGTTACTTAGAGTAGGTTGTTTAGGTGTCCCACAACTTACAGTTATGTACGCATCGAATTAGCAACTTGTATTTGAAATTGTATTTGTATTGTATTTGCTCAGTTGGTGGTTCCAAAGCCGTTCTACTGTTTGTATCCTTCTTGCTGTGGTTTTAGGACTCGCTAGCCAGTAACAGTGTTCTACATCTTTGTCTGACTTCGATCCGGTCACTTGTTACTACCAATTTGTAACAGGTAGTGTATGTCAACTTTGCTTTTAAAGCCGAAGCTTATGCTGTAGAGAAAATTTTAAATGAAAGTCATGTTTCGTGTGGAATGTGTTTTAGATAACATCGCTTAACCGTCTATCGCAACTGTGGGAAAGGTGTGTGATGCAAAATTACACCGCGTGTTCTGAGAAAATCGATAACTAGCGTGTACTTAATGTTAACACATACCACCATAGTAAAAAGTCACGCCAAGCGTGTGTAACTGTTTTTTCTTCTGTTTTGTAAGTTGTTTTCCTCTGCAGTATGCTAATACTTCTTGATGTCTTGTGTGTCTACAACAGCCTTCTACGATAACCAACTTCAACTCGCCAATGGGTTGAACATTCCTCACTTGTTTTTGTCGGAAGTACTGCAATGTAGTGCAACAGACATGCTGCAAGGCTAAATATGCAAGCCTTTAACGAATTAGACGCTTTAGTTTTTCTTTGTTCGATTTGCATGGCAAATATATCATAAGTTTGACACTTTCTTACTCAAATATCAAGGAATATGGATGTTTTTAAATTTTGTTTAAGAGTTGTAAAACAGAAAATAGTAGAAAAAGGGAGAAATTTGTAATAATATCATTTAAATTTGGTCCCTAACCTCTTATATGTCCGATAATATTCTAATGGTATATTTGTTTTTAAGCTCTTCAACCTGCAATTCTATCAGTGTACGTTTGCTGTGACTAAGCTAACAAGATGTCTTGGATCTATCGTTCATCAGTATCAGAAGATGAAGAAAGAGACGAGTAAGTACCAGCAACCGTACAGAAAATTGTTGATATCATGACTTTGCTCAACGTAGCAGGGGCTTGGCTGCTTACATAACAAGCCTTCATGGAACCACTGGTTCATTCATATAAGGTCCTTTGTTTCACATTTGGTTGTATTGTATATTTCTTTATGAATGATTTATTAATCTTTGCACACATTGAAAGCCTGAAGTGTCGATAATTAATGCTGGTTTTTGAGCAAATCGAATGTCACACTGATCAAAATCCAATGAAATGAACATATTAAAGTATAATTTAGATTTCGACACATCGTTGTTATTATTCCTATCGCCGTCATTCATGTATGAAATGGTTCGTTTGCCCTTGTTTAGTAAGTGAGGCTTTCCAATAACCAGTAATAGTTTCTTATCATGTATGCATGATGTGCCCATATTTGAGCTTGAACGACTGGAACTTCGATTGTTTTGTTTCAACTGTTATTTAAAAGCACGTCTTCATTAAATCAATACATTTATTTATGTTTTTTTTTTATTTTGCATTGAGTATGACGGCTTGATGTCGTACAGTCAACTCTGCATATGCTGACGATAACCAACTCACAAAAAGAAATGCAAGGCATTTCCTCGCTGTTATTTTGTCTTATCCCGGGCCGAACATTGGTCAACCGAGTAAATCGAGTTAGGTTGTAAAAAAAATAAAAAAATTATATATATATATATATATATATATATATATATATATATATATATATATATATATATATATATATATATATATATATATATATATATATATATATATATATATATATACATATATTTATTTATTTATATAATATTGCTTTACAGAGATATGATAAAACACCAAATGCGAAGGACTTTAGCAGTCTGTTCTTTACAGACAAAAGCAAGTAGGATTTTTTCCGATTTTGCTTCCTAGATATGCAATATATTTGTTTCGTGGTACATTTATATGTAAGGATGCTGTGTATAAAAATTTTAAGGCACAAAGCAGCTTTAGTAATAGAAGCCATCAAGGCAACGGAAAGCATTCTGGCGTCCGACATTGTACACGGCACGCTGTATTTGTTTACATATAAGTGTCAATCGTCGGTGGTGAGCGGTATCAAGGGTACCTAACTAAAACTATCGATTAAGCCAACAGAGAGTGTAGTCACGCTTCGTCGCTGTGTTTAGAAGTGTATTGACGGTGTTTTGCTATTAAAAGAGGGTGTCCGGTGCATGCCTATCAGCAGTTCTGTCGCCTTGTTGAACCTAACCAGCCGCATACACCCTAAAAGTGCATTCTCTCTAGTGCAAACGGCGCTTGTTTCATTTGGTTGGCTTGTGAATGTGTTTTGATTAGAAATTCTACTGCCCTGTGCTGCTGCTGTGATAAAACGGCGTGCGTGTGTGAATTGAAACAGGCTAGCAGGTGTGGTGTTAATGAAATAAAGCTCGTTGGCTGTCGAAATATGTCGAAAGCGGTGCCGCTTTTTGGCGAGTGTTTTCTACAGATAGAAAGATGCCTTGCAAAACGTGTTTCCCGTAGCGCAACGAGCGAGCGGCGTACGTTGCGCTAGGCAAGGAGAGCGAGAGAAATATAGAAGGGCAACAGAGACAGGACGAGATGCCGCATGTTGTGATACCGGAATACGTGTCTAGTCGGCAGCAAAACATGCCATAGGCTTATGAGCGAGCGTGTTAAACTGGTGTTGCGTATATTTGGACAATTGTCTTACGCGGCTAGTTTCGGATAGATCGGAAGATATCGATTGTGGTTTTTATTGGGCTAGATCTGCTGTGCTATGCTTGAGACAAATAAATACTCTTTTTCCTTCAAGGCTCGGTCGGGTTGGGTTGGGCTAACAAGTAGGACAATTAGCACCATTCAATATGAAAATCGTCGTGCTTGGAATTCGAAAATTAATTTAAAAACAATGTTTACCCTTGCTTTCTGTGCATTTTTATATATAAAACGGCAAACGAGAGCATTAGAGGTTGTAACGTTGTGTTATACAACTTGTTAGCTCACTACCTTTCACAGTACCGAAAAGTTACCGTGCGCTGTCTTGTTTAAAATACGCGAATTTATTTGTTGGAACTTCAGTTTTTTTATATTTAAACAGCAGGTTCTGTACTTTATTTTGAAAAAAACATGGCTCAGCAAGGAGATCAAATGCGTGAAAATAGTTCGAACTCGAAGCGTGACAAAAATGACACCCATCGTGCGGCGGAAATTGATGATGATAATCCCGAGATGGCACGTTTGACCAGGTAATTATGCCGATGGCGATGAAGAAGGAAGTCCTGTAATCGATCAGCCAATCAACTGAGCAAAGGTTCAATCAATCAATCAAACGTGCAATGCAATCAACAGTCAATCGATTGGGAACTTACTTCGTTTTTTAAATTCACGATATTGATTATTAAGGGACAAATCTTGAAAGGATATTTGCTTTTGCTATGGAGCATATGTGATATCACACAAATGATATCAACAATTTTCGGTTAATAATTTCGATTTGTTATAAAATCGCGAATGGTTTGCTGATATATTGTTTAAATTTTTCCTGTTCTTTTCAGATACAACGATGGTTCGGTTAAGCTGCGAAATCCTAACATCGAACTCATGGATCAGGACATCCTATATCATCTAGCTTTAGGGAGTGGGAGTCATGATCTGCACGAAATGTTTGGCGATGTGAAGGTATAAAGTGTTTGTGTGCCTGCCAAAGTTGTGCAGAAGTTCTTAAACGATTTTTTTTAAATTAATCCATTTCCACTTAGTTCGTTTGCATGGGAGGAACGCCAAAGCGAATGGAAACGTTTGCTCATTTTATTATGGAAGAAATCGGCTACAAACTTCCCGCCGGTACTCAACTGCAGGATATCAGTGCATTTTCCTACCGCTACTCAATGTACAAGGTAAGTGTGTTGAGTGCCTGCAACGACTACGGATGAACGTAATTGGCAACTTGCGATTTCATTCTAGGTTGGGCCTGTTCTGTCCATCAGTCATGGTATGGGTGTACCATCCGTTGGTATCCTTCTGCACGAACTGATTAAGCTGATGTACCACGCCAAGGTAAAGGATCCGATCTTTGTGCGAATTGGCACGTGTGGCGGTATTGGTGTGGAAGGTGGCACCGTCGTTATTACGGAAGACGCATATGATGGCTTGCTCCGTAACAGCTATGAGTTGGTAAGCATTTTCATATCGTACTGATGCTGATAAATACTCTTGCCTTGCTCACAGTTCATACTCGAAGAACTGTAGAAACGCTCGTTATAGTATTATACTCATTTGGATCTTGTGTGTACATTTTTACGACTCAATTTCCATTTCACTGATGATGATTTATGATGTGATTTGAGCAAAACTTTATTTTTAACTATTTTTTGGACTGATTATTTGCCAGGGGTAAAGATTCCATCTAGACCTTCTCCACGTACGCAGGACTGACTATCCAGCTACGTAGGCTGTAGTGCTGCCATAAAAAAGAAAAAAATGTTTTACTATTTTACTGATGTTTCCACATTTTCAACCTTTACGTTACATTAAGGCTATTCTTGGCAAAATAGTTCATCGTCCGGCAATTTTGGATAAACGGCTAGTGCGGGAGCTGAAGTCACTTGCCACGCACGATGATCCTTACGATACAATTACTGGCAAAACGATGTGCACCTACGATTTCTATGAAGGTAATAATAAAATCACAGTTCACACAAATATAACGAAAATTCTATAAATAAATATTCGTGTTTTTTTATTCTGTGCAGGCCAGGGCAGGTTAGACGGTGCATTTTGCGAGTTTACGGAAACGGATAAAATGGCGTATCTGGAGAAATTGCGCGACTTTGGCGTGGTAAACATCGAGATGGAGTGTACCATATTTGCGGCGCTTACGCATTACGCCGGCATCAAGGCGGCGATAATATGCGTCACGCTGCTGGACAGACTGAAGGGCGACCAGGTAATGGCACCGAAGGAGGTAATGAACGAATGGCAACAACGACCACAGATATTAGTGTCCCGGTTAATTAAGAAGCATCTTGCCCAGATGGGTCACCTAAAGTCACTGGCTTCGACACCGTCGTCGATCAAGTCGCCACGCCGGTTTAAGCTCGTGCAGCAGGAATCCGAAGCGCACGAGTAAAAATGGCCAATTTGCTGGACAGCGTCATTCTGCCACACGTTTGTGTTTTACATTTATAACTAGATATTTCAATAATCGTGCATCTATTAGTGCATATCCGTAACTTTAATGCGTTAAAAGACAAATTAATTTAGCAATTTGAACAATGTCATAACAAAGCATAGTAAAAGAATAATAAGCGGAAAAAAGCAAAAAAATAACGAGCAAAACTACACACACAGTTTCAACAAGCATTAGAAATATAGTGACAGTGCCCGCGTACGATAATGTACCACTAGTACGGTCGCTACTGCTCCAATCATTTACCAGTGATGGTAATTTGCTATAAGCATACATGTTTCGATTCTAGCGCATACCTATGTGCTTTCCACATAGATTCAACAGTATAGATGTATGGCTTTTGTATAGAAGTTGCGTTAGACACACCGGTACACTTAAACAGTAATACAGCTTACCATAGATATCGTTAAGAGTGTACTAAAACAACGCTGCCGTAAAATGCCGTGTAATGTGGAAATAGTTATTGCATCTAATGCATTGAAACATTTGATATTCCAATATAATTATACCATAATACTAAACCTTCTTAAACTAAACGTTGTGTAGCATTATATTTTAGTGCTAAATTCGTGATCATGAACACTACCATCATCACCAGCAGTAGTTTTGCGTACCCTAACTAAGCCCTAGCCCAAAACGATTGTTTCCATTAGCTTGAAGGTTGTAAAACAAACTCTGTGTACAGGTGATATTATCTCCCACATGCACGCTTTTTCTTTTATTTTCCTCGCAGAGCTGGCGAGTGTAAGTGTTGAGCCTAAATTGAAACAGAGCTTTGTTTAAAATTGTTTGTTTTCTAAACCCAATATATGAAGCATTAAAAATAAACATGTTGAACACATCATGACGCAAAATTAAAGGCATCTTCATTAAACGATTCTCGAAAACAAAAATCCTCAATGCAACGTTTGCATATCGATTGTAAAAGGGGTTTGGTGGTGCTGCATATCGATTGTAAAAGGGGTTTGGTGGTTGTTTTTTCAAACTGAATATGCTAAAATGAACTTATATAGATGTACAGTTTTCATCATCACATCAGCATCTTACAGTGGGAAGGCAGTATATAATTGTGTAAAGATAATATACACATTCACGAAAAATGGACATAATATCCTCAATAATTACTTGAACATCTACTTACAAAAAAACCAAAAATGTTACAAATCGATTGTTAAACTGTATGAAAGAAAGGGAATCGGTTTTGTTATGTTTATGGCGAACAGAACAATAAATAAGCTCTCGAATTACTTTACAATGAAAACCAAATTACTTTTTATTTAATATTATATTAACAATGAACCAAACAAGGCGCAGAAGCTTAAAGTATTTAAAACATAACTATATCTTACGTTATTCATAGTTGAAATTATAAAATGATACTAAATAACCATTTTAAATCGGAAGAGTGGCCGGTTTGCTATTTTTCATAAACTATATCCATGAAATATTTCATTTCAATCTGTAACGGCTTTTCATTAGCTATCTCAAGCGCACCATATTTCACGTGATAACATAAACAATGTGAATATTTCAAGAACAAATAAACATTTTATTTCTATCATCAGTTAAATGCACACCTATGTACTGAAATTTGATTGAATGAAATATTGCTTTCATACTTCCTCTGCTTCTTTCATACAGCATCTATTTTCAATTTCTGGTGTGTACAATCAATGGCCATTTTGTATTGTGCGCAAGGTATATGGATATAGGAGGTAGAGTTGTTTAGAGCAAATTGACATTTCTCGACCTGACATAACAGTTCCTTGGTGATCAAGGGGAAGGGTATTGAGAAGAGTGATGGCAGCGTCGGAGGAGGCGCCGGTGGTGGTATCGCTTGTGATTTTTTGACGAAAAATGCAATCAAATATCGTCAATCTTCTGTGGGACAACACTTAATATGCGAAGATGACCGATAAATTAGCGAAATTGCTCAAGGGACTGAGAATCGAGGCTTTGTTCATGTTTGTAGCATATGTTTACCATATGTTTTTGTAAACAAACTCTGACTTAACTCGACTAAAATGTTGCCCTGTCAAATCGATAAAAATTCACCTTCTAAATACATACACCTTGATTGTGCGGTATTGTGGCTTCATTTCACGTCCGAATGACAGATGCGTCACATCTAGCGTTCGACACTGTCGTATAACCAAATGTATGTTGTGTATGTGTGTTATTTGTTTGTTTGTGTACGTGTGTGTGTGTTTGAGTCAGAGCTGTGGCATCATATTTATCGATGGTGAAAAATATATGGCAGCCAAAAATAAGAATAATGCTTAAAACCGAATGCTAGTTTTGTTCACTGCTTATTTTGTAGTTATTTAGCATATTTATTTATACCCTAGTAAAGTGAAAAGCCGTGTAAAGTGATTACGAGTGTTTCAACAAATAAAAATCAGCAGCTAAGCATGAAGCGGGGAATATTTTTTTTATGGAAGTGCCAGTAAGGCGTTGCCGAACAAGTTTGCCATCGAACTCCTTTACTTATTGTGTGTTGGTGAATCAAACAACACGATTGTAGGTGGGTTCAACCAGCTCGAGAGAAATAAGTACCACTAATTATGCTTAACGTTTCAGACATCATGTCGCAGGAGTACGCGCAGCATGTGCTGAAGGTGGCCGTGGCCCAAATCTGTCGCACTATCGGATGGCACTCAACACACGCCTCAACGATGGACCTACTGATCGATGTAACGCAGCATTTTCTGCGGGAAATATCGCGAATCATGCACCGATACTGCGAGCTATACAATCGTACCGAAGCGAATCTGGACGATCTGGCCCTCGCGTACAAAGAGATTGGCATCAATCTGGACGAGCTGATGGAGTACGTACAATTCGTTGATCCAATCCCACTGACTCTGGAAGTTCCTCGGTTCCCCCTGCCGAAGGAGTCTAATCTTAACTTCCTGAAGCCGGGTAGTCGCGAAGTGTTGACGCGACCGGTACACATACCGGAGTATATGCCACCGCTCATGCTGGAAGCCGAAGAGGATGGTGCTACCGATCGACCCGAGAACGATGGGGAGAAGCGAACCGCGTACAACGATGCATCGAAAAGCTTGCTGAACAATGCTGCCATTGCGATCGCGGCAACTGTGGCTGCTACGATATCATCGGAAGCAAGAGCTCTGGCTGATGGTGGAAGTGGCAGCGGCACGTCAAGTGACACTAAGGGAGGACCGATGGTAACAAGCGTGGAAGAAGTAAGCAGCACTGGTGAAGGTTTAGATGATGGCTCTAGCATACCGCACGTCGTTATAAATGAAGAAGTGGAAATACCGATGCAGACAATCGAGGTGAAGGAACCATCGAATGTCGGTGGCAATGAAGAACCTACCGCTATCAATACCGTAAGCAAACGGCCCGATAATGTTATAGTGGCAGACAAACCAACCCAACCCGACGATACAACGCTCGCGGCAGGCTCGAAACCTGTCCTTACAACGGAAGAGGGTCGCCCGACGCGCGAAATCAGTAGTGTCATCATGACCACTTCGGGTTTCATTTCGCCAGCACGCGAAGGCAAGCTGCCTGAGTCTAGGATTCCCATCATACCGGAAGATCGTCCTATGCAACAACCGTCACCGGTGATTTCAGTTATACCACCGGCGCTTACCACCGTCAGCCACCTGCAAATGAGCTCTGCCTTACCACCCGGAGCTTCAATGCCGGCAGGTGTTTCATCGCTTCACGGTCCGAGTCCCGTATCATCGGCAGCACTTTTAGCATCTGCGGCTAGTAATTACTATCCTAAGCCAGGTACAATCGATGGTACGACGGGTGGTGCTGTTGGGCTTCCACCTCCCGCAAGCACACCAGGCAGCATCGGTGTGGGTGTCGGTTTACCGTCCGATACATCTACTCCCTTAGCGCCGTTAATGAAACCGCAAGGTGAGGAAAAACCGGTCAAAAAGATGAAAAAGAAACCAGCCGATCGGGAGAAAAAGAAGGCGAATGCGTCAAAAAAATCAGACAAGCAGCATGCGGCAGGTGAAAAAGGCACAGCAACTATGGCAAAACAAACGCTTCCGATGGACGTTCCGTTCGGGACAATTGTGGCAAAAGACGAACCCAATTTCACCATACAACTACCACCACCATCGGATGCGCCAGTGGCCGGGAGAGTTCTAGATAGTCTTGTTGGTTTGAGCAACCAGTTCGTAAAAAATAGTGTCCTAGGCACAGAAGCGAATGAAGCTACTAAAGCAGAAAGTAGCATGCCCGGCGGTGTCGGTTTGGTCGTATCGCCAAACCCTACCACCGGTAAACCAGCCAAACCCGCCAAGGTAAAGGTGCCGAAGGAAAAAGCTGTCAAGAAACGCAAATCTGCAACTCCGAAACATGCACCAGTACCAGTAGCCGGAGAAATGTTGATGGACGATCCGATGCTTCTGCAGAGACCACCATTGCCGATGCAAAATTTCCTTCCATTTCCAACAACGCCAAAGACGAAGAAGGTACCAAAAGCTTCGAAAAAGGCGGCCGTTCAACGTGGTCAGTTTGATGCGGAACATCCACCACCGCTCATTCCCGGACCGCTCGGCCTCGGTACCCCATCGTTTGGCGGTCCGATGAAACCCGGCATTAGCAATCCGGCTCCGGACAACTTGTTCGGAAAGCCGTCCAATACTACCGGCGGTATCGGCTCGTCCACAACGGCCGCGATATCGTTTCAGGCGAAAAAGCCTCCGTTGGTGGGTTCGTTCAAGCAGGAAGAATCCCACGAATCCCAGCAACAGTACATCGATCAAGCAGCTCAGCTCAATATGTTGCAGAAAATGCATCCTAGTTTGGAAATAACGGCTTCACCGAGTTTCTCCTCTCAAGACGAACACGAAAAGCCGCTCACACCGGGGCGGATGATATTTGAAGGAAGCCGGGGTATGAAACCAGACACGACAACGAGCGATCGGGATGTGATTGTGATTGATGACGATAAATCGCCCCCGCACGTGCCCGCTGTATCGTCCACTATGGCAACACCACCAACAACAAAGAAACAACGCAAACAAACTGCACAAACGAACACTAACACACCGCCTGCTGTAAGTTTGCAGGGACTACCTCCTCCGTACGCAATTGGATCGGATGGTGAGTTCCGTCCCGACGATCCGAGCCATTTTTCGCCGCTCTCGTCAAATGTTCCAAAAACGCCCGATATCCGACTGCAGCATTCGTCCTCATCCTCGACGGCTTCTTCTTGGATGAACGAATCACCGCGGCTGGCAGCAACGCCAAAGAAAGCGGCCGTTACTGGTAATCTGTTTTCTGAGCTTGCCTCCAAAACACCGGATGAAGCGGCGAGACTAACATTGGCCGGTGCTACGGTTTCTGCTGCTGCTACTACTGTCGAAGGTGGCAAGAAGCCAAAACGACCGAAGCAGAAACCGAAAGCCGATGCAAAGACGGTGGCGAAGCTTGCGGAAGCAAACAAAAAGCTCGACGAAGCTGTGGCAGCCGGGCAAAAATTTGGCAACGCATCTAGTAGCGGCCATCAGTACCCATTCTCGGTGTATCCAGGCTCTTTGAATCCGTTCGCACCAGATGCGAGCGTTTACAGCAAGTACCTTAACCAGTCGCTACAATCGGTTGCCGGGTTGCGAAATACGATGCCCTTCGGCATCTTTCCGCTACCGTCCGGTCCGGGTCTGATACCTGACAATCCACTTTTTCCTCGGTTACCTCCGACGTATCCCGGTCAACCTCGAGGACCCGGTGGCTTTCAAATGCCACCGAATCCGTTTGGATTGCCTGGCATTAACCCGATGAATCTGCTCCGTATGCCAACTCTTGCGAATAGGATGCCAGGCGGAGCCGGAGGCAGTCAGCGCGACTTTCTGGACGAACCGTTGGATCCGGAAACGAAGCTTGCCCAAACGCCACTCGATCTGCAAAAGTCTACCTGTAACGTGGCACCGCTTGTGCCACCATCACTGTTTCAAAGTGCGAGCGAAAGTATGGCGCTGGGGGGCACGAACGAGCTACTCAATTTGTCCGTCAGCAAGTCTACTTCGTCACTATCTCCGGGTAAGGATACAGTCTCCACCACACAAACAGCATCCTCCACTAGAAATGAAACATCAGTGACAACTTCGGCTGCTGCTGGTGGTGGTGCTAGTGCTAGCATTTTTAGCTCGACTGGTGTAACATCGATCGTCAAGGAATCGTGCAAGGAGGACCAAGTCGTTATACTGCCCGCGGCCAGCGTACTACTTGGCGCTAGTCCACCGCAACGGTCCAACATGCTGGTGGTCGACGTGATCGAAGATTCCGATGACGGTAGCCAATCGACGGTGGGTGGTAAGAGCAAGGACGGCAAGCGCAAGCAGAAGGAGCACAAAAAGGACCGCAAGCTCAAAGATGGTAAGATAAAAAAGAAGAAGGACAAAAAGGACAAGAGCAAGAGTAAAGATCGCGAGCGGGAGCAGCAGCTGAAGGAGCTTGCGGCCGGTACGGCGACTTCACCCGGAGTGATGACGATGGGCATGATCGGAGCAGAGGAAGCACTGATGGAACAGTTGCGAAAGGAGCGCAAAGAAAAGAAGGAGAAGCGCAAGGAGAAAATAAAGAAGGAGAAGCGCAAGGAGAAGGAGCGCAGTATGGTAGCGATTGGAGGAAGCGCTAGTACTGTCGGTCCAGCATCGTCCTCATCCGTAGGTTCAACTGGAGCCAGTGCCGTCCAGGCGTCCGGGGACGTTGTGCCAAAGCTAATGCTCAAAATCGGGGGTTCTAATGCCACACAATCGCCCCGTTCGGAAACGCCCGACCAGCAGCTGTTCGGTGCATCTAGTGCTGCCGTCGCTGTTGCAGCAACATCCATAGGGGATTCAAAGCGCGATGTTTCTCCGGAGCTGGCACGCATATCGGCCCTGGTAACACGCCCACCCAAGCTGAAAGTCGCAGGCGGTGGTTTGACTGCCGGTGGCAGCAAGAGCAAGAAAGATGAGGCTAGTAAAAATGTGCCACTAATTGGATCACCATTGCTGGGACTCGCCGGTACAGAGCAGTTGAAATTGCATGCCGGTTTGGACAGTGACGACACCTTTAGCGCTTTAAAGCAATCAACTAAATCGAGCCACCTTACAGCAAGTGCAGTCAGTAGTAGTTCATCTGCGCTCGTGAACTACGGCGCTACAGATGATAGTAGTGCCGGTGCCGGTGTTGGAAGTTCAACTAGCCGGGGATCAAAGGTAGCCCGCTTGATAGATGTCTTCTCAGCAGATTCGACGGTGAAATCGTTCGCCGGTGGCGAAACGTCCAAAAAAGCCATGAAAGAATCGTCCAAAGGATCGAAATCGGTGCATCATCACCATCATCATCATGCGAGCCTGGTAGACACGTACAACACTACCCCTGCTCATATGACGGATGCGGACGGGAATACGGTATGGATTTGTCCGGCGTGCGGCCGGGTGGATGACGGTACACCGATGATCGGATGTGATGGGTGCGATGCATGGTATCACTGGGTGTGCGTCGGCATTCAGGTACCGCCGGATGATAATGAAGACTGGTACTGTAGGGTTTGCATTGCCAAGAAGCAGGACTCGCACGCGGACGAAAAGCAGCGCAAGCGTAAGAAGAAGGACAAGAAGACGGCGAAAGAATAAGCCGTGAGTATGTTTTTTTTGTTTTTTTTTATTCACCCGCTCTCAGCTTTCTTGCAGGGTTTCAACGTCTTCAATGCGATTTTCAATGGTTATGCTCAAAGCCTCCACAAAAAAAAAAAACCAATTTCATGCGAAAAAAAAACGTGAATTTCAAGCTTATCATCATTTTTCACGACGTTTAGCGTGGCCTGATTGATTATTACTATGTTAAAATAGGCTTTTAACTCTTTCCTCATTTATATTCAAACTAAATCAAGGAAGCCGGAAATGGCAGGCCGAGCCCTCTCGAGGTTATTGTGTCAAAAAAAAGAAAAAGAAGAATAGGAACTATTATCCCTTCCTCCAGCCATCAATGGTTGCATACCATAATTTTTGAGCGACTTTTTGCAATTTTTTTGCTTAAGCTGCTTTTTGCTTTTTTTTATAGAGATGGAAACTATTAACCATCTCTATCAAACTAATTAAACGCTTTCTAACTCTATTTTTATACAAATAGAACGGCTTGGCCGTATTGCTATCTGTTAAACTTTGGTGCAAGAATTTAAATATTCTTTACTTTAGATAAACAAGCGTTTGGTAAAAGAATTCTTTAGGATCCAAGTTAAAAGAGGGTAGTTAAGGAAAATCCTTTTCAGCGGCATAAAAAAGGGAATTTCTTTAAAAGATTACAATAAATATAGTGCAAGGCGGATATGTTGCCTAGCTATATAAATGTTCTACCGTTTTTGTATATAAAAATGAACTTTGAACAACATTTGATGTGCAGTGTGGCACATCCGAAAGGAATCTGCAGATCTTTCAATGAAGCTTGAATAAAATTATATTTCTTTCATACGAAATGAATTTTGTTAGTTGTAAACGTGATTGTTATAAATATTTTGAAACAAATAAAAATTATGTATGAAACAACGACAAAAATATTCAAACACCCGGGCAGTTTTATCGAGGAGAGCCATTTTTTATTATAATAGACGACGATACGATTACGATTCTGCAGATTTGAAAAAAAAAAAAAACAATCAACTGTGTTCAATTAGGACACAATCGTTTTTGAGTCATGCCGTCCACCATCTTTGCAAACATGGTTTGGAAATAATCGTTTGTAAAGTTTTTGGGACGACTGAGCGAGTCCTGTGACAGTGCTTGCTATTTTGTAACAAAGTTATGTATGATATGTAACAAAGTGGAAAAAGTTTGCAATATACTGTCTACTAAATATTGTTTTAAATAAAGGTAAATTCACGTTGTGAATACATCTATTTGTTGGCTTCCTGATATTACATTGGTTTTGTTGGATAACCGAAGAAAGGTGATTTTTGTATTATATGGGAATTGCAGGCTTGAAAACTGCAAAATCTAATTTATATATATATATAAATTATTATTATTATATTATATTTATATATATCTAATATATATATATATATATATATATATATATATATATATATATATATATATATATCGATTATTATCGACCTGGCCTGGCCGTCCTTCGCGAATAAAAAAAAAGAGTCTATTATTGTTTAGTTTCGATTTTCCAAACATTTCTTGTTTCTTTATTCAATGAATTCAATTAAATGGAAACTATTAAATTAGACTGTGTACTAAATATATTCGTCACATATCGTTTGAAAGTATCGCTGGACAATTCTAAGGTTCTAATTTTACTTTTTTTTGCAGTTAAAAAATGTTGGCGAATGAAACAACAGCGTAATGCTTTATTGTGCAGTACACCGTTAATCAATTAGTAATAAGTTCAATAGTAGATTGTAACATAAATGTTCGTAGTAGAAAGTTTATCTTCAAAGCAAAGTAGTATCAAAAAATGGTTTGTTCACAATTCATACTGGACAAATAACGAAAAAGGATGTTGTAATTATAACACATGACGTCATAAGTGGACGTTGTCACGTCCAATAAAAACTAATGCGACCCAAAAACACGGTTTAACCGAGAAAGAGAGAAGAAAAAGAACCACACGCATACCCAATAGCAGAAAAGTAACGTAAGGAAAACTTTGAAACGTTTGATGGTAAGCAGTTATCGAATTATTATACATTCCTAATGAAAAAGAAAGGAAGTTAAATTACCCGTCTTATGACATTGATAGAACATAATGTGTTGGTAAAATTTCTTCCGTTATAAAGTCAAACAATTTGTGGAAAGGATTAGATTCAGGACAATCGTTTCATGATAATCGCAAGTAATATGCGCTAATTAGTAAAACGTCTGAAAAAAGGTTCTGGCCTGGGGGATTCGTGTACTACGGTAAAATGTCATGTAAGGGGTTAATGTCACGCAGCCATTTCAAAGAATTTCAAATTGGTCCTTTAAACTGTCAAAAACATAAAAAAACATCGTGTTTCGATTTTGTCTGTATGTTAATTGGACACGAAAAACTTTACTGTTATGTGTGTAATAATAGGAAAACGACGAGCGTGAAATCTTGTTAATACGCGGTGTCAACACAAGAAAAAGAGAAATAAAATTCATAAAAAAGTAATCGCGGTTCTGCGTATTTGTGTTCTGTGTTCTTTCTATAAATAAACGTTAATGAAAGGGTGAGTTTGAAATTAATTATTCTTACCTTTTCTACCTGGACTATAGAGGAATAGTCAAAGTCGTAGGGCCAAGTCCGATCGCATTAAGGAGGAGCCTCGTCTATACAAGTTGATAAGACCTGAGAAAAAATAAATTAAATCAGTTTAAAAGCAGTTAAAAAAAACGTTTTGTGTTAGTTGTAATCCAACACAACTAACACAAAAATTGTATCAAAAAGCAATGCTTGTTTGTCACATGTTGTACTATTTCGGTGCATCCTGTCACACCAGTGGCTCCGGGATGTAGCAAACTCATAATCTGTGCGATGCAAACTGGCCGCAAAGAGTGACCCTTCCATCTCAAAAAATGCAAGGCGGCGATGGCACATATATAACATATCTTGTCCGCAATATATATGACTCTGACGTGTGCGCGTTCATGTGACAGTGTGGGAGGTCGTTACGTTGCGCCAATTTTTCCGCTACGTTGCACATTAATTTATTTGCACTCGATGACAATTATTTAAATGGTTTTGGTTTTGTGTGTACCGAAAAGGATAAAGCTAAAGTAGGGGTGGAGTAGGAGGAACGGAGAATGGATGGTTTTTTTCACATTTGTTGCCGTTATCGAAATCGATGACCAAGCTCAAAACTGTGTGCTCGTTCATCCAAAGTTATACACCATGTGGCAACATAATTTTGCTGTGTCTGTGGCTGGGGTAAAAATGCAGTGAGCTGACGGAGGATAGAGAAAGAGACAGAGGCCAAAAAGGAATACGAAACGGGGCAGTACGGTGCACGCTTTATGGATTTTCCTTTAATTAGTGGTGGTTTTATATTATATTTATTATTTATTTATAGGTACATTTAAATACGATGCTTTTTGAGAATAGGTGAGAGTTATTGTTGCATATTTGCCTATATAGGTAGATAGAATATTTAAATTTACACCAAAACGTAGCACTATAAAGATATTTTCGAGGAAAAAGGATAAATATTTTGTACGGTGAAATCAATCTACCGAAAAAATAAGAAGAGAGTACAGTAACATCACACCTTTGCTGTATTTAGCTTAAACGTTATGCATGATATATTTTGTGCAATAAATTGCAAACCTTCAGGCGCACTCAACTGATGACAGGATGGTAAAATATTTAACTATAATATAATACTTTACATCAAAGAAGCTCGCAAATTTTAAGTTATTCGCTCTAAGACTCCACATTCCATAATTGTGTAAACCTGTCAATAAGTAAGCAAATTTACACATAAAACATACTTAGATAAATACAAAGAATTCATGAATAAATAATAAACACAACAAGACATATAACACTTCAATGGCCTTAAAACATTTAAAAGAAAAAGGCTTTTAAAAATTATCTATGCTATAGTGCGTGGTTGGTTTCCTTCACTGCACGAAACTCTTATTTTTTACCGTGCAGAAAAAATGTAAAAAATGAAAAAAAGGAAAACATTCCTTTAGAGAGTAAGACGCAAAGAATGAACGAACATAAGACAAGGATTATGGAAGTAATTTACTTACGCTAAGAATCATAAATCCCCACTGCACTCGACCCCAAAAGAATTGGACCAAGCCACCCTCCGACGACCTCTCTTTTCCCAAGAGTTTACCAGGATGTAGATTGAAATAAAGTTGTTTTGGAGTGGCCCATAACGCGATTTGTGCCAACATCAAGATTCCATTAAGAGCCAGACGTGTTCCACTGTGTAAATTAGAGTTTCGCCTGCCTGCTTGTTTTTATTTCGCTTCCCATTTCACGTGCCATCGTGCTACTGTTAGACGGTGGGATCGAGGGAAGATAGGAGGGGAAGAATGTCGGGGGCACACGCGAAAGATGGACCACATCTTATTGGCTCACGATTTGATCACGTACTGTTTGCACGAGTCACGTGTACACCATCTACCCAGGTTTGGCTCTATCATGGCGGCGGAGGTGACGTTGTCGGTTGAGATCGAAAGGGAAATGCGGGAAAATGCAACGGGGTAGGTCTGGATGGGCGGCCTTCACCCATAAATACTGTCTGCTGGTGTGCTGGGTTGCCATTACTAATCGGTGTTAGGTGTGCTTTCAGGGTGGTGGGTAAACTCTCAAGAAAAACCATGATGAGGAAGAAGGAAAGTTTAACAGCATGAAGAAAGGATACCGATGCGGTAGGAAAATTCGTGTTGCAACACGTGCCCGTCATGCGCTTCGGCAGTGGGCTTGCAGAACGTCCGTGTGTAGCACGTTAACCATTTTTAAATTGATTTCCACATCTCGAGCGAATCACACCGGCAACTGTGATTGCTCGATTGCAGGAGCAGCCTCAACATATTACTCACATATTACATTTAATTGGTTTTTTCCCTCCTGTTCTGGGTTATGCGAAGATAGAAGTGTGCGTGTAAAATCACATTTGCAGTGTGTTTGGCACAATTACACGCTTCATCACATTTGCGATTTTCTTCATAACTTGTTATTCTTTATTGACATTTATGTGCTGATGTGCTGGTGCAATCATGTTCTCTCGAAAGTATACGTTTTCCTACAATATTTTTAACATAGTTTTAAATCAAGTTTCAGTTTTTATCAAAACCTCTAGATCTGAAAAGAAATTTTCTACTATCTTCAATAAATTTGAGATGAACATTCATTTATAACGTCAAAAGCAATTATTCATTAAACATTTTCTAGTTAAACAATTTTAGTTGGTCCTTATCCACCAACGTAACATGCCAGGTGAAGGTAGACGAAGGACAATTCGTTTGAGGCTTACCTTTGTAGACACCTTTGTAGACAGAAGCATACCACAGATCGATCAAGCGACTCAAAAACCATGGCCTGTAGATTATTGAGGCAAAAACCAATGGTAACATCCCCAGTGGTGCTGCTGACGAAAACTACTTTAAGGTAATCGCATCTTTAAAGTCATCCACAACTTTATCTAACTTGCATCAAAATTAGTGCAGCCAGTTCACAACACAGCAAGATGCTGAGATACATATGCCTCTGAGACTCTGACTCGGTCACTGGTCCTTCTGTGTGAAGACCAGTGTA
The DNA here is from genome assembly GCF_013141755.1 of Anopheles stephensi. Classification (NCBI taxonomy): domain Eukaryota; kingdom Metazoa; phylum Arthropoda; class Insecta; order Diptera; family Culicidae; genus Anopheles; species Anopheles stephensi. The sequence continues at coordinate 182,277 of NC_050201.1, read as the reverse complement.
GCATCCATATGCTACCCAGATATCATTCAGATTCTTAACCACCAAAGACTCGCCAACATTTTACACAGGACAGAAATCTCACGATTCTTTTTTATTTATCCTCATTTCTCTCTAGTTAGTAAAACTGACCGGCCAAAATTTTGTTTGACCAATTCAATCTTCGTTAAGCCATTTTGAGAATCAGGATGCCAAATAACAGGTTTACGGTGACGATGTAAAATATGGTGTAAACATTTAGACGCTTTACGATTGGCCGTGTAAACCCTGTAATCTAAATTGTGAGTGTGGTTAATATGCCAAATGCAGCCGGGCATTTTAAACAATACTACACCAGCACCAATAGCTACACCGGACCATCCAAGAAATATTAATAGTTTATTCAGGTCAGGAAAAGCCTAATTATTTAAGAAGTAACTTAAAATCCCTTGCAGAGGAAGCAACATTTAACGGTGTTCAAACGGTAAGGAGATATCCGGAGTGGAAAAAACAGCATAAAAGCCTCTACGTACTACTTTTTACGTGCAACAAAAGCGATGCGAATCGAAAATAAACGGAGCATACCATTATACTAGTAGCAAATAGATTGTAAAACCAGGAAATTGGCTTAATATGATCAAGCTACACACGTTCTCTTGCACTCTCAGTCTTTTCGCAGTAGCGATGCGTTATCTGGGTAATCCAAAACTTATCCATGTTCGCATCCGAAAAGGCGTCACGAGAGGAGAGATGTAGTAGGGGAAAACTTGGTGAGTGTTCGGAGGGGGAAGAGTGCCGGGTGGGTAAGATGGAAAAAACAATATTTTCATAATATTTTGGAATTCCCTGGAGGCAAAGCAGCAAAACGGGTGGACGCGGGTGTGCGATGTTCAGCCCAATATGCCCACTGTCAAATTAAGCCAAAGTGAAAGATAAACACATTCTGACAGGACTAAAGATTCACGAAGGGTGCACGGAAACCGGCAGCGTACGCGCCTGATTTCTCGGGTCACGTGCGACGTCTATAATGTTGTTCGAAATAATTTTTCACACGAATGATTTGAAATCGTTGACACTGTGTGTGCGGGTGTGTATCCGTTTAGTAGCGAAGGCTTGCACACGCAATGACAATCTATCAAGGTTTGTTTTTCAAACTTTTTTTGTCTTTTTTTTCTCTTGTCAATCTTCCATTACAAAGAGATTAATCCCTGGAAAGCAAAATAAAACTAGTGCAACAGTGTGCTTATAATTGCCGGCTATAGTTTTACTAAACGATTGGTGTATGAAAGACGAAAAATCATTCTGCATCTCAAAAGATCAAGTTTTACATAAATGCTTTTATTTTACTGTATTCCTTAGAGATGTAGGGTCTTAATGTGTTTCTCTATTGGACTGGCTAATTTTATCTCTTTAGCGTTTAAGTTAACGCACCAATTCCTTCCACAGCACACCTATCTATGCGTTTTCATGCACTCTCAGTCTGGAAGAAGGAAGATAGGAGATAGGAAGAAGGCGGATTCCGATTACCAGCCACCATAATGCTGCCCCCATGCCGTAACTACTACGCCCTTTCGCACCTACCAGACATCAGGCGACACGTGCAAATCTATCAAAGTGGCAGATTTAAATTAGCTGAAATTGAAAAGTAAACATCCAGGATCCAGGAACATGTTGGGCGTGCGTGAGTGTGCGATGCACAGATGAGTTGCCACACTTCATCAATCGCGACACGGATGAAAAACATTACGGCAATAAAGTGTGCGGAGAGTGAACGTGGCGCACAACGATAAAAGGAATCTTTACCACTAGCAATGAGTGCGGCTGGATATATATGCTCATGTGTGTGTCTGAGTTAGTTTTATCTTTGTAGTATTTGCTCTAGGCAATATCTGATTGAAAACTAACCTGAAAAGCCGCCACACCGAGTCCGGACGTTGTCACATTGGCCGGCGCGTGCACGTGGCCCAAGTTTGGGATTTGGCGAAGGAGAGTGACATGGACAATGGGAAAATGGGCACGGAGAAAGGCGGTAAAGAACAGAAAAGGGGTGCTTTGTCAGACACCTATAGACACAATACGAAAAGCAACATCGCAGGCTAATCCTGGATGACAGAGAGATGCTTCCGTTTGGCCTTTGCCCGGCTCTGTTTTACTGGCCCGAATGTACCAAGCAGCTCAGGCAAGGCTGATGGGGGCCATCAGGTAGGAAAAATAAGAAAATAATCAGCGCGTTGGAGGGATACTGGGGGGCACTATTGCTGCTGCTGTTGCCTCTGAGCGCTGATAGATTTGTTCGCTTAACAGTGATGACAGGACAGAATGTGCATTATTTGGCTCGTGAATCGTTTGAAGAACGGTTTTGATTGTGTGGATGAGCGTGGAGCGTAAGCGAGATGAAAGCAAGCGAGTTTAAAGCATAGGCAGTGTGGTAGAGCTTATATTGAGGTTTTAATTCTACGCCAGCATAGAACACTCAGTGGCGATAGTGGTAGAAGCCCGTCAGGAGGTAGCAGTTAGTAGGAAGTGCATCATTCATGATAGTCTAAGGTTCGATTCGCAATTTTAACCACCGGCACTTACACGTGTGAAACACTCAATTTGCCTTATTTGCTTTGCCCTGTCACAACTCCCAAATGCCCGATAAAACCAAATTGTGACTCTGACGAAGTTTTGTGAAGTTGTCGGAGAAAAACGAGATCAAAATTGCCTTAGAAAGCTTAAATGTTTCTAAAATGTTTCTATACATGTTATTGAAAGAATTAGTTGGGGTCAGACTAGATAAGTTTTAATATATACAAAACGCCAATAATATATTTATTTAGTACACATTCAACGGGCTAACAAAAAAGGATCGCTATAAAGTTGGCTTAGCGTAAGTAGCCCCCTACCTTAAATATTTCTCAACAAGGTGTGTTTGCATAACATAACAGCAAAGCAAAACAAAACAATGACAAAAAAACCTCAAAATCATCTCTGAGCTATGAGTAACGTAAAATATGTTTAAACGTACAGGAAAGATTCCTGACTTATAAGAGGCGTGACTGGCACAATGTAGCCAGGTCGATTTGTTTCGCAGTGTAATTGTGTGCCCACAAAGGCTAATAAAACTAAACCAAACAGCCACATGGACAAACATTCGAATGCCCCCTTTTGTTAGAGGGCTGTAAATGAGTGCGCACAGATATTTATCAAAAGATCGAGGCGGCAATGCAAAACAGACAAAACCAGGGAACAGAAGCAGCTTTTCCCGCTTTTCATCGGGCGCAACATAACGTCCACGGTGTGAGGTGCGCTAAAGGTGTGTGCAGGACCATTCGTTTGCGCACATTGGGTAGCATCAATATCAACAATGCGCGTACACATACGCACGCTGGGCACTGATAGAGAGCAAATACAAAGGATACAAAGGAGGGACGATCGATTGTGGGTTTGCCCCTAAATGTAGGCCTTTCGCAAACACAAAAGACCCCGAGGCAATGCCCAGGCTACGGACACTGTATTATGACAAAAGGTTCTGGGGGATTTTTTGAGGGCAAAAATAAATCCACCTATGCCCCTAAAGTCGATTCTAATGAACAGAAATGGACAGTGTTTGTGTGTGTTTGTGTGTGTATGTGTGTGTGTGTGTTTTTGTGATAAACTGAAGGGGTGCATACTGTAGGGCTGACTGGAGGGAAAAGCAGGCGCATCATTTATCATCAGCAACACGAAATAAACAAACAAATAGGAACGATTGTGGAATGTCGTGGAACCGAGCCCTAGGAAACTCCACAGTGGCAGAAGTTTGCACTCCTTTGCTTCCGTCCATCGTCCCCGGTGTGCGAATGTTGCCCTTCCTAACATGCGGTTTTAGGCGGATGGATGAACGGCGAGATACCAGCGGAGGATAGAGTAGCAGCTAAGGTTAACATCATAAATAATGACTTTTATGATCGCCAACTACCATAAGAGTCAAATAAATTAATATATTTACACACAGTGTACCATTGAGCTGAGACTGCGTGTTGGGCAAATCATCATCATCATCATCATCGATGGACCAAAAGATTGGACCAAAAAAAATGCGATGCCAAAATGATAATGCTCCTGGAGAACTAATGCCTACAGTTAGTGATGATTCGTTTGAAGGAAATTGTGATGGATGCTAAGGGAATAGGTATTTTCAAAGTAATAAACAGCTTTTTACGCCAGAATGTAGGCACACAGTTTAAAAATACTTTTTTTGATAATCATAGACTAACTCGCTTGAACAGCACAACATACTAGAAAGAAAGTGACTACAAAATAAGAACTCATTTAAATAAATAATGCATCAACAAACGATTCACAATTTGGAACATTAGCTTATAACTAATTGTTCATTTATTTTTTCATCATCCTTTTTGGTCGATATAGAGAGCGATATGTGTGGTAAACGTGAAACAAACCTATCTAGAGATCTCGGCTTTCCATTTTTGGAGATGTTGAGTTGATTTGATCCTAGGTTCAATCGTTACTACAGCGAGACGACAAATCGGATGAGATTCGATGCCTGATCCTGGCGAGTGAGAAGACCAGCGCCGCCGTCACCTCGGCCACCGAACCATCCCAAATAGCGATCATTTCGCTACTGTTCTCTTGAGATTATACGGTTATCCCTTACCATCATTTGAATGCACTGTTCAAGTTAGAAGTTATTCTACGGATTAATAGACCCTCCCCAACACCGGCAGTCGATTGCCTACAGCTTGACGACGCCTCAGATCTCGGTCAAAATCTCGTCTTATAGCGAACTTCTTCCCCTTTTGAAACAAGATCTAATACATTGTGAACATGATAAGTGAACTTATTTTAAAAAGTGAGCTTAATTTTAACAAGTTACTTGCCCGGGTCTACTATGAGTTTTTCCTCCTTTACCGATAATCTTTGCCCGGAATCCAAATATCTATCCAAGTTACCGTCCGAGAACGCAATGAAAGTAACGTAATGAAATTAGTAAGAACCATTTCGAGTCATTACCTATATTTGTATTAGACAAGTGCACCTTGTGGTCTGCATTTTGTTGGATCTCTGGATTTTCATCTAACTGAAAGGACTTCATACATAACTCAAACTTTTGTTTGTATTTGAAACATGTTTTTTGCCGCCAGCCTTCCATTTCCCGTTCTGTGAAACTATCACGAATGGCCACATTGTTGAGAGTGGACATCTTCGAGTTTACAAGTTCGTAAAGTAAATGTAGCTACAAACTAGCAAATGTATACAATTTAATGTACACGTAGCGTTGCATGCAACTTTACTCTCCTGAAGCTGCGGCACCAACACATCACATCTCCGTGTGGGTACAGTAAAAACACTGTTTGCGGTGGTAGTTCTATCTTGAGTGGTGCTTCTATCGATCAAATTTGTATTGCCATTCTTTACGACGCTCGTTTTGCTTTCCTTCTTTCTGGTTGGTTATGGTTCATTTCTTACCCCCAATACCTTACGGGAGTTCGTTTTGAGACACGGTCGCGACTCGGTCGCGACTCGGTCGACAGAGTTCATGGAAGAGTTATAAATTGATATGTACCCTTCGGTACCGTGGGTGCTCGGAAGAAAGCTGTGCCGCTTTCACACGAGTAGTACACACATGCAATTACAGGGCACCAAGAAGCCGAAACCGTCAGGATCTATATATATCATGGACGCACAGATTATGTCGAGCGGCTCCCATAATCAGTGTACACAGGCCGAGCACACGCTCGTCGGTGGGGCGGAGCTAAGGTTGCCCATTCGCCCATGACACCTCCTAGCGAACGGGGAAAAGGGCACCTAGCTCCGCCCATGCTTCATTTTGCCGTGCTGCTATTGTTCATTGTTTTGCTTTTGTTTTTCCTTCGCCTAGCAGCGGTTTCACTTGTTTATGTTTTTCTTACTATTCTTCACCTCATGTTTAGTGTTTCTTTGCTTCATTTATTTGTTACATTTTCTTTCACATTTCACAAATTTGTTTTGTAAGTTTCATTTTGTATTAACAATAATTTTTCATTGCCTTTTTTTTTGCTGTTCAGCTGCCTTCTTTTCTGATGTGTTTTGGTGAAGTGTGCTATAAATGGTTGCTACAAACGTGATATCGTGGTTCGTTTTCACCTGGGCAATCTTTGGTCTTGCAGCATAAGGTTTCGTGAGAGAAAAAAAAAACAGATAACACACGGAACGGAAATTCCATTTCAATCCTCCTCTATCACACTGTAAGCCCGCCGTAAATTGCTTCCTTTGCTTACCTGCATACTAGGCTGCCGACCGAAGTGCCACAAATGCATACAAGTTATTGGGACAGCTCACGTCGAACGTGGGTACTACCAGCACGGCTGTGTGGGTTAAGTAAATCAAAACTCTATGCCATCTAATATTTATCTTCTAGAGCCAGTTTTCACACGAGCACGAGCGTAAACGAGACACTTGACGCTCCTCACGATCGAATGCTCCTTTGGCGGGTATGAGTGTCTCGGAATGTGCAGGGAGAAAATGTTAAGGACAGATTGAAAATGTGAATATCTTCTGCGTTGCTGATTTGCTGCGATGCATGAAGGGACGAGAAAGTGAAATAAGCAAGTAACATCACAGGGAAAAGTCAATAATGTTCTTAATATATGTTTTATTCCGAAAACAGCTTTCAGTAAAAGTTATAAAAAAGAAACAGGAAAGCAAAAGATAAAACAGACCAATTAATGCATTAGAATTGTAGTAATTGTTTAACAAAAATCTTCAAATATTATTTGAAGAATCGCAATTCTCCAAAACCTCGCGTTCTAGTATATGATAGATGCTCTAGAAATATAAATATAAGCAAACACAGCATATCTGTACATATAGAGTACCATTTTTTTCTTTTACTGAAAGGTTCGAAACCGTGCGTACTATGAATGTAGTCGGCGTTCTTGCATGTAAATAAAAATGGATAACTTGAATTATTCCGTAAATTATTGAGCATAACTAACCTACACTTCGAAGTGTATTACTTCCCTCCCCACCACTGTTTTTCTCCTTTTCTCTTCACATCTGCGTCCAAACATGTGACCACGTGCACTTGACGATTACTCGAAAATCTAGTATACGTCTACGGCAAAACATGTCGCGTGCCTTAGTAAGCTTCTTTATCTGTCTGGTGGAGGATGTGTTAGGCCATTTACTACTGAACAAGACAGAAATGAGAGAAGAGAATGGAAAAAAATCCAAAGCGAATGTGTGTGGACCCGAAAGGGCATAAACTATGCCGCGAAAGGAAGATCAAACTAACGACAAAACAACGCCAACCACCACCATAAGAAGGGACAGGAGCGAAGCGTATCCTGGATGGGGGGAAGAGTTCTCGAATAGGAAATGTAAGATAAACACACACGCGCGCACGCACAAAGCACATACACATATAGCATTGTTCTCAGTCGTTCTCGTTGGATGTTTGGAAAAAAGGCAGGGAAAAGAATGAAGAGGAAAGCGTGTGTTTCAGAGCTACACAGAACAGGCTGTGGAGGAGCGCCAGTGTGCACTAAGACCAAGAGGGTTCAGTTTTCCCTCCCAGCACCGGATGGGTGTTGTTTGTGTGTTTTTCCGTTGGTGTCTAAATGAACCAATTGCAGCCTCCCCAATGGTGATGCACAGTGTGCGAGAGAACGAGAGAAAAAAGCGAGAGTGAGGGCGATTGGAACAAACCGTTCAAGCAGTAGTCATCCTCGAAGGGCTAGGAAGGGCTCTATTGCTTTCTTGCTCTCGCTCGCGTGTTTTTGGCTTCTCTCTCACGACCAACCAAAGGCGCGCGTGTGAGCGCGTGCGGTGCGAGAGCGATAGCGTGTTCGAAGCGAGAGAACTGTGGTGGCTAGAGAATATCATCATCTCTTTCTGCTAAACTGCTTGGTTGCTGTAGTACGGCGTGCTATGCTGTGCTACGGGCCCCATATACACACATGCGGCGTATAATTCGTCCCGTTTGGTTGGTCTCGTCGGTGCTTGATCTATCGTTACGCTTCATACGTGTCGACGTACGCCAGCCGGACCGCTGCTGCATACGAGAGCGCCAAATCTACTTTTAAAGTCAACGCAACGCAAATCGTCGTCAAACCAGTGTACAGTGTCACCGTAAAGTGTTGCGGTGCGGAGTGCGTAATTTAGCTGCTGGCCCTGATTTTTTCGGCCGCTGTGCGATTTTGTTTGGCCTGTGATTAAGTGGAGTTTTTCTTTGTTGTTGTTGTCGTCGCTGCTGCGGCTGGGTGTTCTTGTGAAGTTACTTACACAAACACACACACAAACCCTAAGGAGGCAGGACGGGTACGAGCAATAGGAAATAGTAATAACAATTAAGGAAAGGGTAGAGAAAAGAAGAAAAAAAAAACAATATTAAGTTGGATTTAAGTGATCGGAAATGTGTGCGCGTTCGCATTAAGCGCTTATTAAGCAGCATCTACAAAGCACTGCAGCACTGCTGGAACACTGGTAGCGCACAGAAACCATGCGAAACGTAAACAAAACAGACAGAACACAACCGTAAAGAAGTAAGCGACCGTGTCGTGTTCGTTGCCGGAAATCTTCCGTGGTTCCCCAGTACCATACCATTCAGGTAGAATAATTCATTACTGTTTTAAATATTTTATTGTCCAAGTGGTATTATCTTGATAATAGATTCTTAACTTTTAACTTTATTCTTAATGAAGAACTTATAACCCAAAAAGAAGTAATAACGTGCACAGGATAACGAGCACGAGCCTTAGCGACGACAACGATCAATATTCAACAAAAACGGCACGCAAACAAGCGAGATTGCGAAATCTTACTGCATTATTTATTTGTATTGGCAGTGGCCAGACTTGCAGCAAAGACTTTGCAGAAGACTAGAGTTTCTTATAATCAAGAAACGATCAACTTTTCCTTTTTTGTATCCGGCAGTTGTCTGAGTAGAAGTAGGACTACTGCAAACCTTGGATTGTTATCAATGCTGTATTATCCTAAATCCACAATATTTAAGTGAATTCGCAAATATATCCAGCTTGTTTGTGGTGCAGGTGCTTTCAAAAACTTGCAAAACATTCTTGTTTCATTGCACAACGATTAGCAATGTAAAACATATTCATTTCTTCATTTAAATACTGTGGAAATTCACTGTTCCCAGGTCCTTATATATGCATGTAGTGAATATATTGGAAAAGAGTCCAAAAATAACAAACCCCTATTTACGAACTCGCGTCTCACTCATCACTCACATACACACAAACACGCGACGCGAAGTTAAGTGTGATGTATGCGCAAAAGTTACTTCTCCGGTTACTTCTTCGGTGTAGTGCAACAAAACGTATCGGTTTTTACTCTCCGCAAAAGTGGTAGTAGAAGTGTTCGAGTGTCTTAAATTTAGTGCAATTACTCAGAGTGTTACGATTAGTTTTTCCCTTTTTACTGCTGTTTATGCCAATGCGTATTTTTTAATCCCCCTTCTTTAAAAAATTATAAAAAACGGAAAATCTCTAGCGCGTGTTCCTGCGCTTCCGAGCAGAGCAGTTTTGTGTGGTTTTGATTGTGCAATTGGTGACCAGTTAAAGAGTGGTATTATAGCAACACGCCAAAAGGTGAGGGAGAGCGTGAAAGTTTAAGGCGAAGCGTTTAAAATTAGTGGACCGTTCAAAGAGCGCGTAACGCGTTTACACAAAAAACAAGGTGAGCAGCTACTACTCTAACAATCAATCCAATTATCCGAATCAATTCCGGCGGTTCCATTATCTTAAATCCAACAAGCCGCATGTAGATGAGTGCTTATCGGCAAACCTCTTCAATCAACTGGCCACCAGCGGCAAGCACTAGAAACGTTCAGGTAACGGCCAAAATAAACGGGGTTTTGCTTCTTCAGCTTCTCCAGGTTTCAAGAATGTTACAAACAAATACGAGGTCAATTTAGAACGATTACAAATCAAATTCTTCTTCTGCTTCTTGACCAAACGGGTGCGTGGTCTTGCGTTGTCATATAACGGTTTGCCAGACTTCATGATTCCTTGAAGTTTGGAAAGTCATTCGTCACTATGGGGGGAACGATCCGGATGGGATTTGATCCATCGGGTCTTTTCGTTTGCATACCGGCGACACTTTCGCTTGCACTTCTACTTGTTTTTAATTGCAGCATAGAGTAATAGTTTTTTGACACTGGAAGTAAATGCGTTAGCTAAAAATATGGGTAAAATATTCTTAACCATTTTTTTGCATAATACCGAAATTTCTACGTGATCTACGAATTAAATAAAATGTCATCCTCTTAATCATAATCGAAAGAGGGATGTAGTTGTCTGCTAAACAACAAACTGGGGCATTGGAGCATGTGGCATAGCGACGCTATTATAGTTTCATTGGTAAGCGCTCTACTCTCAATCTAACAATGCTCAGAGTAGATAAAAGCCACCCTTTTTTCTCCAATATACACGATTAGTCATTTTAGCTCACTAACAATACAACTGTCTTACGTTAGCGATATAAATAAAACTATTTTTTTTGTCTGAAAAAAACATCAAAAGGAAACCAAACGAAACAATATATTCCTAAAATACCAATGCAATAGTTTTGTCCAATTTTCATCCATCACCCGTGATGATAGATTTATTAGTAGCTCTTGAACTACGCTATTTTCAATGAATCTGATTTACTTTTTTGATCAATCTTATTATCATAATTCAATTTTGTTAAAAAGAAAACCTACCTCTTATAGCTTTCAGGGGTAAACAAGGTGCAAACAATATTTTTCATTTTAAAATTCCCATTTTAAATAATTCACCACAGTGAAGAGACAGTCCTTTTATCTTAGTTACCGTTCTAGGCACACCGTAGCAAATGGAGTTAATAAAAATAGTGAGACAGCAAAACGGTTGTGAATGGCAACTGGAAACGATCTGCCTGCCGAGCGAACCGAGCGCATTCTATTCGTATTCAGGTAGCTCGGTTATTTCTTATCTCTGAGCGCATGAACTACCCATACCCTTGTGTATGCATACTGGCGCCAGCCCGGTTGGTGTATTCATCTCTCACACCTTTCTTCTCTATCTTCCCTTTCGCACCGTTACTATTCGTTTTCCCCCCGCTTGTTAGATGCATCTGGTCTTATTGCATTCTCTAGTTTGCGGTGCATCAAAATGTGCCACTGCGCCACACCAAACACCAACCACCGAGAACCACCAAGGTTCATGTCGGTAGGCGAGAATATACAAATAGTGTAAAGATCTCAGGGGTAATGTTTGATAACAAACCGTAAATCAATATTTGCTCACTCTTCTCCCCATACCCGGTGAAAGGTAATGTGAAAAAGCGAAGCAACGAAGAAACGAGCGATGGTTATTAAAAGGTTGACAGAGTACGGGTTTTGGGCTAGTGATCTTGACGTAAAGGGAGGCGGTTTGGATGGGATTTGATCCCCGGTTCTGCCGTCTGAAGACCGGCGCCGTTATTGCCACGACCACCGTGTCGCCCCAAATTTCTATATTATATTATATTAATATTAGATTTTTTTAATTCACTTTTTTTTTAGTAGTGATACAAAACATAGTACTATCTCGATACATGCTTCGTAAGATGATGAAACCATATTTTAAGCAGAACAGTTCTAGTGCCGTTAAATGGATTGCTTCGAATAAACATTTATTTTATAGTTAAGAAATCAACATTACAAATCAAATAACAAAATACATGGTGCAGCGCGATTCTACGTTCGTTAACCTATAGAAATTTTTTAGCTGATATTTTGTAAAAAAATATTACGGAGGTTAAACCTTCCATTCATTATTTCCCCTTGCAAATTAATGTTTGGCTGAATGAATGAAAGATCGAATAAATCTGTTTTTTTTTCCATCACGTATTCAATTACGCTTCAAAGTGTCTCAAAATCCTCCAACAACAGCTATATTATACTTTTGTCACAAACAAACTTGGAAATACTTACTGGACACATTTAAGCAAACTGTAATAGCTATCACCGTTAAAATATCCCATGATTAGTACAAAAATGGATATGAGATATGCTGCCAATTACAAACATTCCTCTATGTTATTTACAACCTTCCGCCCTAACCCCTTTCCATAGGTTGACATTCGTTGTCTCGGGACGAGTCGCGGACGGAAAAAGACAAAAAAAAAAAACTAGTGCATCGATCTCGACTGCAAGCAATAAACTCTCGTTTAGTTTTCCATACTGTGTGTGCACATTTTCCTTTCACGCTTAACACACTCACATGCCATACATAGTGGGCCCCCCGTTTGCGCTTCTCGACGGTACGACAGCAAATCTGGAGCGACCCGCCGTACGCGTCTCCATTATCTAGATTTAGTGGATCCGTCGGCAGTCGGTTAAGGCACGGTTTCCAAGATACGCTTGGAGTCTCTTCTTTTTTCTGTAAGAAGCAGTAACAAAAAAAAAACTACTCACACAACCGAGTGCGATAAGATAAGCAAGGTGTTTGCAGTACCGAAGTGAAGGTACCATGTGTGTTTGTTGTTATACCTGATGTCGTTCGGTTTTTTAATGTTTGGCGTTTGTCTGTTGTTCCTGTTTTGCTACCGGTGATTATGGCTAACGGGCCAACAACATACCAGCCAGCCAGCCTGTTGGTCCCGTGCGAGACGTGAGATGATCCGCGCTGTTAGCTTATGCGGCCGATACGTTACGGACACACGCGCCGTGACAGATATTTGCATCGTGTGCGACTCGAGAGGGGTGTGCAAGTGCAAGTGACACTTCGTGTTGCGTGCCGTTATTGTGTGTTAATTCGTTTAGGTCAGTTTAGGAGTGGTGATACACACGCGTGTACACACGCTTTCGATATAATCTGTCTCAATTTCTCTCTTACTCTATCTCTTACCGGATTTTAAGCTGGTAGTTAGTGCCAGCTAGTAGCCTAAGGAAAGTGACGAACCGTACACTAGTGAAAGACTTACGTAAGAGTTGTTTATGGACACGTCAAACAAAGTTAGTCAAGCCCAACCCGTGAGAGCAACAAATTTTGAAAGAGAAAATGTTATGGTTAAGTAAAGGTGTGGAAACGAAACCCAATAGTTCTGAAGATCGTCGCCGTAAGTATAGAGAAAGAATGCCTTAATATCTTTCCATATCTTTCAATGCTGGCAAATAAAGACATCTTGCTTATTCTTTTGGGAAGCGTCTTGCCCGTATACATTGCTCAATAGTGCAGAAAAGCATTTTAAATAAATTTGAATTAATATCAACTAGAAAATGTGCTACATAATTGTATGGCTATCAATAAGTAGCGAAAATTGTATTCTTTTTTACATTGCAAATAAGAAACACATCGCCGTCGGACCTTCGCCTTTTTGCGCACGCTTAAAACATGCGTCTTGACGAGAGTTTGGTTGGAAAAGGTGACATAAAAAATACCACATTTCAATGGCTTAAAAACCAGCTACATTCTTTATAAGGATGCTACATAAAACCTACCCATTTCTTCAGAAGCATGTAACGATTCACACTTCTTTTTCGGGTGTAATAATCTAGCATATCTTTTGAACAGCCCGCTAAGCAACTTACAAAAAAGAATGAAAGCTAACATAATTCGTCAAAGTTTGCTCCGCTGTTGGTGCGATGGTTGGTAAAGTAAAATTTATGTCATTACCATGACTATTCCGTCGCCAGATGCAAACTGACAAAAATGGAAGGAAACACGAAACATAATTGCCGCAAAATGGGCTACAAAAGTTCCTCTTCGCGTATTTTCTCTAGTACATCTCAGGGTGGTAGAATAGCGGATGGGCCCCAGAACTGAGCAGCAAAAGAAGATGGTTAAAGATCTCGAAATTGCCCTCTTAGGCTCTGGTGTGTAAAAGGAACGTCGTCTGTCGTTGCCACGCTGAAGCAGTTGATTGAACGTCGTCCTTGGAACTGTCGACATACATCCTAACCACGTGGAACTCCGCCTTATAACTTAGCCCAGAAGTACATCGAATGGTGGCAACAAATAAAAAAGAAAGCAACACGCACAGAGACTCTTTGAAAATTTTATCGTTTTTTACCACCTCTTTCCGAGCCAAGTACTATGGTACCCAGGACTATCTCCAGCGAGTATCGCACACTTTCGCCAGGATAGTGATGATGGGTCGGGTTGGCAGCAGCAGTAACAGTAGCACCTGCTGCTGATGTGGCGAGTCTGTACGGCCTTACCAATCTTACCTAGCTCAGAAATGTGTGCCCTCGGGCGAACTTGGCGGCTCCTCCATATGTCGTTCATAAATATCCTCCCGTAACACATACACATCCGCGGCAAGACAGTGTGCCGGAGTGTATGTGTGTGCGCGTATGGCTCTGGCCAAGAAAGGGAAATAAAAACAGATCATAACCATAAACTATGTCCTATCAACTTTATAAGCCATATTTTTGACTCGTTTTACTTGCTGAACGTGTACGTGTGGTTGAACCGTTTGCCGCTACTGCTACTGCTTCTGCTTTAGGGTTATGGAGCAACATCCCTCCCGTTTTTCTGAACCCAAACGATGTGCTGTGTGGTTTATGCTGGACCATTGTTCCTCTTCTGGTAAGGCAATTTTTCGCACGCCAAGGTCCGTGGTGTACGGTAATGCAAGAACACGAGATGTTTCTGTTGGCCATGTTCCAGAGAACGCTGCGCCAGACAGGAGAAAACATGGAACGACAACACTGATTACTGGGGGTGTGTTGGGAACCAAGCATCGAAGACATGCTACTGGGTTCGTATACACTATAACATTCTTCCTGAGCGCCACCAGCCGTTAATAATCTTCTTTATTATTGCGATTGTACTAACCCTCAATATTCAAGATGGTAGGATAGATAGGTAATTCATAAGCTCTCCTTATTCTGTACCTAAACAATTCCAACTTGAGATTACGAGTGTAATATGTAGCTTTGGCGTGTTGTGTTTGTAACCTCTGGAGAAACCGTGTTTTAATCAATCCTGGAGCCACTTTACGTTGACTTTAAGGATCACCCAAGAAGAAATCTTTTAGTAACAACAAGTGAAATGTTTTTTGTTACCTTTAAAAGTGTTGCTTTGGAACACACTTCCCCCCCACCCTTACCATCTTGAACCTTAGCAAAGTAGCAAAATATTTGAAACCCTTTAATTAAATAATCATTGTGATTATTACTTGAGATGATCGAGATGTCTTTAAAGGTACCACACTGTGTAATGGATGTGCAAATATAATTACCGTTCAGAGTTCATTACTTCTTTTCAAATATTTTGGTATGTTAGTATGGTAAGTAAGGGTCACATGTTAAAACCTTACTTGTCCGGTGTCTTTTTCGTGACATGATCAAACATCTAATTCAGTACACCAGAGGATGGGTTCTTCTTTGGGAATAGTACTTTTGTGAACACAACATTTTATGAACACAAGAGTTCACCGGCGCCCAGCGGTGGGTCAAGCTATTTGGAGGCCCAGAGCGGAATGGCAGTTGAGGCCCTTCTAACTGTGATATTTAAGGGAAACAACGCCGACTAGGTCTCACGCTCCTTCCGCTCCTTGGTTGATCCGCCAATGCCGGAGCCTGACACTGGTTGTCAATGTTTTATACTCCATTTGAAATTCTCTTCCCATCTATTGCAAACGCGAAGCAAATGGAAACAAAAATAGGCCTCAATCAGCTCATAAAAAACACAGATCACCCTTAGTTAAATGAATTTTTGTTCCAGTTGAGAGCTACGTACTACAAATGTTAGAAAAAATAATGTAAGCAAAAAAACGAACCTCTGTACACAGTTGATATCTTCACCCGGCTTACAGAGCTGTACAGTAGAACGAAACCTTAACCGATCAATGTAGAAAGAATTTATGTACTGAAATGTTAGTCTGCTGTGCTTTGTGTCTTTGTGTGTGTGTATGTTCCAGTTGGTAGTGTGTCTCAAAAGGATAGTAGAAATGCGGGAAGATGAACCTCAACGTGAAGTGAAGAAAAGCCCTCGGTTATCTGCCAACCATACCATCCAAGCGATCTTGCCGATTTGCCGCCGTAACACAGTGTAGTGGAAAAAATACTATTTTTCCAGTGAATTTTCGAATGTTTATTGTTAAACCCTCGCCCACTACTCGGGCCCGTCCTTTATTTCCGCTCGCCCAGCCGATGTGGGATCTGAGATGAAGCGAAGTAATCCATTTTATTCGCTATTTCTGTTTTCTTGAACCGCACACGGAATGAAACGACTATGGCGAAGAAGAGGATGGAAAAAACACACAAACCCACGCATGCAGCCACACACAAGGAAAGAAATTCATGCCACTAAAACCCAGAGACAGTATTTGTTCTACCCTTGCTGCTGAGCGCTGAACGATAGCATAATGCACATCCAATTATCTTTTTGTTCAATCAACTGGGCTCACAGGAGTGTGGGTCCTTTTGCGTGTGTTTTATACCGGTCTTTAGGGATGTGTGCTTGTGTGTGGGTTACTGGAAGAACGACACAAAACAGGCGAAGGAGCGTATACTATGTGGTTGAACCTTGTTACTTCACTTCGTTTATACTGCCTGATCGAAAGTGCTTGATATGTATAGTGACCGACAATAGAACAAGACTACCGGGGTCTTTCCAACTTCTGCCTATATTGTTTCTGTATACCCATGCCAAAGTATTGGAAAAAACGCATCATCTACATCTCAAATTTCTATCGCAATTTTATTCTCTGTCATAAATCTCCCTACACTCGTGTTTGAATAAAAAACTCTGATGTAAAGTGAAAAAATGTAACATTAAAAAAACACAACTCTTATAATAAGCGAACTAGTCTGACTCAGAGGATCAAAGTGCAGTGTAGACTAAAAAAATTCCTTAAGTCTATATTTCAGGTTTGATAAAAGGTTTTATTAATTTTTTTAATGTATTTTAGTTCTGTTTGCATCAGAATAGGGAACAATTGAACCAAGGTCACCGATGTCATGATACATTCTTTTGGGTAAGATCTTAAACGAAGCTTTACAAAACATACTGTTGTCCGTTAGTGCATTCATACATAGTTTAATAAAGTATCCACTTTCTGTCGTTAAAAATGAAGTCTTGGATGATATAAATCATACGTACACATGTACATCTATAAAGTGAAGCTACTATTTATAGCGACAACAAAAATCTTGGTTTTGTCTTTTAAATATGTTTGTGCTATAAAAATAATGTGTATACTGCTGGTTTATCGCACACAATAACACAGCTTTTCTTCTTCGCCTTACGCTCAAATACATTTATATAAGTAAAATCGCTTCGCCAAATCTCCTCATACACCTCCTTGCGCGCTCCTTAGAGTGTGATGAAACGGAGGAAGCGCAGGTTCCCGGGAAAAAGGATCCTTAACGTTCCATTCCATTTGCAATGAAAATTTAGCATCCCGAAATGAAGGGAAACCAAATGAAAATGGGGGAGAATCCACTCACTCATACCGATCCAGAATGTAGGTGTATGTGTATCCACGATGGATAAAGTATGGATGACATAGCAAGAGGGAGCAAAAAAGGCAAGGATGGCGAAAGATCGGTGGCAAAGAAGACGTGCTACTGGCATTTGACATTTGGGGAAATCCTTATTCACTTCAAACGAATTTTCAGATCCACCAATTCCGAGCACACGAGCAGCCATTGCTCCGTTTCCGAATGAGGCTTTACTCCCTTCCCTTTCTCTCCCCTCCTCCTCACTCGCTCTTTTGTGTGTGGTCCCTTGTCTTTCTTTTAAGGGGGGGGGGGGGGGTTCCCGGTAGCTCGACAGAAAGGGCCACAACGGTTCACTTCTGCACACCGCTCTCCACCAACGTTAGGATGCGCTGTCAATGGAATTAACATTGTTGGTTGATATTTTTCGAATTTCATCCAAAAACTTATTTTGTTTTGCTGCCCAACCTCCCTAACCTCAACCACCCCATTTTCCTTTTGTTTTCCTCATCACAATCTTCGGTTTGGGTAACATCTTTCCAGCGCGCAGCTTTTTTCTCGGCGTAAAGCTTCCTTCTCCATTTGCAGCCTCCTGAGACTGATACTGTTCTAGATTACGGGACCATGATTTTGCTCTCCGACAGTGTTTCTCAGGCATTTCGGAGACCAAAGGATTTCCGTGGGCGGTGGATCCCGCCCACGTACAAACACGGACACTTCAGCAAAATCGACGAAGGTAGCGTCTGGTCGCGCCTGAATTTATGCCCGATCGAATACCTGTGCTTCTCCAATGCTG
The DNA here is from genome assembly GCF_013141755.1 of Anopheles stephensi. Lineage (NCBI taxonomy): Eukaryota > Metazoa > Arthropoda > Insecta > Diptera > Culicidae > Anopheles > Anopheles stephensi. The sequence goes on along the minus strand of NC_050201.1, from coordinate 164,125 downwards.
ATATTTTTGCCCAGGGTACACCGGGCAACCATGGCATATTAAATTATTTTTAATTAATGTTAATCCTCACCATTCATTGATGTTTGCCAAAAAACCTTAAATAGGAATACAGGATAAAACAGGCAGCAGAAACCCAGCTCGCATCTCAATAATGCCGTCACGCATAATGGAACGGTTGCAAGACAGTGCGGATACATCACCAAACTCCAATACACCCAAAACTTACTCTCCATGACTTCCAATAGAAAAGTCGTGGAAAGCACTACGCAAACGCACCAAAAAAGGGAACAGAATATAATGTTAGCACAAGGTTTTGGCGTCGCTGTCAAGGACATCATTGAGCTTGAAAGTGGGTACCGGTTTTAAGAAAATGGATGACAACGTTTGATGACACCGGTGAGGGTGCATCCACCAATCGTTCCGAAATACATACACACACATACACACGCATGCGCGGCATTTGCGTTGGGGGAAAGGGAACAAACAACAGAAACGGGGGAAACCACGGAAGGGGGAAAGAAAATTCAGCATTAAAAGAAAGTGAAAGATCCACGCCATTTTTATTCACTTTTGTGCCTCTCCCCCGTCATCTACTCGCCATTTTCATAGGCTTTCCATTAGTTCAAGGCATCCCATTGCCGGTGTCCATTTGAATCGTCAATCACGTTTCTGTGATTCAAACTGCACTTCCTTTTGGCGTTTATTTTCATTTACTCATTTTTCTTTTCCTCTCCTGTGATTCTGTGGGGGGAACTGTACAGTGTAAAGACTCGTACAGTGTAAATGAAAGAATTTACGATTAGGTATTAACTTTACAAAGCAAAGAGGAAATATTACAAAAATAATATTAGGCTTAAATTTAAAATTCAGGTTAGACAATATATGGTTTTTTATTAAGTAAAAAGAGTTAAGGCTTACTTAGTGCCAGAAAATCTAAATAGTCAATAAGTGAATAAGCAATTGGGCTTCACGCTTTTATACGACAGGACTGGTTTTGCATCCAAACCGAGTTGTGTGCGTCCCCTAAGATACGCAGGACAAACTATTGATCTAGGTATTAGTAAAATAACAGTTTAGCATGCCAGTAATTGCAAGCTCCAAGAACTGCTGAAGATATTGTAGTAAATTAGAAGAAAAATACTCAAGTCCTGTGGACAGGCGTTTAAGGCCATGTGCAATGGCGGATTAAGCGGTGGGCGGAGTAGATGGGCACTTACGGCCACGTAGGTTGCCCCGTATAAGAAGCTTCGTAAAAGAGGCCCCGTAGTAATCACCTCGAGTTTTGAGCTTCGTTAAAGTGGCATCATACAAGGAGTCCAGGAGACAAGGAGTGTAGAAGGGTTGCATGTAAGGCCAGAACAAGCATGCATCGCTGGTACTCTCAGAGCTCGAGGTATTAGTAGCCTCCAACATCCATTCGGTTCAATACCTCCAAGGTGCTTGACCCACCACTGGTCCTGTGTACAAGGATGTCCTGTTTATCGCTCTAAAAACTATGTAATATTGTTTATCGAAACGATGGTTAAGTGATGACTAAATCTTATGTTGTAGTAATGACTTATTAGTGTCAAAGTGTATCAATACTGTCAGTCTGGTCCATTTATTTTATTTATATTTATAGTTAGACGGCTTGGCGCCGTATTGACAACACCGCGTGTGCTGACGAATACAAGTACAAATAAATTAACAAGGCATTTCCTCCCTGTTATTCTGCCTTATCCCGGGCATGCTCGGTTGACATTCAGTCTGGTCCAATTGAATTAAAAAAATGTTAAATTGCGTTGTGTCATAAGTCAAAGGTATCTCTTAACCACAGTAGAATCAAGCCATTGATCTCCATTGTACTAGACCGAACTCTAAAGCACACGGCCATAAAGATATCTTCGGGATCCGGAAGCACCAATTTCGGTTTACCACCAAACGTTTAACGTTAAAATTTTCTTGAGGACCACTCGTACCACATGTGTACCGCTCCGAACATCATGCTTAAAATAAGTTCAATATCTTCAATTTTACTGTTTTCTCACACATGTTCAATAAATCTTGCCATTTTTTCGTTTCATCCCTGTTTTATACTCACTAGGTGGTGATTGGAAACATACCAAACCGGTACGAACGCGGCAAGGCGTACACGCTGCAAGCCGTCCACGGCCGTAAGCTATTAACCGCGGTACCGACCAGCCTGGCCATTTACGGTGGGCTACCCATCATTACTTTGAGACCCCGGTACGCAAAAAACCGTCAAAACGATTTATCTTCGGCCGTACAAGGACATCTTCCCGGGCGGTGGCCATAACCAGCTATCCTCGCTATATCCGCAACCCGTGATGGAGCGCAGCGGAGGCGGTGGAGGCAGCGGTGGTGGCGGTTCCGGTGGTCCGACTCCGAGTAGCCTCGACACGATGAATGACTCGTCTGGCCTGTGCCTGCAGGATCTGGTGGGCGTTAACGGTGGAACTGGTGCCGGTGGAGGCGGAAGTGCTAGTGGGACCGGTGGAGGTGGTGGAGCCGGGTCACTAGCGGATCACCTGCATGGTAGCGGTGCGCATCACGGTACCCATACGCATCACAGTCTGCACGACGGACTGGTGAGTGGTGGTGTTAGCGTATCGTCCGCCATTACAAGCCTGATGTCCCCGGGCGGCATTAATAGCGGTGGACTTGGTCACCTGCATCACGGAGCACCTGATCTGTCGGCGCACCATCATCATCATCACCACCATCATCAGCATCATCACTCATCGGCGTTGCACGAACCGCTCGAGAAATTGAAACGTAAGTACCAATGGGAGATTTATTTCTATGATTTAAAGTTACTGGTAGATATCAAATGTGAAGAATTATGTACAACAAATAGCGAAATTTAAGGCGTTTTCACACTCTATAATGAACACCTAAAGCTATTCAATACACAATACAAAAGAGACTTTTTCTGATATTTCTTGCAACAGATTTGCGTATCCCAGACTAGAAAGTTGTAACATCAAATTTGAACCGTTACACGAAACTTTATCTACCAACAGCGACCCGGTATCATTCCAACCTAGGGCAGAAAAGACAAGAGATGTGATGAAATCTTCTTTGACAGCAGTATGACAAGTGCTCTTATTGTTTGGTTCGAATCTTGTCGTTGTTGCTCTTACTGCTGCACCTAGTACCTTTTCCTGCATGTGAAAAGGTGTGTAGTTTTTGTTGTTGCCGTAGCTTCTTCTTATCACCATCGCTTCACATGGTAGCAGATAACGGAGCGCAACTGACACTGGACTAGCTGCTACTATCTATCAACACGGCGCTCTGTTAACCCAAGGTGCCCGAAAACGAACAACTTGTCGCTTCGGTCGATCACAATGCCTGGATGATTATGATGTAATCGTTATAATGCTATCACACAATTAAACAAATTAGATCCGAAAAACATAATAGCATCCAATTAGTTCGCTCCCTTTTTTGTTGTTTGCTGTTGTTGCCCTTGCGGTTTCGGAACCCTCCGACGTGTATGTGTGTGTGTGTGTGTGTTTGATATTCAGTGCAGGTCAGAAAGCAACCCCTTGTACAGCAGCATCAAACCCAGGGTCGAAAAAATGGTACACTGTTCGCAGTTCGTTCCTGTTCCTGTTACCGAACGAGTGTCGACTGCCAGCAGATTTTAAGCCGGACAAGAACGCAAGGGTGGAATATGGTTGCGCTTGTACCGCTTTGGCGAGCTTTTGTTCAATAAGCGTTGCGGTTTTTGTGGGATAAAGATTTACCGGAACGGCTAGATCACTTTTCTAAATCTGGGAAAACATTTGGAAAATCCTTATCCGAACAAGTGCAGTTTCCTGGATCTTGGCACACTTTTACTGATTTACTTTGTTACTGAATGGAATGGTTGTGTTCAGTGTTAGATTGTGTTGCTCAACACTCGACTGCACGAATATGTTATAGTTCGATTTTAAGACAATACACTAATTCAGCATTTTGTATATACAGCGAAAAAATATTATTTGAATTGGAAGCGACGCAAGTTGCTAATATATTTTGTCTATGTCTGTCTAAGAATGGCAAAATGTGAATAATAGTCGAAATTTTTATTGATGTTATAATAAGCACAGTTTCTGAAGAGCTTCTACTACGTTTTGCAAAGAAAACAAAATCGCTTCAATGCCCGACTAAGTCGTTTAGAGTGAAGCGATAGATTCATATAACAGGATTACGATGTGAAAAGAATACCTTCCTTTCCCAAAATGGAGCAGGGAAAAACTGCTTTCAAAAGCATGCCCATAGGATAGTCCGGGCAAAGCACCGACTCGTGGCTGTTTTCGTTTTGCCGTGCCTTTCATCTGGCTGATGAGGAGCTTATGAGAACTTTACATTTAGATTACAGTTCGCTCACAAAAATGTAAAACTGCTTAGAAAACTTATAGTTTTGTTGTGAGGAAAATGTCTTGGAAAATAATTCTTGCTGATTCGTTGGAATTAGGTTGCGTGTGGGATTTTAGCATAAGTGAGCACACTTTGATGTGTGATGGGTAAAAAGGATTATTGTCTTTTCCTTACACGCCGGTTGGTATTTTATGTATCGGAAAAACTCCTCTATTTGTTAAGTCCGAGGAGGCAAAAATGCTCTATCAGAATGGGTTTTCAGTTTGCTTCAAGCACTTTCTACTGTACATTTTGGTCAGCTTTCATTTATTTCAATTAATTTTTTTTTTCTCGTTTGCCTAACCATCGCTCATTCATCCCCATTTCCGACTAGGATTTTCTTTTCTTTTTGTTGTTTTTGTTGCTTGTTTGCGACGTTAATCTTTTCCTATTTGTTTCCTCCTTTCCGATCCACCCAAGCACGTCCTCTAACCTCAAAGCCCGACCGAAACGATTCCGCTCAAAAATAATAACAAACCATCGAACGTTCCGCGGCGAAGGGTGATCAATTAGCCGTGAAGAGATTCCACACATATCTCCCGTCCGGTTCGCCCCGCTGCTCCGGTTTCGTTTCCCGCGTCCGGCTCCGGATGCGACACCGACCCTGATACCCGTGGCAAAACGGGAAGAAACGCATCATAATGACAAATTACCGCCGCAGATTGAGCGTGACGGTGAGAGGTTTTGCTCGGTGATGCTTGAGCACGATTTCGGTAAACAAATGACGGTGAGTAGGGACCGGATAAGGCCCGTTGGCACAGCTGGGCCATGCAAATTCGTTCTCCCATGTCCGCCCGTCCACAGGTTAGTCAGTCTAGAGTTGCGCTTCGATCCTTTTCCCTGCCAGCCGTCCGTTTGTTTGTTGGTTTTTACACATGGGTAACAGAGTGAGTGAGGAGAGGTTGTGGCGGGATGGTGGAGGAAGAGAACAGAGGGCGTGATGTTTTATGCACGGCTAGCGGTATTTAAAAACTGTTTTTACATTTTCCCAATAATGATAAGCGTGAATAATGCACACGTACAACCACGACCGCCACCCACGGTTTGAGTAAACACACAAGCCGACGAAGACGGTGAAATGATAAGCGAAAGCAACACGATAAAAATGGGGAGAAACAGGGAAAACAAACGCCAATCGCATCGAGACATTGCCCATGATGAGAAGCCGTGGAAAAGTGTATAGCAAGGCAAGGCATTAGGAAGGTACAGATTCCGCTGAGGCCATTAATTTATCTCAATTATTCTGCTGTTTATTTGTTCACTTTATCCGATTACGAAGAACTTCATCTCATTTTCTTGATAAGCATATTAATTTGTTGCACACTGTTGAAATTTGTGTACCGTGGCCGTGAACTTGAAAAAAAACGAATATTTGAAAAAGCTATCGATGAGAGTTCTTCGAGCAGTTTCATCTGCAGGTGTATTTACAATTTTATTACAAATTGCCGCAAGCTCAAATTGATTGTAGTATTTAAAAAAAGGGGTAAATCCGTAAAAGCTAATCCGTATAAAGGGTTTTAAATCCTGAACCCTTTTTCTGATTCTTCTCGGCCTGCTAGCACGTTTATAAGGCCCCTTATAAGACACGAGGCCCATTATATGAGTCTGTTTTTTATAATTTATTTACGCCCCCCAGATCGGCGAGGTCCCTGGTAAAAAACTTTTAATCAATTTTCCAGTTTGGTTTCCAGATAAATAGTTTGGTGATTTGTTTTAACCTTTACCCCTAAATGTATGCAATAAAACTGCAGATCGTTAATGGCTAATCATTTTAAAGGAAAAAAAAAACCTCACGTAAACTGTTCTACACAAAAAAGAGATATTTTCAACACAACACAACAATCAACAATCAAAAATTAATTCAACTATTAAGTAAATCATAACATTAATAAACTCCTCCGCATTAAACGACCTTTCCCGCTCTAAAAGAACAATCTTGCCTGAAGCTGCTCCCGTTGGCCAATGGTTTTTCACCGTGCGTTGAAAATTGAATCGCCTCCCAAGCAAGGTGATTTTTCGTTTGAAAAGGAAAGAGAAAAAAAGACAAACACCATACAGCTTAAAAGTAGGTAAATGTTGGAAACTTACGCATCGAAAAATACTTAAAGATGCATGAACTCGCTACACGCCAAATACTGGGTTGGTGGTGATAGAGTCATAAAATACGACTTCATCCATCCAGCCCAATGAACCATGAAGAGGGAAAAGACACAGACGGCAAGTTTAGCCAAAGAACGAAAAGGCAAAAAGAGAGGGATACTAAAAAAATTGACACAACCGAACCGTTTCACACAACCTCGCCCAGGCCTAGAGATGCGCCCCGTTAGACAAGCAAGGGCCCACACGGTTAGAAAAATAATCTATGTAATAAAATTTACCAATGGCACGCGGAGAATGTTACGCTTTTCCACACGTTTTCTGCCAGCTTTGTGACCGTGGACTCGGGACGCCCGGGACACGAAACGAAGAATATTCTCTACAGCAAACGGTTCGAACAGTGTAATGTTAGAGAGCCGGGCGAGAAAATAATATTTGAAGGAAAGGCAACAGAGAAAAAAACAGAGTACCAAAAACCCACAAAACACATCGACGCAGCTACCGGGTAGTAGCGATGTAAAGCCGGCCGAGTTTAATAAAAACAAAAGGCATCGCGCACAAGAGAAAACGCGACCACAGTTAATCTCCCGAGTTACACCGCGGTAATGATGCATTTTTTCGGGCACGTAACGCTGACGCACAAATGCGTCGTCCCGTCATCAGACTGTGTGGTGATGCATCCGGGCTAACTGCAGGCTAAAGGCCGCAGGAAAGACTGGATGCCAGCTGGTAAAGTTATAATTCTTCGAACTGTCAGTTTTGGGCAGTAAAATGGAAAGCAAAAAAAACTATAAAAAAGAAGAACAACAACCGCGTGACGGTGATGTAATGCACGGTTGAAAGAAACGTGCAGACCTTGCTGTAATGGAGTTTGTTGCACAAAGCGTATCTTTTAATAGTTTGTAATGCATATTATTACCATCCGTGCTCACAGAAAACTAGATAAGAAGAGATAGATAACATTGAAGGAAAATGGCAGAAACCATTAGAGTTGGAATATCTGTTAATAAGCACAAACCAACATTAATAAGATTTCAACTAATAAATAGCAACCCACAAACTGATATGGGAAATAGAAAAATGTTGCTTATGTGCACATCGCTTTGCTTTGTCTTACAAGTTTCCTTCACCGTGAGGCTTTTGGAATCGGATTAACTAGGGATTTAATGCACTTCACAACGACTGAAACTAATATGAGCTAGGAAGAGGATAGAGACCTGGACTTTATGTTGTCTGAAAAAAATGTGCTCAAAGCTTCAACACCATAGTGAGTGCACTTGAAGTGCTTTTCGGAAGTAATTCCGATTCTTCTTATGAGGAATGTCCGGCAGAAGTTCTCCACATAAAGGCTCTTGAAACATGCATCTCAGAAATTCCGAAATGCATCTCAGCGGTTCCGTAGAAGAGACGGTAGCGGGACAGGTATGTTATTAGAAGACCGAATAGGCGGTTAGCAGTAAACATCAATAGTCAGTGTGATCTTGAAGAGCAAACAAATGTTAGTAAACAAGTTTAACACAATTAAATGATGTCAAGTGTGCATTTAAATATTCTGTTAAAAATTATGGTCACAAATTATGTTATTGGTGGCCTAATTGAAACGTGGCGTACTGCTGAATTTGTTCAATTCAAAAAAGAAATTTAAATTTGCTTTCTATTAGTTTTAATTGAAGAGAAACCTTGCACATAAAATTAGCAATGTACAGCTACTTCATGTGTACAGAAATAACACCGCAGATGACGGGAAGACATTTTCTACTTTTTCCCAGCATGAATCTCGACGGGATTTCGATTTCCTACCAGATATAACAATCTTGCAAAGCAATTTTAGAAAGCCTTATTGTTGTTACTGACATTACGACAGCTCCAGCCAGAAATGTTGTAACCCGACCGGTGTCAAATTCTCGTGTCAGCTTGATGCTTCCGCTACACTGTGGTTTCTTTTCCGCAAGGCAAATTGCCAACATCAACGTGGTTCTGTGTTGCTGGTTTTTTGCGCTTTGTTTTCCCGAGATTGTGATGAGTGCTAGTTTTTCCATACAAGTGCACACACAACCACACACACACACACACACACACACACACACACACACACACACACACACACACACACACACACACACACACACACACACACACACATATTTTTACTCTATTTTGTTCTGAATATTGGTGTGTATGTCTGTTGTTTTGGAACACGAAACACCGTCCGAAACATCGGCGGAAACCCCGTTGACATTGGATTGGCGCGACAACGCAGCGGATCGTTCAATACTCAGCTTGGCATCACATCAACACTGTGTTTTCATGGCTTGCTTGTTGCTGCGGATGGGTAACATGTTCAACGGTTTGCCCCGTTGTTCATCGCGGTGCGCAACTAGTGTATCCCTAGCTCTACTCCGGAAGGCTCGTTCCCGGGGTCAGAAATGGGTGTTTTGGGTGATTGCGCTCGTCTAGTAAATGTCTCTTTCGGTGTTGGGTGGAGGAATACTGGGTTTGGCTTCGAGTGGCAAGCTAGTATTCGATTATCTAGAAGTTCGTGTTCCGAGGGCCCATTCAATTCACGCCGTGACACAGAGATGCAACTTCAACGTAGGTACTTAGTAACTCCTCTCACTTTATTGCATCACTTTCGCTTAATTCTATAAAGCTTACATGAATGTGTATGATAACAAAAAAGGTAACAAAAATAGTATTGAGGAAGCATTAGAATTAATAAATCTTTGGGATACTGTACGATGTATGCAAGAATATTTAATAAGTACATTTTGATAAATACATCATAAAAAGCCACACTTCAAGAGGGTAACATAACGCACTTCCTTGAGTTATGGAAACCATGATGCAAAGTGCTCCTCAATCTCTCTCTGGAATGAGCAAAACGAAACCAAAAAAAAAAATCAATACCTTCGAAATGATCAAGGTCATCAATGGTATCAAAGGGCCATCATGAACCCTTATCATTACCATCATCTATCGTTATCCACTGAGATTCTACCAGTCTATCGATCTCGGGTAGAGTCTTCCGTCGGTGCAATTCACATACACGTTCCCTATGGCTCTTAAGCCCGAGTTCCTGCCTTCTTTTGCTACCCGTGGTTTTCTTGTTGTTTTATTATGTCTTTAGTCTACCGTTTTAGGACCCAACCGGAGCTGGCATAGATTTACTAAACCTCTTCCCTCTTATTTCCTTTTCCTTCTTACTGGAAAACAGGAAAGAAAAGGTACGGACAGAGCAAAACCAAAAAAAAACCTCCAACGTGCTGGGGACTCTTGCTTTGGCTCCATCACGTACAATCGTGGGTACTCTGACGAAACATTTCAGGGAAGGATATCATGTGTGTGTGTGTTTAAGCACACTATGACCTGAAGTGAATGTAATGAAAGGAGCTTTAGATTATGTTTAAATTGAGATTTATGAAGACACATTACAGGGAACCACACGGAAACCTCCATCCAGGTATGGGGCGGCAGACCCAAGAGTTGCATTCTTCAATAGCCGGATCCGGATCCGTGATTCACATTCAGGGTATGAAGACAAGATGAAATGTGAACCCCTTGCTCTGCGTCCTTCCGGTGTATGTATATGTGTTACGAGCTGAACACCCTACACGTCGAACAAAAATGTGACACATGCTTCACCATCCATCCAGTGGTTGCTGTCTTATACAGTCGGAAAATATCCGGCGATATGGCACAAAATGGATACGCTTCTTTGAGATGCCTTGTTTGTTCTTTTTCTTGTTCAGTAGTGGTGGGTTTTGAATGCGAACACTTTTATCGTTCTTCGACGCGTTTCAGATGCGTCGTAGCTATTGGACCGTATATAGTTGTTATTAGTTCGCGCCCAACTCCTAGAGGAAGATGCCTTTTTACGACGAGCCAGGATATGCTGATTTCCTGTCACTCAATACGTGTGTCTTTTTTTATCGTCATGGGAGACTGCACCGCAATGGGTTTTGTTTTGAGTGTTGCGGAATGTCTACACACGAGTTTGTAAAATGATATTTAATTCTGAAATATCGCCAATTTCGTATGTGATCTTTTTTACAACAAATGTTACTGTCTACTCTTTTAGTCTCCGAATAATAATGTATCTCTTTCTCTAACCCCTAGTTCACTGGCTGCTCACCAGCATGAACGAATTCATATACCGTATGGTGTGTAAATGTGGTGTAAAAATGGCTTTGATTATTATTAAGCATCCTGTCTGTGGACCAAAAATTCCAAATCCATAAGTCAAACAAACATTGGATTTTAGTTTCCCCTTTCCCCCTTTTTGCGAAATCCATCGTTTTCCCTTGCTTTGTTTTTTCTTTGCTGTCGTTTTCCCCATTTCTCAACCCGATCCATTCAGTACGGTGGCGGTGCGAAACCACATAAATTCATTTGACCATTAAATTGGTCCCATATGGCTTATTGTTTTCTAGTTTGCGATAGGTCGCAGCATCCTATGCGTGGCCGAAACACTGCGTGGCGTGGAGTAGGGAAGGAAAAAGGAGCAATATCCGCTTCGATGCAGTCATCAGCTTTGTTTGGTGGCCGGATGCTTCTCTTTCCAAAATCGTATAATCATTATGTGCCTATTTTTTGCTGGTAAGGATGCTTCCTTTCACCCAATGCGGCATTAGGAGCACCATCAAAGCAAGAATATGCTTCGGCAATTTCATCGACATCGAGCGATAAGCATCGACTCATAGTATGTGTTTTCGAAAAAGGGGTTTTCCCTGTCGAGGTTTTACAGATTCATTTTGCTATAAAATTATCATTCCCAAACTAGGAACCGGTACATCAGAGAAGGGTGTTGCCCCGATTGTAAGGTGGCCTCGACAAAGCAAAACCTGTGCCCTACTAGGGTTCCCGTTCTGTGCGTAGTTATAGCAAAATGAGAAAAAACGTACAGACAAATACGATAGAGAACACAACCGGCGTGTGTGCAAGTTAATAAATGCGTAGGGCATTTGGCAGTCACCAACCACGGTAGCCGAGCAGCCCGGTCCTGTCACGTTAAACCAACTTTGCCCTCTTCCCGGTGTAGTCTCGTTCTACGCTGAGTGATTGATCGTTAATCGGTACCGCACACTGAGGCTACTCGTGTCTGTAGCTACGACCGGCGAGAATGCTAAATGTTTCCGAGCAGTCGGGTGTGAAATCAAAGTCAAGATAAGTTTATAGGATGCATTACGCACATGTTTCGTTTCGCCAAGGACGTGCAGACACCGAAGCTGAACGGTGCGAGCTGTCGTGGCTGGTGTAATCATTTACAACCGCACAATTTAAAAACCCCCGTCGGACGGACCGAACCAGAGGGAAACCAGTGTTCGTTCCCGATCCGCAGATAAGATTGAAACAGATGAGCCAGATTAGTGGCTGCCGGTTTTGTTATTCTTTTTTTTTCGACGGAAGTCCTAATTCTTCTCCAATCCATTTGAGAACAACCGGCCTCGCGTACACCGAAGACCGTCTGTTGCCCTTGTTTTTTCGGGGATGGACAAAATGTTATTGCCGATCGGTGTAATTTGCTTTGCGGGTGCATATTTATTAGGTCATCATTATGGAACCTTATCAAATAATAACAAAATAATGCTGCCTTTCAGAGGGGTTGCGCGAGCTATGCTTACCACTCCCTTTTGGCAAGCGGATAGCGATAAAATCCCCTTCCGCAAGAACAATACCAAGCATACGGCTACATTGTACAGGCTGGTAGAAGGATATTGAAGTTTGCCAGGAGACAGATGACGTGCCGGAGATTGAACGAAAAACTAAATTTAAAAGCAATCATATAACAAACATCTAGTATGCAGTAAACGCTGAGATCCAATCAGAAAAGGACAATTATATACACTTCATACAAAACCCTAACACAGCCGGAAGGAGCCTTTACTGTTTGCTCGTTGCCCTCTGCGGCTCACCTCCGGAGGTACTAATTAGCCAAATTATCACCATACAAACAGACTGCCACCTAAAAAGAACAAATCAAGCCAAGATAGTTTCACAGGAATGCTCTTCAGCACTTGGGTGCCACACTGGAGGAAATGACACACTGTTTACCAGTGACGGTTACAATGCCAACGGGCCTAGATGTAATTACTTGACAATAGCTCTCAATGATTGCATCCATGTAGAGTGTGTACGCGGCCCTATTGGTAAGACTAACTGTTGCGATGCACGGCACTGCCCCAGAACATCTTCGGCGCATGGTCTCAACAACCCGGGCGAAAATACGCGTTTCACGAACCTGTATGTGTTCTCGTTTCTGTAAAGAGGTGCAATAAATTTTGAGCCAGTCTGCGCCAGTCAAGTGTGCACTTTGCGCTCGGCGCGAAAATAGTGCGAGTAACTACTAGCGCTATCATTAATCTTGTCCAACTAGGGGCCGCCCCACGTGATGGGCCCGCCGTCTACATTGCTCTACATTGCTGCACCGGGCCCATTGGTCTGTCAATATGGATGCAGAAATTACATGTCTGTGTCTACAGGGTATAGTATTCGATGTGGTCCAATAAAACGGGGTTGAACATATAGATATAACTGTGTCACCGGATACTGTGAGGTACAACTATCCCGACACGTTTACGGGTGTACGTGTACTTAAACTGAGGCAACTATGATATTACAGTGCTAGGTGAACCAGAGGGCTGCTATACTTGTATGCGTGTTTTGAAGCGCTGTAAAACTTTAGCCGTGTCCTCACCGGGCAATTGAAGGTTGTCGTCTAGTATGATAATTGCCTTGCACTAGCGTGCCAATCTTGTGTTACCAAGGGGAGAACCTAGTACGTAATGGCTCATATCGGAAGATAAGTAAAGCCGTTGCTTGTTGTTTGATTAACTATTTTCAGTACCCGTGTGTGAGACATGTGTTTTCAAATCATGCCATCTGATCCCAAGGCCCCTGAGTATGCAGTATCGTTTCGGGGGCGAACGGCTGCAAGACACAAAGAAGCGAAAACCCCCACATACGAAATATCTACTACTATACTAATTAACACTCAAGGCTCACACACAAACAGACACTGGGAGCTCTGTTTTCCTATCCATTTCCTATCCATCGCCATCGGTGTCAGTCCACGGTTCAATGCACTGAGGAACGTATCGGAGTTTACTATGGATACACACAAAACGCCATCATTGGCATCACATCTGAGCAAAATCTTGATCTCGATCCTGTCGCACTTCAACACACTGATACACACACACAGTCATTTGGAAAGATTTGTTCGGACGTGTGTAGGGCGTGCTATTTTTAAACAGTTCCAGACTCGCGCCATCGAGAGGGCCTTGAGTTACAGCCGAAAAACGTACCCAAGGCAGACAAGCATCGGTTAATCCTGGATAATCCTACTTTTCCTAAGAGGAGCATTAGTATTCTGTTTCGATTGCCAGAGTCCAACACATTACGCGTGTGGCTCATGGTACGTCAACCCAAAACACAGAGCAGGATGAGAAAGAGAAATCGGCGTCCGCGGAGCTATTTCCTGAACAATAAATTTGTGTAGAATCGGTGTCATGCATGTATCACATTAACCTTTCTAAAATAGTAATAACAATAATAATAATGAAAAACAGCAGTCAGAAATGAGCCTAAAACCAGCATATAATTGTGGCAGGCAGTAGCAGAAGGCCAATATTAGAAAACAAGAAAACCCAGAGCAATGACAAATGGCAAGGAAGTTGATGGTTAAGAATATACGCACACATTTCGTGGCACCTATTTATATACCTACACAGCCTCTGTCTATAATATAGTATGCATGCGTACAGACCATACACACATACACACATGCACACATACATACATACATACATACATACATACATACATACACACAAACATAATACAAACCTTCTAATTGTCATTCTGAAACGAGCTCTGGTTGGCTACTGCCACTGCCTGCTAGAATCAATTCTGCTTTAAATTTTATTTCAGAATACTTGAATCTTTTATTTGCACGTAGCCTCTGCCAAGAAGACGATATCTTGTTTCCTATGCTTCCCACTCCCTGCTCAGTTGAGGCTGCTAGAGGCGGCTACGGGTGGTTGCCACACATTTAGGCGTACATTGGAGTTTCTGACAAATATTTCTCTAGATGGAACTATCGGGATCCCACTCTAGCACACGTGGGTGTGTGCTAATATTGACGCGCACGCGCACACACTGTCAGAGCATCTTCTGCTCACGGGACGACATCTCGCTCCCTGTCGTGCGATTGCTCACCAGAGCAAGGCAGAAGCGTTATCCTTGTACCACTCGGTTCGCCAGGGTCCCTGTGTCGGCGGGAAGATATCGGTTAACGCGCTCTCGTTGCATAGGTACTTGTGCTGCCCATAGCTGAACGTATGTACATGTAAAGGTATACTGCGAGTGGGTTCCACCTGAACATCAAAATACCAACAGGAGATAGTGGCGAAGATCCATTATATGTCGTTCTACCCAATTTGTTGCACAATATTATATGATAAGTGAATCAATTGCACAACAAGTATTTGCTTAATGTAAAGGCACACTCGATTAAAGGATTACATTTTTTTTAAATAGCACAATTTCACTAACCCATATTTGGCACTCGCCCGAGATGAGGAGCTCGGTCGACCGTGCTTAATTGTTTGTACAGCATCAGCTAATGCACAATGGCCACACACGCCAACGAGCCAAAAACCCTTCTTTGTTGAAATGCCTACCAAAACTTTCCGGAGTGATTTAAATTACCGAGCTCTGTGTGAAGAACGCGATGCAGCTAATAACTTACACGCGTAATGACACATTCTTCTCTCCAGGTCTCGAAGTTCTGAGAGCACGCACGAGCAACAAGCATTCCGAACAAGTGTTAAATGATGGTTAATTTTTTCCCAATTTGTATGCTTTCTTTGAAAAGGGTAGATGATGGAGGAGAAGAACTAAAAAACGAACAAAAGTCAAACGCTATCCGGGTGCTGCAATTGATGCTTCCCTTGTACATGTGAAAGACCCGTTCGCATGGTGGGATATCATATTTCGTCCGGGGTTCAATTTTCCGGAACAGTGCTCAGCATCCGTCTGGGGATGGTTTGTGCGTAAGAAGATTCCTTTTAAAACGAATAACAAAAAAACTGCTTCTAATAAGCCGTCTGACATTGCACTCTGCTCATGTCTGGGTCGTTGGACGGTCGGGATATCCGTTGCGCATGGAAAGAAAACAGCTACCGGTTTGAAACTGGCACAGTAATCCGAGTGCAACTGTGATACTTCAAGATTTATTTCCGAAATTTCAATGTCAGGCTAATCTAGGCACGGGACGGACGAATTATGACACGAGGCACTTCGCTAGTCGCTTGGATTGGGATTTCAAATTGATCAAAACATCATCATCGTCAAGTGTAATCGAGCTGGACGAAAGACGAGCTGAACTAATGACAGATAATGAAATCCGTGGTAAAGATTTTTTTCATTAGAATACAAAACAGTTAAGGTATTAAGAGACAGAATAACTAGTAATTTAGTAATTAGTAGCCTAGCAATGGCTCGAAAATTACTATTTCATCTTGGAATGCATGGATGATTTATATCAAGAAGTTGAAGTAAATAAACATCAAAATAATGCTTCTTGGTTTTACGATAAATAGCATTACTGGTTCTTGATATTTTATGTCTGCGTGGTCCTTTTGAGATACCAGCTTAATGTTGCAACCATGTTTGACAGATGGTATATGCTCACGTTATTAATTTGTCATTATACGATATCATTAATTAAAATCGAACATCGAATCGAAGTATAAAACGATGGGTAATGAAACACAAATAATACATAAACACACTAATTTGCTATAACTGTCTGTGCCATTCTAAGATACTGCATTTTTCACTATCATTTTTGTGTACAGCTTTAGTTGCATACATACACAAGCACACACGCGCATGCATACTTTGCAATCAATCACGTCTGCCATAGTGAGGGGTCATAAATAGGTGTTAACAAAAACCAACTGGTTTCGCCCAAACCATATGCACCACATACGCCACCGTTTTGAGGGCATTGCATACTGCAAAGCACATAACTTATGTTTCCCTGCACGACCCTCGCAATCCGAAGGCTGAAACGCCCGAAACTCAGGAATACGAACTATCTATAAATTATTTTGATATTTTAACACCCCTTTTCTTGCTCTGCCCCGTGTTGCATGACACCATGCAATACTCTGTGGTTTCACCATGATTCCCGTTTTGGTGACTGTGTTTGTACTTTTTTTTTTTGCAGAGCGTTGTTGCTTTTTCAACATTTCCACTTTCTTCGTTGGGATTGCTGTATCCCAAACACACAATGAAACCAATTTGCTGTCTTTAGCCAATGCATTTGCGTTCAAGTGTATGTTTTCATACCAGACTTCATACAACACCAGGATGGTGCAGTATGAGTTGCGGATGATTATCTCTTCCTGGTTTCCCGGTCTACTCCTGCACGAGTGGACACATCCTGCATGGGTATTTTTCTATTTTTCATTGTGCTTTTACTTTTCTCCGGCCCACCAGCCCCAGAGCACATTGCATAAGTTCTGCGGTCTGTGGTTAATCGTTTTTATCTATTTTTCATTGTTCTCCTTCGATCGATGCCGGTGTTTACCGGTTGCTGTTGGTGTCAGCGAAAAAGCCAAAAGCGACAGCGAATGTACATCCGATTGAGCGTTGAAACCACGTGATGAAATTTAAAACGATCAATTTTGCTGGCTTCTCTAATGGGCATACCTACCGCGTAATTAACGTGTTAAAATGTTACAGTACATATTTTTTTTTGTTTTTCTCTTTATTTATGGGGAAAAAACGCTTGAAATCCGGGGATATGCTATGATTGTTATGCGGTTAAGTTCGCGCCGAGGGCAGAAAATATAAAATTATTTTTAAAACGCATTGCTGAAATTTGTGCTGAATCATTGGCACAAACGAAAAATCAATCCGCAATTTTTATCCTTCTTATCTATTTTCTTTAGTTTGGGCAGAAACTGGAGATTTTCGAGAAAATAGTCACACCGGAATGACGTCCGTTAGCAGTATTGACCACGCGCAAATGGGGTTTCCAGCGTCTTCACCTCGCAATAGAAGCACTCGGGATCGAAAAAATGACGGTAGGTAAAGTTTAATTTAATCCGTCATTAAATAAAACTTTAAGGGAGGAGGAGCGCTTGAGTTCAATTTCAAACATAACTTTGTGTGATAATTAACGCTCTATCGTGATATGATAAAAGATCAAGAATGCCTTCTTGCAATTTTCAAGCAAAGTTTATTGTAAAAAAAAGTTAAAAGAGACGAAAAGCTATATTGCTAGTTTGTGTATGGATAATTTAAAAAAATCATCAAGTACCGGGATACTTATTTAACCCATTTGTACAACTTTTTAAATAACGCTTACTTGAACTGAACACTTGAACTCTGTCGCAGTGGCTGATGTACAATAGATAATCTTTCCACTCTTCCTAATGCTATATTTTATTCATGCGACATAAGTTTCTGGGAAAAGTCTAAATTGATTTGCTTCAACCATCCTTTCAACATCTCGCCTGTGTGTTGGCAACCCACCTCCTCCTGTGCTTTTATTGCAGTATCTCGATGTATCAACGAAGCGTCGGTAAAGACGGAAAATATTAGCAGCGGAATGTCACACGAGGACGGTACTGGATCTGTCGCGCCCGGCACAACGATCCAGCAGGACGGTAACGACGGTACCAAGAACGATAAGAAAAATAAACGCCAGCGACGCCAGCGGACACATTTCACCTCACAGCAGCTGCACGAGCTTGAACAAACATTCAGCCGCAACCGCTATCCGGACATGTCCACCCGAGAAGAGATCGCCATGTGGACCAACCTGACCGAGGCACGCGTTCGGGTAAGTAGTAGCAACATCACCTATTAATTGTCGTAGCCATACATAGTAGTACTGATAACAAATCGGATCATCTACACCATCCCGTTATGGGTGTCTATCTCAACGACGGAATTTAAAAATGGTGTAGGGCTGGTGTAGGGTATTCCTCTTTATCTTATAGCAATTTTTCGGTGTGCATGGATGAATGTTTGTTAATGCAGTTGTCACAGGAAACCCAAAAAGAAGTGGGCTATCCAAAACATATGCTCTCCCCCTTTTTTCTGGTGCGTAAAACTGAATCCTAATGGGCTCGGAATGAAACAAATGCAAACAACAGCAGTATTTAAACTGAACCTCGGAGGGCAATAAGTTGCTTTTAAATTTTGCTTTCCAAAAAATTATGATAATATTGGTTGCTTGCATTTTCCACCCCGCCAAGCAATTGACAGCAGGGACACTGACTCTGCTGTTTTTGCTATACAAGGGGTTTTGTGCGCTTTTGTGTCACATCCGTTTTTGTGGCGGTAATGTGACAAACGTTTTGTATAATAGTTTTATTATTATTACCATAATGAAACCTGTCCTCACACACCCCTTTTACTCACAATCTTCATTCCCCTTCCTTGAACTGGAAAGTCAATATGCATTTGTTACTTCGGTAGCTCTATTTTCGCGTTGAAGTTAAAGTATCCCGCTGGTACAGGCAATGTATTTCAATATGGGTTGCTTTGGATTTTCACTGGAGTAGGAAGTGAGGCGGGAGAAAAGCAAACTGTAAAATGTTGGCTGTAAAATAGCAATAGGGCGTACATTACACTGGAACAACAACACCCGGCAGGCAATAAAACTGTAATTTTATGCGACAGCACTTCGCGACTTTTCCAATAGTTTATTGTCCCTTTCGCGCGGCAGAAAAACATCCGTGGCACGAAGGGTGCCAAAATCGATGCTGAATTGCATCACTATCTTATCCCATTAGCCCAGCGGGAGGTGTGATGGGCGAGGCGAAGGTGGAGTGCGAAGAGAAAGGAGGATATTACCGATAATCTCGGTGTCAGAAGGCTGAACGTCGACTTATTTAATCCCCTATTATTTGTGTGTGTGTGTGTGTGTGTGTGTGTGTGTGTGTGTGTGTGTGTGTGTGTGTGTGTGTGTGTGTAAAAAGAAGGCTAGACGTCAGGACTAGAGCTACTTTATTTGCTTGCCATTTACCAAACATCCTCTTTTTCGTGGGCAATGGGATTACAACGAAAAAGGGCACAACCCAAAACCGCCGGACCACCAGTATGCAGATCGGAAGCTGTTTCCATAATATGACACTGACACTGATTGTGGGGAACATTGGGTTGTAATTTAATCGACAAACTTATGGTTTTTAATGATTTTCCCGGCACCCCTGGTGGGTAGTTTGCTAGGAGTTTTTCATTCATTTTATCGATTTTTCCTACTACAAAAATGAAAAAAAAATGAAAATATCGCATCAGTTTTCCTCGGTCGTCGAAACAGGATGTGCGACAGCTTGTATTTGGTTTTTCTTTTATTGTCATTAAAAGAAGGATGTTACATTACTTTTCTTTCTTTGGAACACATTCCTTCTTTTTATTCCTTGGCACTACAACCTCGAGAGGTCTCGGCCTGCCATTTCTGGCTTTCTGTGACTTGATTTTACCCGTAGTAAAGTCAGCTGGATCAGTCTAATCGACTATCAAAATACAATTGCCCATACCACGTCAGACGAGAAAGCAGCAGATAAAAAAATAATAAAAAGAAGGTTTATAAATAAGAGCAAAATAAATACAGGAAAAGTGCCATCTTCCCGGTGCGAAAATGGAACAGGGAAAACAGCAGCAGCATGAGGGTAATAAATGAATTAATTATCTCTAGCAACCAAAACGGTTACTGTTGGGGTCTGACAATAAATAAATCATTTCACTCCCGCGCATTTTGATTATCATGCTGATGACTTCAAAATAATCTCTGTGTGTGTGTGTGTGTGTGTGTGTGTGTATGTGCAAGTGTTTTGTGCTACCATTTATTGGTAAGCTGCCCCACACTGGTGGGGCAAGTAAGAAGACGACAAAATGGCGGCCATAACCGGCTGTCAAAGTGTAAGACTGGTGCTCCGCTTTTCCAAAACTTTGGATTCCCATGAGGAGATGATTGTTGAGGAAGGTGAATAGAAGAATGAGGAAGTGGTGGAGGAGGAGGAGGAGTGGATACGTCGCCATATTACCCACCGGAGACGGCAGCTTTCTTTGATCACAAGACACTTACTTACTTACGGTCTATACGGCCATTTGTTCGTTACCTTGAACCCGACGAAACCCCGGGGTGTATCGATCCTTGCCACACGGCCACCGCTGGTGTGATTGCGCTTAATAATGTGGTGGTGAGTGGAAGGAGGATTGGAATGTTGGTGTGAAGGTACGTGAATCTCGGGGCAGCCATTATTCATCCAATGTTCCGCATGATATATATGCGGTGGTGTGATATTTATGGCAGTTTATTTAATGTATATTTTTCGGGCCCGGGATATTCTTTATCGCGCGCTCTCACTCTCGGACTCTGCCTGATCGGTAGTTTCGGCCGGAAACACAAACCGAGCATCTTTAAGAAGCTGGAATGACTTGTTTTGCTGCACAAGGGCGCCCCTTTAAATGCGTTCTGGTGTTCTGAATGGACGCACACTCTGCCATCGAAAGCTCTTTCTGGAAGAAGGTTTTTAGCGAATGGCATTCGAAAATGCTTTTAATTACTTTGCCACAGACTGCACCTGTATCAGATGAATTATGAGGTTACTGGATTTTACTCCATTCTCCTCACCACTTTGATTTCGAAACAATGTTTATGTTCGCTTTACTTCACGTGTAAAATGTCTAGTGTCTAGGCGGAGCTTGCGATATTTTTCCATCCCAATATCGGATATCTTATGGAAGAGGCGCAGATAAATGAATGGCAGGAACAGAAAACAATACTTCTGTCTGTCGCAGAAGTACACATAGAGCCTAGAACTTGCCTATAAGGAACGGGTACGATAAGTGAATTGAAATAGTTGCTTTAAAATTCGTCGATATAAAAAAGAGTGCAACAAAAACACAACCACAGAAATGGTATCAAAGCAAAAAGCGTAAGTGATTATACAATTGAATGATTTATCGCGTTTGAAATGATATAATTGAACCACTGAGTGGACGAACCGAGAAGAGCAACGGCAATTGCAGGAATGCATCATGGCGGTGTTCAAGCACGTGGGACATTTTCTTTTTGGATTCAAATTTATCACCGTTAATTTAAAGTAAAACGTGAGCCAATATACCTTCAATTTTCATTGTAGCGGCGTCTAAACATATGTTATCTTTCGTCGTTTTTCCAGCGCGCTCTAATAAATCGAGAAAAATAAAAAGTGAAATTAATACCAGATGTTGCATATTACCAGGCACCTATGACGCGAAATAGTTAGCAAACGTATAAAATATCGCCAAATTATTCTAGTCCCAAACATGCAATTTAAAAAAAAAGACTTGCTTTGCCTATCCATAGTGCATAGAGTTGCATAAGTTTGCTTAAATTTCTATTGGGGACGAGAATCGCATAATTCGCTACCAGTAAATCACATTATTTGAATCCGAGTAAATTTCGGAGTATACTCTTGCTTTAATCGTAAAAATTGATCGCTCTTCGTGGCTGGTTGAATCGTAAGGCTGTCAGGATACTTATTGCATCACAATGATTGATTATGACACGAATCGATGGCTATATTGACAAGGCTATTTTAGCGGCTTTATTTCAAGAATTGCTTTTTTATGCAGTTTCCACATCGTTATTGTGGGCGAAATATTACATGGACAAGTTAGAGTTTTGTTTTAGTCTACTATTTCTGGGATACATTGTGAGGAAATAGTTGTTATCCACCAAGAATGTTCTAAACTAATTTGACTAATTATGTGAAGTACAGGAATGTTTTAAACCGTGTTTGTGTCTTTTTTATTCCGTATTTGTAAATCATTTGTAAAAGCGTCTTACTAGCATTCGTAAACTACTTACCTTCTAACCGGACTATTATTCAACTCTCCCTACCTCTTTCCTTTCCCCTGGCTTGCTAGCAGATGCACCCACGGACATACATATACGTGGGATGGCATCTAAATTATTCAACTCTCCCTACCTCTTTCCTTTCCCCTGGCTTGCTAGCAGATGCACCCACGGGCATACATACACGTGGAATGGCGTCTAAATGTACCATTTTTGCACTCTATTCGCCACTACTTATTGTAGAAAGTTGCTTCGAATCAAAACCGGGCAACAGATAAATAAACATTACATTAAACTAAAATATACCTACCCACTAGAACTATCCGGGCGGTTTAAGGAGGTAATCCTCACATGATTAAGACAATAAATCTAGGAGGATTACCACCAACCAGGGTAAGGACAAGGACGAGAGCGGTGGGTAACATTCAAATGTGTTTGTGTGTAAGTTTTGTAGGAATCGTTGAATTTCTCAACTGCCGTCGGAAGAGCCTTCGTTCCGTCTTTGATTTCGTATGTTTTTAATTTTTATGTTTAACCAAACACCTAAGTTTGTACTCTCGTTGTTGTTGTTTTGGTTTTGGAAAGCAAACCCATTTCTAAACATTGTCTCTTTGCCTTCGGGAACGACTGGACATACATTTTGTAGGATTCTATTTTTCCATGTGCCTACTGTTGCTTGTTCTGTTATACCGTGCGTACTGCAGGGCACGTAGCGTAACAGCATAAACAACAACTACACAGGACCGGCGGTAGATTAAAGGATCTGCCAAAAAGGTGCGGGTTTTAATTTCGTTTGACCAATTTTTGCATCCAAAACCGAAAATCGTTAGCCGAAGGGATTAGTGTGCATTGTATGAATATGGTTGTACTACTTTTACCGTTTTTGTTTTGTTGTTGTTTGTTTTTGTTTGGTGTGGATGAAATGCACTTCACAAGTTATAATTTGTGACAAGCTCTACTCAAGCTTCTACTACTGGCAGAATTTCCAGATAAAATGAATGCATAGTAAAATGGACGCCCATCAGAATTAAAAAATGAAATTTTAAGGAAATAAATTTTGCAAAAAATAGGACTCGACTATGAGGATCCATGTTTCAAGAGATAATAATATCGATTCCTTTTGAGAACCACAAATTATCCTAAAATGATCACCACGAGTCCTGCAAGACATTAGAAAAAAACACACAGACACACACACACACACACAAAGCTAGATCACACCTCTAAATCGACATGAATGGTTTGCTGCAAATCCTGCAAACACATCAAACTTTTGCGAAGCCCGATAGTCCACTGGTGAGAACATGTGTGCAAACCTGTCTTGCGGAGCAATGTCTTGCCAACACATACACAGAAGACATAGTGCATCGACGACGTGGTTCTGAGCCTTGAAACCCGTCGGTTCATCCGCGTATAGTGTACGACTAGCAACGGCAATCATTAATCTTGGTTCGATGTTCCAAAAATCATCGTAAATGGTCACCAGACATCTGGCCAACGTCCGGTAGAGTCCTTCGGAAGCCAAAAGGTACGATTTTTCGCTGCACGAAGGTGTTGCAAAATCGTCGAGAGGTGTTGCAAAATCGTCCGCTGCACGAAGGTGGCGCGGATTGAAGTATCAACACAAAGCAACAAATACGCATTTACCAAATCGGATGCGATTTTAGCTCACTTCCGAGGTAAAGGTAGTTATTGGGCAGTCTACCGATCAGACAAAACAGTTCTCTCGACATCCGATACGACGTAAGGACGTATGTTGGAATGTTGTGGATGTATATTGGAAATGGTTGTGTTGCCGGTGTTGTAGTTTTGTAGCAGTATTGACATCATCAAGCGCAATATTTAATTTACCGTACATTGTTTTTATGGCTTTTAGGTCACTTTGTGTTTTGTACAATCCGATACGGATCGGATGGTGTCGGGTGCTATGGACGATGGTTCGGAATTTCACAGTGGTACACTAGCAAATCTCTGTTTGAAAAGTTTTAGTTTCCCAACATCCGCAAGAAGCGCATATAGATCGGTTTCCTCCAACTTTCGCTACACATGAGCACGTTGTAGTACCACGGTGTGGTTAAACACTTGTTGATAAGCTAGCTTGGTAGTTTATTGTTCATGGTTATTTCGTTAGCATTTTTTTCTACGGAGATTTTCTTTCAATTTTTTTTGCGTTTCTAAGCCCAGTCCCGTTGGTGAGATGGTCGTTTAGGTAGTCTGTTTGAGTTTATGTTTGCACCGCGATGAGAGAAAGTGAAATAAAAACCATTACTGGAATGTATCAATCATGTTTACGATACTGTTCTGGAAGGCGAATGGCAATTTATTAAGCTGTTAAGTCCTTGTTATGGCACGTTAAATCATCTTTCATTTTGTTTCTTAACAACAAAAAAACTAACGTTTAACTTTATGTGAGCCGTCGGAAGAATCGAATGCATCGAATCGACGAGCAGTTTATCAATAGAATTCATTATGGTTTTCTATTCATCGGACTGTTAATTTTTATGTATGACATTGGTATTCAATTATAGCTTAAATGTGATTTAAATGAAAGTAAATATTTAATGAAGAAAATTTTGACCATCATGGTTAACATGTAATTAACTTACCACTGTGTCAGGATCTCACTCAATACAATACGCTACATTATTTTATTTATTTATTTTATATTTTAATTATGACGGCTTAACGCCGTATACTCAACAATACGCTTTATATTTCAATGATAAGAATAATTCTATATTTACTTGTTTGCCTGTATTTTTATTCGGTAGGAGCGACCTGGCCGTATTGCTGATGATTTGCCATTCATTTTTATTTATAATTATTACAATATTATTTTATATTAAACATATTATTTAAAAAGCATATGCTAAATTAAATATTAAAAAAGAACACTGTCGATATAATTTAAAATTAATTAATTAATAATTCAGTAAATTATTTTCATTCAAACATGACATTGATTTTGTCTTGACTTATAACAAGAACCAAAGGCTCTACTATTATCATTTTGAACGAGACAATTTATGAGAGAATGCGGATGGGTAGAATTTAAATATTACAGACACTAACAACGCACTTTGCGGATTGGATTTCAGGTGAAATACTGAAATTTTTAGCTAGTGTAAAAAATATTTTTTACCAAAAAACCAGCTCAAGCGATTAAAGATCTTTTTGATAAACAATATTTAGTTTGACCAAACATCCCTCATGTTAACAGACACAGTTAATTCCTTTCACTCTCGCACATGACAACGGGTTTCTTCTCAAGTGCCCATAAGCTTCAGGGTATTTGATCCACCAAAATTTGATGCCTCAAAGTGAAACATCCACAATAATTTGCAGAGCTGGTGGCGGGCAAAAGCCCTACCCGAAGGTACTACAACGGTGTGGGTCGCGCTCATATCAGAAACCTCAAATCGTACGCGTTTAATGAAATTTCATTTGTGTTTAATCCACCCTACTGAACTGCTGCTGGTGAGGTAGCATCGCGTTTCGATATAAATCAATCCCACGAGTCCGTCTATTTGCCACCTATTCCTCCGGTAGCCACACCAACTCTGACAGTTGCCTGTCACTATTATTCCGATTGGCTAGCGAATGCGAATTATGTTTGCATGCATGCTGGTGCAAACAAAGACCTCTCTTTTCCCTTTTTTTTTTTGTTTTGTTTGGGGACTCAGACTAGTCTGTGCATTTATTTAGTCTGTGGCGGATGTCACCACATATGCCTTACTGATGTTTTCCTGTCCCAGTTGTCCAGAGTTTGTAGCTTTTCCATATTTTGGTTGACCGTTTCGGTATTTCTTTAATTTTTACTCTCACGATTTAATTAGCGTTGATAACATATCAAATATAGGGCGGTATTTTTGATGATAACAAGTGATAATGCGACGTACGATACGTCTGTACGTCGTCAGCAAAACTAGCGTTAAATACACAGCGCACCACTTAACAGTAGTTCCAGTAGCAACACAAAATTGTGTATGCATGTGATTGGAACACATAATTAGTTATTTGTCTTTCAACCATCGTGAAACGAACGTAATGATGCTCCGCGCACTCATGTTTGTCACCACTAAGTTCAGAGACTTGAAGAGTTCAAGCCGTTATCTGAACGTTATCATAACCCATGAAGTCTATATCTACCGCCACTTTCCTCAACTCTTCATTCCAGTCTCATCAATCGCCACATCTTTGCACAGCCGGGCATGGAAGACACCAAACCATCAGTTATACATACCGGTCGCTAGAACATGATGATAAAAATTTGTATCCGTTATCAATTCGGTAGCCCGTCGGCAAGAGCGCATTGAATTGTTTACCGGACCCCGCGTGGCTTTGGCTTGTGACGCCGAAGGCAGCTTTTTTTTTCATTCTTCCTCGACTTCTTCTATTTGTTAATTTGTTTGTTTGCCTGCTTGCTTTTTTGTATATTAACACATGCGTTTGCAAAGGGGTAGCTTGAAGAAAAGGATTCAGATGGGATCTAATCTACCAGCGGCCGTATCAGCTGTCCATGGTGAATCTTCCTGCTTGGAAAGACTAGATTTTTATGAGCAGTGCCATCAGACAAAAACTGTTACTCCCGATTGCAACTAACTATGAATTTATGAATTGTAGCACTAGGTGCATTTCACGGTTCCCAGGGCTGCCCGGACAAAGAAATCTTTCAAATATTTATATCCGCACTTAAGAGTCAGGCAAACATATATATCCGATGATCCCCACTTTGATACTGATGCGAAGTGCGGCATTTACTAGGGGATAATGAGGTTACGCCGGTTGTCCATCTTGCTCATCATCATTGTTTATCATTTTCAAGTCTCACAGTCATGAAAATGTCGCCTACTTGATGTGCTGTTACAAACAGAATGAACTCAATAAAAATCACTCAAGTGTATATGTGGAGGTGTGTGTGGTGCTGCTTTCTTGATTATGTGTACATCTTCTCGTTTCTTGCCATAACTTGTGGCATGTAGTAGTAGTCAAAGACATTTGTTCTACCAAGACGAAGCTTAATTACTGCATTATATTGCACACCGAAATGGTTCACATTCTATTATTATCATCCATATACATACAAAAAATACCACCTAGCAACACGTTACAGTCATCTTTCTTCAAGTGCACATTACAGTCACGTACGCAGCAACAGCAACTGGAACAGGAACAAATTGAAAGGAAATCGAAAATACCGAAAACATCACTTGCAAACCCCTTTTTATTTAATTTTTTTTCATTATTACGCTGGGCTAATGCAACCCACTTCACAAAATACCTTCAGCGAACTAGGTATCCGAGTTGCAAAGTTCAAGTGCAGCGGAAAACGGTGGTGAAAGGCTTAGGATGGGCCCACTTTATACGTGGAGTAGTGTCAGAGCGATTGTCACGACTATCTGTTACAATGTCGCTGGTCTCGCCGTCGATAACAAGCTTGTTTGCCATGTTTTAGGCGTGTTTCCGACATTTGCGGGAACAGGTGCTCGCAATGTTAGCTTCTCTTTCTATAATCATAATGAAATATTGAGTCGAGTTTTGTTTATATAATTTAAATATTTAAAACCAGTAATTCAAGCAGCGTGTTACTGATGAAGTTTTTGGCTGACTACGGTACTAGTGACAAAGCAGAAGTTCATCTATATTTCCTGGCTATGTTAGTAATATTTCTTGATGAATAGAATCAACATAACTTTTCAAATGTAACCTTTTAGTCAAGATTCGCATGGGACAATAAGTTAAAACCACCATGACTAGATAAATCCCAGATCTGTTAAACAATCACCCATATTCCGTTCATCTTCAACACTCCAAACAGCAATGATGCAAACCGACCAAATTTCCAAAGTCTTGAGAAAAATGACTAAAATGATTCCTCTTTCAAAATAAAGACATTAGTGATGGTTCATTCTTTTCGCGTTAACCAAACCAGCAGGCACTGTGTCCAATTGGCACGCGTTTCCCGGACCGGGCTACAAGCTCGAACGAATTCAATTGTCACCGGCCGACGACGGCCATGGAACGACGGAACGACGAATCGTTACTTTTACTTTTCCGCTAGCTTGTGCTACCACGCGTTACATCCAGGCGCTTCCACAGATTGCACGGCTCATTATACGCCTCATCAACAGTAGCAATTTTTGTTATAGGGGGGGGGGGGTTTCCTGGGCACCCAACAGTGTATAAATAATAGAGCGCGAGGTATGTTTTTTTTTCCCATGTTTGAGCGTGTACTTCGTTTCTGTAGGAAGACGCGACAATAAAGAGTATGCGTGGCTCGCGCACGCGCGCTCGCGCGTGTGTGTGTGTGTGTGTGTGTGGCTGCACACAAGCGAAAAGTAAGGAAATAAAACGCATCCAATTTTCCACCATTTTTCGCTCCGCGTCCAAGAAACTCCCCTCATTCATTATTTTCTTTTACACGCCCCGGGAAGGTGGCTTAAGAAGAAACTAAACTACCGGGTGCGGATGTTCCATCGCAGACGCCGCTGCTTCTGCGGCTGCTGACGCCGTATGCTCGACGACAGCAGCAAAAGGAAGAAGCACAAAACACGGGAAAACGACAGAACAAAATGCACAATTTCACGCAGAGAGGCCCAACGCATAGGTAACGAAATCGTTAATCATGACCGAGGATTACGCTTATAATCCGTTCGGCAAACAAAAAATCCTCTGCCCTACCCGATCCCTACCCTGCCTTTTTTCATGGGTGCACACCGGAAAATGGTCACGACACGTGCGTTTAAATAGGCGCAACTAAAAGCGCATCCTTCGGCCCGAAGTTGATTTACTTTTTGGCGGTGCATGAAAGTCGATTAAAGTTAACGAGAGTTTAATCTCGTGCATACCAACACAACAACGGCGCACCATCACCGGCAGCAGCAGCATCATCATCATCATCATTGATGCTGTGCATGCGGCCATGTAATGGTGGTAATGCTGAAATCTCACACGCAGCCTTCCCACCCTCCCCCTCCCCCCCCCCTTGCCGGTACCTGCTGTGTGATTTGTGAGTTTAGAATCTTTTTTGTGGTGATGTGCCGGTAGTTAGGATCGCTAGTCTTTTATTTTAGCTTAGCCATTCTTTGGTTTGCTGCCTGCGGGAAAACAAGGAAAATGTCGGCCAGAAGAGTCATATTTTCCTCCATCCATAGTTGGATGGTGCAGCTAACTCTTTAATGGTTCTCTGTGCTTTTGTGGTTCGTGACAAGCTTGAATCGGAAAAAACATTATTATTTTCCACTGGAGGTCTCTTAAATAAAGTTTTATGAGTTTGCATTTACTAATGTGACGGTGGTCCGGTTGCCGAGGCGACAGCGGCGCCGGTCTTCATACGGCAGGGCCGGGGTTCAAATCCCATCCAGACCGCCTCCCCGTACGAAAGGCTGACTACTTTTTTACGGGTAAAATCAAGTCACAGAAAGCCAGAAATGGCAGGCCGAGACCTCTCGAGGTTGTAGTGCCACAGAAGAAGAAGAAGAATGTGACGGTGGGCTGCGATGACTTCTTTAATGTGCTTCCATATCTTCTAACTAGCACTTTAATTTATTATTATTTTAGAGCTAAATTTTTACAAGTGTGTGTTGTTTGTGATTTTAAAAATTCTTGCCTTTGTTTAGCTTATGGAAGTCCTCAAAAAGGGAGGATAAATATAAAATTCATGAGAATTTATACTATTTATACTATAATTTAAGCGCGTGGCCCACAGATACGTTTTAGCAGTTGCGCTATAAACAGCTTCTACTACATACAATTGCAAATGATTGGAATTAGTTTGTTTTCATAACTATTGTGATGGTGTTTTTTTGGTACGTATTTCCAAACTATCCCAAATTGTAAACAACCACACGATTATCAATTTTCATTAATGAAAAAAACCTAATACAGAATTTAATGGTAATTTTAACAAATAGCTTATTTTTAATTGAAACGTTTCACAACTAAATCTCGTCAACTATCGTAGGAAATGTTAAGCACACTCAGCGTGGAATGTCATTTAAAAGTTTCTCGGTTTTTCTTGACAATAGATGTTTGTTCCCTAGGTTTTGAAAAGACTTTATAGAAAATGTAAAACCAAACCGATTATTGACACCTTTCTACACCAGCAACTTCACAAACATTAATAAATATGAAAATAAACCAAACGAGTGTGTTTCGAGTTATTTTCCATCATAATAAATAAATCTACTAATAGAAACAAATCCCCTTATATTTATCTGTCCTGTGTACTCGTGTGTAACACGCAACTCACACACGCATACGAACCAACCATGGTGATGCAGCGGCACACAAGATGTACGGAATAGTTGGTATTGAGCGACAGTAAAATAGGTATTTCCAGGGATTATGTTAACCGAACGTAGAGGATTTCATTGCAGATGGCTTTCGGAAAACGTACGTACGTACATTCATACGTACCGACTACCGATGTGTCGCGGTGACAGCCCACAAGTGCTTTCCACGCCGCCGGACGCTTTCGGGTGCTTTTACTGGTTCGCCTACCACCTCCGGCACCCGCATCATCCCATCCCGTAAAATCCCCTTTGTATTGAAGAACAACGGATAAAGGTGGTAGCTTTGGGTAGGCTTTTCACATATGCTCTTGTATGATGCATAAATTTCAGCGGCGAAATGAAACGACGAGGATGAGAACACAAGAACGCTCGCTGTTTCTAATCATACGGTGTCGATGAAAGGGGGAAAAAAGAATGTGCAGGGATAGCAAATGCAGGATCGCAAATCGGGCATCGGGCACCGGGCATGATTGTATTGTCGTCAAAAATCGCACATTTTCATATTGCTTCCAAAGATCCTAAAACGTAGTACGAATATTAAAGGTGACCCGGTTGGTAGGCACTGTTCGGAACGCGCACTGCATGTGCGCAAGTAGGCAAAGGCAAAGTTTCCGAAATGGGGGGTTTTTGACCACACGAAATCCGCCGGAAACGCGTTAAATTTCGTTGCCGTCCGCATGTTGTGGATTTGTAATGGGAAATGGTAGGTTAAATGAAAGATATATAGTGCTGAAAGCCCCTACTCTGAACGCGTTTGGAGTGTGTTACACTGCGATGAATTTGTATCGACGCTTCCATAGTCTTGTTGCAATGCATGTAACTCCTGAGGTCTTAGATAACACTGTTTGCATACCGAGCTACAAAAATATTTACAGATCAATTTACTACATTTAAACATCATAATTGCACATGGTTTTCCGGTGTGAAGAATGTGTAAACGTAGCCCAATAAGGACAATAAACTTAATAAGTTAAAATCTAAGTATAACACACCTATGGCATATAATTTTGGTGCTTGCTTTAAAAAACCGCAAGGACCACCCGCTAGCAGAGGTGACAGCAGCTGTCACCGAATTCATACGGCAGGACCGGTGTTCAAATCCCATCCATCCAAAACCTTGGTCTTCGTTGCTAACGGAAGAAAATGTTGTGCTAATCTGTGCTGATCTTACAGGCAAATAATTACGATCCGATAAGATAGTTATGAACACCAAGTAGCCAAAGCAGTATTATTAGATTTCATTGTTGATATCTTACTGTGCATGTAAACTTAATTTCGACTAATTCATCTGTTCCAGGTATGGTTTAAAAACCGACGGGCCAAATGGCGCAAGCGAGAACGGAACCAGATGAATGCAATTGCTGCGGCCGACTTCAAGAACGGGTTTGGGCCCCAGTTTGTGCAGCCGTTCGCCGACACCGACACGCTGTACTCGTCCTACACTTATAACAACTGGGCGAAGGTACCGTCACCACTCGGTGCTAAAACGTTCCCGTGGACGGTGAACCCGCTCGGAACGTCGATCGTGTCGACCAACCATCACCAGAATTCGATCAACTGCTTCAACACGTCCGCTTCCTCGGTGGCAGCGGGTATGGCCGGTACCGGCACGATGCTACCGGCCAGCATGGGTACCGGCCTGACTGGTACGTCTGGTGCGTCCGGTGTTTCGCCGACACCGTGCCCCTACACGACGCCTACCAATCCGTACATGTATCATCATCGTGCTGCGGCCGAACCGTGCACAGCCATGAGCTCCAGTATCGCCACGCTCCGGTTGAAGGCAAAGCAGCATACGTCCGGTTTCTCTAGTCCCTATTCCGCGTCGTCTCCCGTGTCCCGCTCGAATTCAGCCGGCCTGTCCGCCTGCCAGTATGCGGGCGTCACGGATACGGTCTGAAACGCGGCTAGTGCGAACAACAACCCGTTCGGCACACTGCTTCTATTTGTGTCACAACCGTCGACAATGCCACCGCCGTCACCCCCACTGTCCCTAAAGGCGGGGACACCGCAGGCAGCCACAGACGGACCCGGTGATAGCTCCCCTAT
The DNA here is from genome assembly GCF_013141755.1 of Anopheles stephensi. Classification (NCBI taxonomy): domain Eukaryota; kingdom Metazoa; phylum Arthropoda; class Insecta; order Diptera; family Culicidae; genus Anopheles; species Anopheles stephensi. The sequence continues at coordinate 131,413 of NC_050201.1, read as the reverse complement.
CGCACACGCCCTTCACCAGCATCATCAGCAACAACATCATCTTTCACATCAGTCACTGACTGCGTCACCAATATTTTCGCATCCGAGATCAGCGAGACAGCCACAATATCCAGAACAGCTATATACGCATCATCAATATCATCGCCATCAGTATCCAAATCATCAACAGCATCAGCAGCAGCAACACCAACAATCATCACACCACCAACAACAACAGCAACATCAGTATCAGCAGCAGTTAGCCTTCTCAACCTCCTTCGCCTCGGTCACTCCGCCGGATCTGGAAATGTCTGGAGACGTCGTACTGCACGGCGGTTCGAACGCTACCTCACCTACATCCGCCGCAATGGCTGCACTATTTGTCGCCAAAGGACAACTGCCAACGCACGAGTACGGCACAGTTGGACGAGTATGATAACGGGCGATGTCAAGGAAACGGTTGCGGCGTTGCAAGAAATAAGAAGACCCACAACATCCTAAGTACCCCAGTGCGGCTTCTCCCAATACACGGTGTGAGCGATGTAGAAATAGAATCAGACAGATAAAGGTGGGATATAACTAAACAGCGATGGATGAGAATTACGGAGAGGAAGAAAAGGAAGTTTGAGAGGGAATTAGTAACTTACACAATAGACAACAAAATTACACATTTTACCACACGCACATACGCACGCATTAATGGAAGCAAATACACTTTTTGCTTTGTCGCACTGTTTTGCAATAGAAAAGAAGAGAAAGTTGTTGAACCAACATTTGCATTAACACCCTCTGACTTCTGACGTCCGACAGTGCAGAGCAAACAAGATAATATTAGAACAGTTATGTTTCATCGGTGGCTTCTTGCAAGTGTACAAATTAGTGAAAATCTTTCCCACACCTAGCATTATACATGGCATGGGAAGATTCTACTTAGTATCAGACGTTCCAATTTTTCTCCAGCTATCACCAGCGTCTCATGTTCTATTTCCCTGTCTAATTTGTATACGGTTTGTGTGTATATGTGTAGCAATCATGTACATCTTGACTATACACCAAACGCTTCTACATCAACTCTTTTTATCCCCTTTATGACCCATATCAGTGTCGTTCGGTATATTAAGTACGCATAGGTTACGGTAACTGGGTGAACGAGTTCAATCATTTTTTCAGACATCCTTTCCTGGTACGTTGTAACCAATGGAGTACTTGAAGCCTCAAAAAACTTGGTTTAACTTTTTATATTTGAAATAGTAAATAAATAGAGCTACGCTTGTTTGACATACAACAAGAACGCTAACGCTTGCTCGTAGCTGTGAGTGGTGACGTATTACGCATAACGACAAAAAATTAGTGAATGACACTCACGAGCTGGAATACCCTCCGTGTGTGTGTGTGTGTGTGTGTGTGTGTGTGTGTATGTGTGTGTGTGTTTTTGGCATGCTGTAATCGATAAAAATGCCTCATTTCTAATTCCCATCGATTTGTACTCACTATACTCACAATCCCCATCGAATTGTGAGATTTGTCCATTGTCTCAATATTGGTGACATAACAGGCGAGCAAGTTACCTGAAGGAGCTGTATTTTCATACTGTGTATGGTTTTTGCAGCGATGTTTGTCAATGTGCCGATGTTTGTCACTGCTAATAAATATGTCATTTAACAGATATATTCGTTTTTTGTTTGCATAAAATATTATATCAAAAGATTCCAACATATTTTCAGAAGTTGAAGTTGGATCAGCTTGCATAAATGTCACCTAAGTTTTTTTTCTTGGTATTTTAAGATTAAACCACACATTGATTATGAGCTGCATTTCCGATTTTTCTATGAAATCGAGGGCTGAAGAGTAAAACACAAAAGAAATAAACTTTACACAATAAGAAGAAGAGTCTTTGCCTGTTCACTTAAATAAAATCAATAAAAGTAATAATAATAACAGTGCTAGTGCAAGAAAGGGATGGAAAACAGGAAAAGGCGGTTTCAATCGGACAGCGGTTTCCTTCGAAATGATCAAAGCGGGCGCGCTGATGGGTTCGTTGATTTATTTATTTTCAGTTTTACCTTTCCTCCACTCTCTAACCCTCTTTTTGCTGCCACCTTAATCAGCATGCTCAAATACATTTATACATACATACATACACACAAAAGCACGCACCCTATCCCCTTGCTGTGCCATGAAATCGGGAAAGTGACATCAAAAGATTGCAACACAGGCGCACGTGAGTAGTTACCGACAGAAGCCAATTTCACTCCACTCCAACCTCCCAGTTAAGCTACCCCACCCCTTTACAACCGCCCCCTCGCCATACCTTTTGACCCTTGTTATCGGTCTTATCACACCGAAAAGGGGATAAGTAATTTTGATATCAAAAGTTAATGTTCCCATCGGACAAACGGGGTGCAAGGTTTGAGAGGGGTGCGTGTGTGTGGCGGAAAACGGAAGGTATGTATGACACAGCCACAAGGCGGCACTAGGCACAAAGCGCCAAATCCTTCACCGGAGCCGGCTGTCGGCTGTCGGCTGTCGGCTTGTTTCAAGAAACCCCTATTCGATCATTTCACTTCACCTACCATGTCTGCTGCTTTTGCTGCTGCTACACCATGCACCCACGCGAGTTTACCCACCCTTCTTCGCATCTTTCCACCAACTTACACCTCCACCATCTATTCGAGAAGGTGTGAAAGATGACTGTGCAGATCAAGCGCGAGTTAATTAATTAAAGCGCTCACAACAATCGAACCGATGCGCACGATCCGAGCACCGAGCACTGCAAAGCAAGCATCAGTACACATTGATCTCTATTTTGACATTCGAAACTAGGCGACTTTCTCGTCAACCGAACTCCCACAGTGGTTTGGATTTTTTATTTTGTTTTCATTGCAAATACTACCAAATTCAAATACTAATCAAACACAGTCTGAGTAAGGAGTACGAAACACATATACACGCACGAGCACTATGAAATACATTTACGAAAATACTCGGATACGTCGGATACACAAATTGCTGGTACAAAATTCATTGGGTTCCGAGCCGCCCAAGTAGAAACTAAAAATGCGCTCGAAGCTGTGATACTTCATCTCGGCAAAATAATACAACAATAAAAAACGAAGACTATTCTCTTCTTTTGGAAGAGTAAACAAAAATTTAAAAAAATAACCATTAATACCCACAATACCCTAGAAATGTCATATTTCTAGTGGCATTTCGCTTTACCAAACACCAAACACCATCATAATTCTTACACGAAAACATATGTACAAAACTCACAAACACGCAAACACACACATACACACACACACACACACACACACACACACACACACACACACACACACACACACACACACACACACACAGACACACACACACACACACACACACACACACACACACACACGCAGAAGCTACCGAATGCTCGTTTTACATATGCTATTTTATACAGTAAACAGTGGGGAATAACCCATACGAGAAAACAATAACAAAACACAAAAAGCGATCTAGGCGGCGGTGGTGTATGTATATCCTCACAGATTAATGAAAAACAACAACTTAAATGTTACAAAAAAATGTATGACCTTTAAAAACCACATCAACATACAGAACAAACAAACCCAACTTTACAATACAGATTATAATAATTACTGCAGTACATTTAACGGTAATACTAATAATAATATAAATGCTTTTAATAATATCCTGAACAAAAACTAATGGCAGAAAATACTGATTGCCAAAATGATCACTCAGAACTACACACCGTTGAGTGCAAAATAAGCACAGAAGGGTAGAGATGTTTTTTAAAAAGATATTTTGACCGTTTGTTCATTTTACATTTCTGCTCAAACATCAACCAAGTATATGGTATATGAAAGAGTTCTGACATCAGATTATACGATTAAAACCCATTTCTAATAATGATATTTGGGGTTCGTGCCACAACAAAACAAACATGTAAAACTGTTTCTTCATCATTCACATAGACCGCTGTGAAAAATTGAAGGAGAAAGTAAATGCTATCTGATCAACAGTTTCAGTTATGTACATACAATGCATGCGCAGATATCTTTTTCTTAATCACTTCTTCAAACAAAATTTTGGATTGTGTGATCAAAAAAAGAAAGAGAAAACAATATGTTGATGTAGTGTAACAAAAGGTGCCATATTTTATGTGCAATACACTCGCCAGCAAAATGTCCATTCGTCCCCATTATTATGTCCCATTCTTCGTTTATAAACAAAAGTACCACTGAAGAGAAAACAAAAGCAAAATAAACGAAAAGATGATTACAAGGAGCTGTCGAAGAGGTTTTCGATAGAATTCGTAGCTAGCGGTGGTTTGAGATTTTTTTTGTTTTTCGTTTTGTGTATACAATATAAAGCGAGGCCTCGATTGCTGTACGGCGATTTTAACATTCGAAAGGTGTAAATTTGAGCTAATGAAAAAAGAAACTGAAGATTAGAAAATCGTGTTCAACATCAAGTGAACAACTACTACCGAACACGTACATAAATTAAGGCTTCCACAGGGCAGATAGATGACAGGACGATATACGACACACGGAATTATTTAGTATAGATCCTAGTGAACGATAATCAACCAGTGAGAGGAATGCATGCGTGCATCTCGTGTCGATCTTATCAGCAAACCTCTAAAGAAGCTTCTACTCAGCAAGCCCACAACACTCAGGCACAAGCTCAATTGAGAACGTTGTGTGTGCGTAGTGGCTTAAATTATTTCCATTTAAAAATGCAGACATTAAAAATACAAACAAAACAGCAACAAGAAAAACTAATTCTCACTACAATATTTTAAATTGACAAAAGTAATCGATTCTAGAGTATATGTAACGAGCAGTAATGGAAACGAAACATCACATCTCGTCTAGTAAAACATAAGCAAGAATGATCAAAGAGTATAGCAAAAAGATGCAAAAGCAGTGAAAGACAAATAAGACAGTGGAACCAAACATTTAAAAAACCAAAAAACAAACAAAATGGACAGCCCTCTGTGTGTGCGTTTCAAGAGAGCAAGAGAGAGAGAGAGAGAGAGAGAGGAGAGAGAGAAAGTGAGAGATAGAGAGAAATAACAGAGTGGGTAATAACAGGGAAACAGAAACAAACAAACATACAAACAAGCTATGAAAACAAACCATTTGATAAAATGTTTTCTAATTTGAGCGGATATTGGTAGGTAAGCACGCATTCTTCGATCCGAGCGCTCGTTCCCAAAATGGCAAGGTAGAGAGGTAGGGCGCGTGTAGAGAGATGTGTGCTACCATAGTAGTATAATTATGAGCTGTACAACACAGACGCTGCTTAGATGCAATCGGAAAACATCCCTTCTTAATATTAGTACTTTGTATTTAGTAATTAAAACAAATATATCTATATATTATTTGAACCGTGTTTGCTGTTTGTGCTACTTGTTCCCAAAACACTGCCGCACCACACTTCAAGGGAGGGCACATACGCACTTGCATGATCTCCATCAACGGGTATACACTTTCGTGAACCTAATGCCTTAATGAGCTACGATTCGAATTGCATGCGAGATTCAGAGCGTTGCCTAAGAATATGCGGTGTGTGCTTATCGCCCCTAACCGATTGGACAATGCAAAAGTTCGGATACGGTAAACGAAAATGTTGTTTATTTGTCTCTTAATTTATTCAATATGTATCATAGGCGAGTTGACCATTTCGGCTATCGGATTGTTCGTAAACTTGCTACTGTCAACGAACCAGCTGTGATTATGAAGCTTGGTTATTAGGCACAGTAAAACATGTATAGAAATATCCCAACCTATATTAAAAATAAATAAAATCATTTTCACTGATTTTTTTTTACTTCGGTTGTTTCGATTTAGTTTCATTTCTGATTGTCTTTCTAATTAATTAGACACATAATGGATTGTTTGTCGGGTTTCTTCTTATACATATGTCTTCACATTACTGCACATCTCCAGGTTACATAAGCATGTTTTCATGATTTTGTATCACCCGTTGTGTTGTAAAAAATTACAATAAAAATATCACAATTCAATGCAATTATGCATTAATCCTCGTGCATTAATTCCCAAATGATTTTTTTTTCAGATATACGTAAAAACATTACACCACTTTAATGTTTTCTTTTCAATACATACAGAAATGAATCAATACAAAAACTTGATATTTGTGATACTTGTGGTTTGTTTTTTTTTTTGTCCCAAATATCGGCAAATAAATCTATTTAAAGATTTCTGTGCAGATATTTGGGTCAAACAAAAACAAAGCACAAGTATCACTGCAAGTAAAGTTTTAATTTCGTGATTTTAAATAGCACGAGCTTTGAATTAATATTACGACCACATGGGTGTGTGAGGGTATATTTTGTTTGTTTTTTAAATTAGTAAGCGACGAGGTGGAATGACATTTAGAGATACACAATGACCTACCATAAGAATATTTAAAAATACAAAATAACAATGATAACAGAAAAAAACGATATTCATGGGGGACGTAACGATATGTGGTTTTCCATTACACCATCGCATGTAAGTATGGCTTGAAATATTTATATTCCGAATGCGAAACGAACAACTGACTTAAAATTCCATTGCATCGGGATGAGAAACCCGTAGTAAACCATATTATTAGACTATATAAAAATAGTTTTAAAAATAAATTACAAACATGCTCAACTTACAAAACATGCTCAACTTCAAGAAATTTTTAAAAAATAATTCGAAACTGCAAAAGGCTGGTGGTAATGGTGTAAAATATGAGTTTAATGAAAACAAAGAACTTTAGGTGAGTAAAAGAAAACAAAAAAAAAGCAACCAAAAAAGGAACAAAAAACACACAAAAAAAAACTACGCACAATGAGAAATTTATTTATCGTATAGTTTCGCTAATAGTAAATAAACAAGAGTGTGTGGCACGGTAATTTCGGTGAAAAACGTACACGTTACAGAAAGCATTGTAAGTTAATATGTTGTGGCGTTCGAAGCAAAAAAGGCGAAAACAAAAAAAAATACAACTCATAAACAAAACCCCATGTACACATATCTAACGGAATGTCAACAGTCAAACTTTCGTAATGAAGGCTTTAGAAGTAGTAAGAATGGCGAGACACTATAAAGCAAAGGCAAATGATATCATGAAAAATTCGCATCAACAGGAATGAAATAACAAAAAAAAAATGGTTAAAGACTCATGAAGACCCCCCCACCCCCGACTAAAATTTGTGTTGTGGGCAGATATGTGACCTGTATTTTTTATTGCAAAGTATGTTGTTTTGCGTGGTCCTTAAATGTTCGATAAAAAATTGTGCATTGTTGCTAATTATGGTTCCTGAACACAGAGTAGAACATGATAAGTTAATTTATAAGTGTATTTAACACATTTCAACAAGTGCTTGGCTCATCTTCGTCTATTTTCCCCTTTATCAAATATATATGCCCGGTTCCAAGTTTACATCAAATCATTGTTCCGCTACCGTCCGAGAATGCTATGCAAGTTATAGGCCAGATTACTCACCCGACGGTCGATGAATACATAACCTACTTTTGCTAAAGTCAATGCTCAGGGAGAAGGAGGTTTGATAAAAGACTCGAGAAGGCCCCCCTAGAATCTTTTGCGTGCAGCACTGTGGCCTGTCATTTTTGATGTACAGTGGGATTTCTGAATGTTCAAAACTCATTTGATATAAACATTGTGCATTGTTCCTTAATACAGTTACTAAACAGCGAGTAGAGCGTAGAGATAATATACATTGTAAGAAGTGATTTGAAATGTTATTATTCTTATTTTTTCCTCCTTTTCTAGGCCCGTTAACAAGTATCCATCGAACCAATGTTCCGTTACAGCCCGGAAACACCGTGTATGTTGTAAGCCTGATTGGTCACTCCTAGCGTGACCAAAAATTATTACGTAGCTCCTGTACGCCAATATAAATGGTCAGGATAGAGGGAGAGGGATTTCATCGAATAATAAACAATATTTCATGCGACTTTATTCAACCATTTTTGACCACACTGAAAGCACACTGTGAAGCTTTCGCAACGTGTACAGCAGATTGCTCACATTTAGGCGTAAATCCTACAGTGCCTAACAATTTTTTTTCAGGGGGGAGGGGGGGCTTCTCGAGTCTTTTACCGGAGGTTTTAATCGAATAATAAGCAATATTTCATTCAACTTTATTAAACATCTTTTGACCACACTGAAAGAACACTGTGCCGCTTTCACAACGTGCACTGTACTTTGCATACATTTAGGCGTATTTCGCTTAATGATGAGCAAATTTCATCGGGGATGGCCTTTTCGAGTCTTTTACCAAAACATGCTTTCTTTTTTTTTGCATTTGAAAATTTTCAATTGTCTACGTGTGAGTCTCGAGTCAAGACAAAACAAAACAAAAAGAAAAAACACCTATATATTATCATAATTATCATAAAGTCGAACAAAATAAAACTACAAAATAAACTAACCACGTGTGTTTTAAATATTACTGCGCTTGTAAAGTTCTGTTGGTTTCTTAACTGTGTATGTGAAAACACAGTGTGTGAAACATTTCACTTACGCCCAACTCGAGTAATCATGAGTAGCATACTGTGTTGGTTTTATTTCATACTGTCATACGAAAAGATCCGTATGCCATCAAGAGTGATGCCTAAAAGTATGCAACTCTCCACACACGCGAAATAAACCACTTCGTGTTTTTATATTTAGTTCTTTTCAGGGAAGGGAATTTATTATTTATTTATTTAAGGGATAAATGAAATATAAGGAAAGGAAATATCTATAAACTATATCATCACCTAACTAAACAATCAATTACGTTCTCACTTGTGTTATTGCATTTGTTTTAATGCATTGTTTGTTTTTGCATTGTTAGCTTGATCCTGATCCTGTGTATATTCAATGAATGACATTATTTGTTTTGCAATAACATTTGCTATTACCACGAAAGAATATGATTGTAACATACTCCGATTCTCCCAGAATAGCTCGCAATGCTGATGCGCAAATCGAAACAGTATCTGTTAAGATATTGTTTATTTGTTTTTATTCATCACAATTCCTATGCTTTGCCGTTGCATGAGATGTTTTATTGCCCGTGAAACATGTTTCTGTGCTATTTTATTTATGTAATGGAACTGACAATGTAAAACTTGAATTTATGCATAATCATAAAATTCACATAAAAATACGACCATTTCCCGTGAGCCCCAATTTGTGGGACAAAATAAACCGCTCTAAAAAGAAAACCGGCAAATACGATATTCGATTATTTGTGGGTGGCGAATGTGTAATAAATGTGATGAGTTTCGTGTCCAAAGTTATAGTTTTCGGACACAAAACGGTGGGGTGGGCCAAATAGTGTTTCGGCTTGTTAACGCATTAAATGCGATAAAATATTGATTTAAAATATTTGGACGTAAACCTATATTACATGGCTAATATGTTTTTTTTTTTCTACTAGAAGGGCGAGTTAATCTCTTTCATGTCACTTGCCACTTGCGAGAAGGATTCTAGCGTAATTGTAGGCCAACTTATCGGAACGACCCCAAGTCCCATTAGCCATCAGTTTGTGCCAGTAGCGATTTATATGGAATGGGTAAACGATGCGCAAATGGCACAGCAAACCCAGGCTTGCAGTGTACAGTAGTATTGCAACAGGCATCTCCCTGTCAAACCAACGGACGACGCTACACTTCGCGAAGCGACCCGAGCGCATGTAGACCATCCAACACAACTCCACTAGTTCCGTGATAGAGAAAGTAAACAGCAAATAGTTCGGAAAGCAATAGTAAGACAAACCGGCGAATAGGCCTCCAATCGAGCTGCGAACGATTGGTGAAGGACGCAACGACGGTTGTTGCGTTGCTAGCCAACAGTTGACAACTTCGTAAATGGTTTTGTAGCACGTTATAAACCTAAACAAACCCATATCGAACCGTGTTAGCAAAAGGCTTCCAAGCTCAAGCGGATTGGCGAGCAGCATGGGCATGCGGGGAAGAAAGTTCTTCAAAAAACTGATTGCCAAACCAATGTACACCGAACGCATCATGGCCGTGATGATGTGCTGCCGACAGTTGGTGGGCGGAAAATTATTTTTCCCTTGCGGCGCAATATGCTGCTCGTTGCAGTTATCGTCCGGGTAGGTACAGGCGAACCAAAACCGATCCAGCTGCAAACATTGCCGTGCCGCCATGATGCCTGCACTGAGCGCGGCGAAAATGGTGGTTGCGTACGTTCGGGAGGACCGTAGGTAAGCAACTACAGGACTGCGCGCACGTCTTATAAGAAATTCAATGTACTGCCGGTGTGAAGAACCAGAGCGGAGAAGAACTCTGTAGAATGTTTATCGTAAATTGCAGCAGTTCGAATTCATGTGTTACCTACCATATTGAATAAACCGATGCCTTGAGCACGAACGATATGACGTGGTAGATATTGAGCTGTCAAACCACCCGCTAATGAAGGTATCAGCACAAACCAGGCCGCAGGAAATCGACCCATACACTTGCTGTACAGAACGAAACAAAAAATAAAAGATTAAGACTTCAATGAAAAGTGGCAGTTTTTAAAACCAACTCCAATACACGCTTACTAGAATAGACAGAACGCTAAGAAGCTGCCACCTGTCATTGGTAAACCGGCCAAGATGCATCGCGCGTACTGCCAGAAAAAGTTCTTCCACACTTCCGGATCATTCCACTGCCGTATGCGGAACAGCATCGGGGTCTGTAAGAAGAAGATCTGTGGTTCAATCATTCTTTCAAATACACAAAAGTATGCGATACGTACTACTACTGCTGGTAGGTAGTGACGTATTCCTCCTAGTACACCCTCCACAAAAAAAGTGCACCAGGCGGCGTTACAGGTTTGATCTGGATGCAATATATCACGGCACGTTTTGTCTGCTACTGCCACGCAAAACTGTTTACTCATCTGTCCCATTTTGGTTACACTATAACAAAGATGGCTCTGTATCAGATTTAACGTTGACAAAACTCCTAATAAAACTACCCTACGGCAGAGAGTGAACAACTTTATCAGGAAGTGTGCCGAACACTGTCTGTAAAGCAGAAGTGAAACTTTCTAGAATAAATTGACTCATAAAGCTGGTCGATTGTCTGAAGCACCCTGCACAACTACATTCAGGTTTGTTATGGAATGCATGCAAGTCATAAAGGGTAGTTGGCAAACAGGTCAGCCGTTGGAAAAGACAACGTTGGATTCGCGTAAACACAGTGTTTCACTTTTTTAGAGCATCTGCCATCTTTCGCGATATGCTTGAAATAATTTTATAGCCATTATTTTATTCAATATTGTTCGACCTCAGTACTGGCTTCGTTGGCCGAGATTCATATCTCGCGAAAATGTGAGGGGGAATTGTTAAAAAGTTTTTTTTATTGCGATGTACAAAAATAAGTTATTTAAAAAAACATAAAATGCTACAAATACAGAAATTTATAGCAAGTCAACGTTTTTGTTCTTTGGGGTTAAATAATAATGTGCCTCTTTTAAAAGATGAAGAACGAACAATACTTTCACGGTTTTGGACAAAGCGCACCTGCATCAATGAAGCATTAGCACCTGCCTTAATAATGTTTGTTCAAATAATTTGGAAAATTATGTTGACTTTACTGTGCTGAGTCATCTGTCTGTGTTATTCCATCCATCCATTACAACGGAACACAACGAGCGAGAAAAATTGAGAAGTGATGTTCTTTTAATTATAGGCCACCAGAAACAACCTTGCGATTACAGATATAGTGAAATCTTGGCGAATGAACGACCAGGTAATCTATGTTTGGAACCTTAAAAGCCATGACATATTTATATTGACCTTTGCTATAATTCGTATTGGCTTGTTTCCATTTTGGAGGGGCTCGTCGCCAAGCCTCGCTACCTTCCCTTTCTACACCTCTTCCATCATAACCAAACCAAACAGCTCAAACTAACTTGATCAACATCTACCACAAGCTCGGTTTTGAGACGCCTAGAAAGCTTTTCAATAGAGAAGAAAAATTAATTAAAAACCAATCAGTTGGAGAGGTGCAGTGTGTCTGCGTAAAAATTATGGTACTCAGAAAATGAGAAAAACTGGCAGCATAAGAGAAGCGATGGCAGTGACGAGGCGTGAACGAATGAATTCGATGCCCGTTAGTGAAGAAGCATGGCATTTGTGACCTAGGGGCATGGAAAACGGCTATACGAGCATGTTCGCGCTGTAGACTCCCGCTACGACTGGTATATTAACTTTGCTTTGTGTATTTTCTCACCCTAACTGTCTCCTTTGACCCTCAGGTAAACAAAACACCAAGTCATTGAGAAGGTATAGCCTAGCTAGGAATTCGTACTATGTTCACCTTGCAGCAGTGGTCAAAACAATATTAATAACTTCCTCTAGTGACTGCTCAGCACTTATGGAGTGAGGCGAGGAGTGCAACAATGAAAAACATATATTTCAAAGCTATAGTTAAAATATTTTGAAATATTAAGCTATTACACGCGACAAAAATGACTACATAAGCAGATTGAATTGCCTATTATAACTAACAATAAGATATGAAATGATATGAAGCCCCTCAAATGAAATCACAGGTTCTGCTACTCTAACGAAGAAAGCGTAAGATTGCGTCGATGCGTCCGCCAAAAATACCGCGATTTCAACGCAATCAACGACGGTTGACCCTGGGCGTTATAGGCGACTAATGCAGCAGGCTAAGACCGCAAAGTGGTTGTTGATGAGTATTCAAGTAAGTACCACCAAAAAGTATCCATAGTTTGATCACATTATTTGATTACCAATCGCTACAACATCATGTGTTTTATATATATATATATATATATATATATATATATATATATATATATATATATATATATATATATATATATATATATATATATATATATATATATATATTTAGGAGATTCTGCATTAATGCTGAAAACATCTAAAACATCAGCAACCCAGTGGCAGAGTCGACAAAGACGTTGATAGCCACAAGGCAGGATCGGGACACAAATCCCATTCGAATTGACCGCCGTCCGTTGAGAGGGCCGGCTAACCAACTACGTGGCATCGAAAGGTCTAGTCAGCCAGTAAAAGCAGGCATAGTCGAGCAAGAGGTCGTAAGGCCAAAAAGAAGAATAAGAATATGCAGAACAAAACTTCAAAAAAAAAGAGAAATAAAGAAATAAATAAAACATACAGCTATGAAAAAAGCAATGAATAGAAAATCTGCACTATTCTATTATCAACAATCTAGCCGCATAATGCATAATCTACTAGCGTTAAAAATGTGTCGATTTTCTTCACTATTATATTTTCATAGGGATCGATTTAATTCGTCATACCTCACACCTCATTCTCACCGCCGCGTGCGATCAAGGGTGTAAACAAAAGCAAACAGATAATTATTTTTCGGTCATCCGAACAGCACCATCATTATCAGCACCTCCCTCCTCCTACCACCTGCGCCTTCCTTTATCAATCTGCCTAAAAGTGGATAGAGTGCTCATTTTTAAGGCTCTGAAAACAACAGGCAATAGGTGTTTATGGACAAACACCTCTGTTAGCTCTTTCTCCTGCCCAATGCACCAATTATATTCCGAATGGTCGTTGTTCCGTAGACCGCACAAATCGTCACCCTTGATGAATATAGTTTACACGAGCCCCATACAAAGCAGTTAAAAAAACAAAAAAAACACAACAAGAGGACAGCAGAAACCGTGCAGCACACACAGAAACGACATCTTGCCTGGCGTTTTCATGCTGCCGTCGCCTCTTCAGCCGTTTCCATTGGTAGAGGTCACCGATCGGTGATTCGTGCCACCGTAAGGCAAAATTTTATAAATATGGGTCCGCTGCGTTCGTCGCGCCCAGACCGTCAACATACTTTGGGCCGATCACGAGGCGCGAAAGACACGCACCCAACCAACTAGGAACGCATTAATAATCCGTACGAGCTAATGATCGATTTTTTGAGGTGTGTGAAAATTTGAACTTTTAAGTACAGCATAGTGTAGTGAGTTTTTCGCAGTGTTCCAGTTGTTCCAGATCTCTTGAGAACGCGTGTGTTTGATCGTTACGTATAAAAATTACTATTTCTACAAAGTGAAGCGGTGTGATAGAAGAGTTGACGCAAACAGTGATTTTTATTGCTTTTAACACCAATAAGAAACCTGGAATATACAATTCGGGAAAATTTCAAAACGGAAAGATTTCCTAGGGCAAGATAAAAGAAGGAAAAATTCCAATAGCCAGACATGGAAAATTCTTTCGCTTCCGATCGGTGGACGATACGACGGGCAAGCGCACTCGTGACCGTGTTTTCCCCCCTGACATTGGCCATGCTGCTCGTACTGGCGTTCGTTTTGCTGATCTTCAAGGCACGGCGGGCCAAGATGGTGAAGCTGATCGACCAAATACCTGGCCCCGTTTGCATGCCGCTCGTCGGCAACGGTCTGCAAATTAACGTTGGGTGCAAAGATGGTAAGTGAAATGAAACAAAAAACATAATTTTACTCACGTAATCCAAAATACACTTATCAACAATCAACCCCCCGAACATCAATGACGGCCGAACAATCAATTAAAGCAATACGATGAAGCGGTGAGACCGCCACGCATCGGCAGCCGGTACTATGTGGCTTAACTTTGTGTAAAAGATGACAAATTAGTGATCATGCCAAGAAAATGAAACAATCAAGAATTAAAGCTAATCAAACGAAAATAAAGCAAAATGAGAGTGAAATGGCGCTTCGTTGGTTTCTTACGTCAGGTTACCAGCAGGGTATAGAAGCTAATCCATCCGGAAACGTCACTCATACCCGATACACTCAAGCTGCAAGGTTGCACACGGACCATATTGCAACAGGGATGTGTTGCCTCATGTTTTGGGTAGCCTTGCATTTGGCGCAAACAAAAACAAAGCAAAATCTGCCATAATCTTATGCCCACCGCCTATGTTAATTACGCTATCGCCAGCGCTTTTTTGCACCGATCTACGCACTGGCTTATCTTGCTGAATAAGAAAAAACCGAAATCCTACCCTACCCTACCGAGCCAACGCAATAGGTTACGATACAAAATTCGGTCACCGTTCGATGTTTCCGTTGGCATTCATCCCCCCAATACTAACCCACCGTTAGCTATGTTTTGACGATATCAAGTTAATTTTATTCCATCATTGCATTTCCACCCTGTTTTGGGTTAACGAATGGGGTGTGCGCTTCGCCTCAAAAACACACGCACCCGCTCATTCGTTCGCATAAGATGGTCGCATCGATTTTTATGAGCGTATGTCACAGCGATACCTGATCAGCCTCCTGACTGAGACGATGAAATCGTTGCGTCGTGAGCTAGTGATAGTGAGCGTAGTGATGAGCAGGCTAATAGCATCTTTTTTATTGTAATGTCTTTTGCTTTTTCTCATTCTCCCAGTCACTCTCACTCGCACACAAGTTTAAGACACATTCAGATTACACACAAAATTCAAATATATTATTATAGATACATCCTCATATACCATATACCAAGGAACTAAGTTACGGGTCCGAGCAAACCGATTGGATAACGTATGCAAAACATGAAACTAGGTTATCTTGCATGAATAAAAGAAACAAAACGACAATATACTGAACGTCTAGCGTTGGGAACACTATTGCCTTTTATGAAAAGTGATGTTTCCTAACTTTTTTTGCTCGCCATATACGTATCACCTTGCACTTTTACCTGGGAATATTTTTGGACGACCTTGACTTTCTTTTACGCGCATCGAATAATATGCTAATAAGCTGTTATTTTAATTTCAATGAGGTTGTCAAAAAAGGCAGTTCGTTTTTAGCGTGACATAATTCTTCGATATAGTGCTATAGATAATATAGCATTAAGTATAAAATTAACGAATTCTTCGATTAATATGTTATACATTAGCATACTTAAAAAAATTACCTAATAGTACACCTTCACTATCTTTAACTTACAGAGCTGTTCGATCGTATCATTGCTTCAAGGAAAATGTTTGGCCGCCGTCAAGGTATCAGCCGCGTTTGGAACGGTCCCATACCGTACGTGCTAATTTCAAAAGCTTCTGCAGTCGAGGTAAGTACAGGTCAAACAATCAGCTTGCGATAGTGAAAATCGATTTATCCATCCAATGACCATCTACCACAGGCGGGTCCCAGGCCCAGAAAAGTGCGTACGCTTGGAGGGCACAAATTCAAATGAAAACACGTGACCAATTGCAACAATACGAACTTATTTATACAGCTAAGAATGTAGAACATTGACCAGTAAACACTATTAAAAACCGATAGTTGCTAGCTAAGGTAAAAAACGCTTTTTGCATCACTTGTGTTCATTTAAATGTGTTAAGCAAAGTGAGCCCACCTAAATAAATGGTAAAGAATTTGCAGAATCAACATAAAAGCCAGTGATACAGTTTGTTTTCAGTTCACGCATTGTTTTTTTTTTTTACTTTTTTTTTGTACGTAATCATTTTGGATGCATCGTATAATACTGACACTAAGAGATTGCCCATGCTGTCTCATTTAGTCTTGACAAATACTGCCTACGCATATAATTGGCAAGCTTTAAATCACACGTTCGACTTTGGGAAGATTTAACAGTGCAATAGACAAATTTATGGATATGTGTGGTTAAGAAGAATTTATTAGAACGTTTGCGTAAATTTAACTTCAAAAGCACAATATATCAGCTGCTAAGTGATTGAGTGATTGATTGTGTGAGTTTTTAATCGCGCCAAACATTTACGTTACGGATCGACTGCACCAAAACAGCGGAGGCTAAAAATTGCCATCGAATTGTGAGGATTTCTCTGTTTTTCCACGTGAAGGTGAAAGGAAACGGATCTCAACACGCACCAAAGAATAATCCCACCGATGTATATTCTTACCCGTATGCACACATGCGCAGACTGGCATTGAGCTTTCTATCCTTGAAAAAAATTAATACAAAAATAACAGTTACAGTTCAACCTTCTGCAGCGGAAAATGAAAATTCCATCAGTACCAGTTTGCATCTCATTTCTCGGGCACGTGTGTGTCTATATTCTTATGTTACACTGTCCTTTTGCAGCCAATATTGAGCAACCCGAAGCTGGTGGAGAAGAGCAACGATTATGACTATATGAAGGCATGGCTGGGGAACGGATTGCTCACCTCGCCCGGATATGTATGGCATCCGCGCCGCAAATCGTTAACTCCGGCCTTTCACTTCAAGATATTGTCGGACTTTGTGACGATATTCCAGAATCAGGCTGAAGTATTGATCGAGAAGCTGTCAGAGCACACGGTACAGGGTGAAGCGTTTAACATTGTACCGTATGTGACGCTCTGTGCGTTGGACATTTTCTGCGGTAAGTTTTTGTGACGTATGAAAGCATTTGGATGTTTATGTTTGATGGGTGTTTCCGACATTTTCCAGAAACTGCGATGGGATGTCCTGTATATGCACAAAAGAACTCTAATTCTGAATATGTTCGAGCACACAAACAGTTAAGTATACTATACGAGCGAATATTAAACAGTAACCAGTATTCTAAACTACCCTGCAATACTAATATTACTTTTAACTTTTCCTCTCACCTGAAACAGAATTGGAAAAGTAATAAGAAACCGTTTGCAAAAAGTATGGCTCCACCCAGACTTTGTTTTCAAACGCACAAAAGAGTTCCAAAAGCACCAGGAATGTCTAAAGGTTCTGCACAACTTTTCCGATCGTGTCGTGCGGGAACGCAAAGAAGAACTTCGTAAGCGCAAGCAACAGCTAGACCAGAACAACAACAGCAAGCAGACTGACGAAGACTGCAGTGAGTTTGAGGATGGCATCTATCGGAAGAAACAGCTTGCCTTTCTTGATCTTCTGTTAGAAGGTTCCGATTTGTCCGATCTAGCAATTCGCGAGGAGGTAGACACATTCATCATCGGCGGCCATGACACGACGGCAGCCGCTATGGCCTGGATACTGTATCTGCTTGGTGCCGCTCCTGAGATACAGGACCGTGTCATTCAGGAGATCGACGAAGTAATGGGCAAGGACCGGGAACGTCATCCAACGATGGCGGAGCTGAACGAGATGCGTTATTTGGAGTGCTGCATCAAAGAGGGTCTTCGGCTGTACCCAAGCATACCGGTAATCGGTCGGCGTCTTACGGAAGACGTGCGAGTGGACAACTACACCATACCTGCCGGTACCACGGCCATGATCGTAGTGTATGAGCTGCACCGCGATACGTCCGTATTTTCGAACCCGGACAAGTTCAACCCAGATAACTTCCTGCCGGAGAACTGCAACGGGCGGCATCCGTACGCTTACATACCGTTCAGTGCCGGGCCGCGTAACTGTATTGGCCAGAAGTTCGCTATACTGGAAGAGAAATCAGTCATATCGGCTATATTGCGCAAATTCCGCATTGAAGCGGTCAATCGGCGTGAGGATGTACAGCTGCTGTGTGATCTGGTACTCCGACCCAAAGATGGGTTAATAGTGCGGCTGCACAAACGGGACTGAACAGTGAGCGCTCCACGTTCAGACAGGGTGAAGAAAACACACAACATATCTGTAACGTTGGAGGCAGCACTTCTCAGTATTACTTTCGTCTTCCTTTTTCGCAAGCAGCGACGGCTCTAATCTTAAGCAAATGAGAAAGAAGTAAAAAACTCAGACAATAACAGCATCAGTTAAAACGACTCTCTGGGTGCTACTTATTTTAACAACCACTTTTCTTGCTCATCTATTTCTACGCTTGTAACGTAATCCATTCTCTTGCATGTTGTAAGATACAGTGGTATGTCAATTATACATCTTGCTTTGCCCAATAATCTTAACATCGACGGCATGTTCTTTCGTTTCTATCAGTGCCGTAACGGGTTTTCTTCTCTCTAACCATAGTAAAATGATTCTATGCTATGCTAGACAAAGCGATAGATAACGTTAGTTGTGGCTGTTATTATTGAGCATAAGGTGGCTGAGAACTCTCTCTGACATGCATGACTTGCAGAACAATACTTTAAAATAAATAAAATATATGTATGCGCGCACACAGCTATAGTAAAGCTAAAGAAGAAGTAAAATGTACAATGTAAATTAAAGCGTCCGCAGAAAGAAAAGTCATGTGATTAATGAAATTATTTACTTGGATGACATCATTTCTACCGATGTCAAATAACCAATTATGAGCTCAAGCAAAGTAGCGTGAGTTATTTATTTATTAATTATCACAGTCACGCTAATCAATCATTGAATTGCGACCATGTAGTATATCTCCATTAATCCATTCCTTTCTTAATTACCTAAGTGTTTCTCAGTTGTTTATGTAAAATATTTTCTCAGTTGTTTATGTCTTGCTTTCAAGTGCCCTTTAAACCAATGGCGATATTTGTGCTTCTTCTTCTTCTTTGGCCTCACGACCTCTTAGGTCTTGCCTGCCATTTCTGGCTTACTAGACTTAATGATACCACGTAGTTGAATAGTCAGTCTTCACTACGAGGGAACGATCTGGATGGGATTTGAACCACGGTCCTGTCGCATGAAGACCGGCGCCGTTGTCGCCTTACCACCGGATTGCGCCCGCCTAATAGCAATATTTGTTAAGTTATTCCAATTGACATGCTATATATCAAACATAATTTAGTATGTATTTTATTATTATATTTTTAGTATTGCCTAATATATATATATATATATATATATATATATATATATATATATATATATATATATATATATATATATATATATATATATATATTTAGTATTATATTTAGTATAGTCTGCCAATCCAATATTAGGGCTTTTCTATGGAAGCATCAACGTCATCACTCTATCTAAATTAGAACCTACCCAACCTCTTCTGTGGTGTAGTGTAATGCATCTCGAATGAATGAAAAAAAAACACCTCTACTGTGGTGATAGAACGACCTTAACAGATTTTACGGGCTAAGTCATTCGAAGCCATTCTCATGACATGACATAACAAGTTTAATTCACTACACAATAGCGAAGTACAGTTTTTAAAGCTCATTATTCTAAAGCGCGTCTCCTCCATTTTCTTTAATACATACGGAATCTAGTATCCTTCTGATCATCCTTCCCACGAACCCAGCTAACATGGTTGTAGAATAATCCCTAACTGATTATATTATTGACGGCTCGGTGGCATGGTGTGTCCGGCGCTGATTTCACACACTGCAGGCCATATATGACCACCAGGTTGAAATGTTAAAAAATAAAACGAAGAGGAATATTAACCTTTATGCACAACGTTACATTTTGTAAAGTTTGACAGGTCTAAAAAGTAGAGTTTTGCACACACGTTGATGTTCAAGTATAAGAATTGATTTTTTCAATGTATTAAGAAAAATCAAATCGTAAACAACAAACGTTAACGAATGTAACAGTATCAGTCTCTCCAGGGTGAGGAAAGACAAATTTCGCAATACAAACTAAACCATCTACCTGAACGGCGGAAACACTAATGAGCATAGTCAGTGTGTGTGCACAACGAAGCAGATAAGGAATATTTAATTTTCTTTGATGGTAAAAATTTTGTAACAATCTCGTTGGGTCATTTCAACGCTTCTGCACCACGATATGCATGCATAGTGCCGTTGTTGTTGCAACAAAGACATTAGATAGGAGTTTGAGACAGAAAATAAGAAAATACTACACACCCCTCACATTATCAATCTTTTTCTCGCTGGTGCCAACGTTTAACGTTAATCGCTAACCTGTTATTGTCATTTGGCTATGAAGAAAGTGTGAAAAATGCATCCACACCATCAGCGCATGGTAAATTACCTAATTAATTTGACTTTAATTAATAGATGCAAAAATGATGGGAGTCCCGTACCGATGGTAGGCTGATTTTGCATTTCTAGCAAGCATTGTGCTTATTGGAACGTTGGATTACGCATTGGAGATACTAATGATCATTATAATTTTCCACTTGAATAATTCTTACCGTAAAGGGTAGGGATTTTTTTGCGTATACGTGGCGAATCGAATTGAGCTTGTTTGTGTATAAAATCACAGCATGCCAAGCTTACCGTTTAGTCGCCAATTTGCAGTATCAGGTGCTAGTAGTGTAACCGTTACCAACAAAGAAAGGGCTGTTGTGTTAAAAGTGTTAGAGTTTAACGCTAGCAATGAGTTACAGTGATTTAGTGCTTACATCCACTATTGGATCAGGATCCAATAATTGGACTAGACAGCAGATTATGGAAAGTGCGCCCAAAACCACTGTATTGTTGCTCCTAAGCTTCATCTTCATTATATGCTGTTTGGCGGCATACTTGGAGCGCTATCGACGTTTGGTTCGCCATATCAACTCTATACCCGGACCGGCCACACTACCAATCATTGGCAATGCACTGCTTATCAACGCTGACCGGGAAGGTACTATCAATACCATCAAACATTACTAAAGGAAATGTGGAAATGTGTATGTGATAAATTCGAATGGAAAACCACACAACTAAATTGCTCCTTTTCGTGGTGTTAAGGTGTAGAAAAAACTACTAACACCAATCAGACCATAATACGATAATCAGACCATAAACTATCTAAAACGGGCGGTCCGGTGGCAGAGACGACAGCGGCGCCGGTCTTCACACGGCAGGACCGGAGTTCAAATCTCTTCCAAGACCGCCTTCCCGTACGCAGGGCTAACTATTTTGTTACAGGTAAAACCAAGTCACACAAATCCAGAAATGGCAGGCCGAGACCGGGTGTAGTGCAAAGGAAAAAGAAGAAGAAACTACATAAAACGAATAGATTTTCTCCTGAAAAGTATGTTGCTGAGCGAGCCAAACAAACACTTCATTGTTGTACTACTAATAACTGTGCAATAATGTTACGATTTTTGCTTACGTCTCAATTTATTCGAATAACTAAAGACATGCAAACTCAATATTAAAAAATACGTAGCACAATTATTTTAATGACCACGTGCTACGACGAAATTCATACATGTGTTACACGCATTGCATACATTTAGGCAATAGTTTTATTATAGCGTTTTTAGATCAAATAAACGTGTTATACCATCGGAAGCAGAAGGCGTGAAACATTTCATGAAAAGTTAAAAATGATTGTTGAACCTAAAAAGGCGAATGAGGTTTTTAAGACCCAAAGCCTCTATAAATAAACAGAAAAAAAGTTGAATCTACTGGATGCTTTCATTATCTGTTCGAGATTTGAGTCAAGTGCAGAATTGTAACTTATTGATAAAAACCATGCTATTTTTTCACTTATACAGAACTTTTCAATCGTATCATCGCTTCCCGGAAGCTGTACGGACGTCGGCAGGGTATCACACGTATCTGGAATGGAATGACTCCCTACGTTCTCATATCGCAGGCACAAACAGTCGAGGTTAATTGGATCCATACTTTTCTTTTCGTATATACTATACTTTTCTTACGAACCCGTTTTTTGTCTGATTTCCTTGTTTCCTCTACAGAAGATCCTCAGCAGTAACAAAAACATTGAAAAGGGCCGTGACTACGAATTCCTGCAACCATGGCTCGGTACCGGTTTGCTGACGAGTTCTGCCAGTAAGTGGCAACACCGACGCAAGATCCTTACGCCTACGTTTCACTTTCGCATACTGTCGGACTTTGTGGAAGTTTTCAACAAGCAGTCCGAAGTGCTGGTGGAAAAGCTTACTCAAGAAATAGATAACAAAGCAGGATTCGATTGTGTGCGCTACATAACACTATGTTCGCTGGATATTATTTGTGGTATGAAAGTGTGAGATAAAGAACATGATGATTGATGAATGCTATACACCAATTTTTTTATTCTTACAGAAACTGCCATGGGATGTCCGGTGTACGCACAGCGACAGTCCGATTCAGAGTACGTTAGGGCGCATGAGAAGTAAGTTTCGTTTGACAGTCTTACTCAACCAACAACCAAATGATTAAATTTATTTTTAATTACAGAATCGGGCAGATAATGCTTAGTCGGCTCCAAAAGCTTTGGTTACATCCGGACATCATATTCCGCTGCACTAAGCAGTACCAAGAACAACAACAGTGTCTAGACATCTTACATAAGTTCTCCTACCGCATGATCAAGGAACGGCGTGCAATTATTCAAGCCAGCCACATAAAATCTGACGTGCAGGGAGACGCTACAAAGAGCACCGAAGCTACACAGTCGCACCAACTCTTCAGTACTGGCCGTAAGCAGCTCGCATTTCTCGACCTGCTTATAGAGGCGTCCGATGGAGGCAGAGTCCTTTCCGATACGGATATACGCGAGGAGGTGGATACATTTATTCTTGGTGGGCACGACACGACCGCTACCTCTATCTCGTGGACTTTATTCCTTCTTGGGACTGAACCGTCCATCCAGGAGAAGGCGGTGAAAGAGATTGAACATGTAATGAGTGGCGATAATTATCGATGGCCAACAATGCGCGAGCTGAACGAAATGAGATTTCTCGAGGCGTGCATTAAGGAAGCGCTCCGACTGTATCCGAGTATTCCGATCATTGGCCGACGGTTAACAGAAGATGTTCAGCTTGCCGAACATCTACTACCGGCAGGCACAAACGCAGTCATAGTTGTGTATCAACTGCACCGTGACCCGGCCGTTTTTCCTAATCCCGATCGATTCAATCCGGAACGTTTCCTGCCGGATGCAGCAAATGTGAAAAAACCGCGTCATCCATTCGCTTACATTCCGTTCAGTGCAGGACCAAGGAATTGCATAGGGCAAAAGTTTGGCGCACTGGAGGCAAAGGCCGTGCTGGTGTCAATACTCCGGCGGTATCGCATCGAGGCTGTCGATCGCCGAGAGAATCTCACCCTTTACGGAGAGCTAGTGCTTCGTTCCAAAGATGGACTTAAAATACGAATTACAAAGCGAAAATAAAAATAAACTCAAAAGTTTTGTGATACCTAGCAGCACTTTCTTTACTTACAAAATTAGATAGATTACAATATCGGATAGAAGAATGTTATGACCGGGGCGACCGGTGGTAGGGCGACAACGGCGCCGCTCTTCATACGGCAGGACCGGGGTGCAAATCCCATCCGAATCGTTCCCCCTAAGTGAGGACTGACTATCCAACTACGTGGTACCAGAAACTAGTCTAGTAAACCAGAAATGGCAGCCATGACCCAAAAGGTCGTGAGGCCAAAGAAGAAGCAAAGAATGTTATGAACAATCACAACATCTTGTCTACGACGGCAATCACCTCGCAATCACAAAAGTTTGTATCACCCCGTTATGTATTTTGCGAATTTTATTTAAACAGGTTTGGGCTGATATTCCTTAAAGTTTTAGCAAATATATTCCGAAAAAAAAAATTGCATATTTGTGCATTACTTAGGAAGCAAACTGAAAAATGGTATATCAAACGTCAAAGGCTTCAGAATGAGTTTAAAGTTTTCGGTTTAACTGCTTATGATTGCTCAACCAAGAGAGCTTGAATAACGCAAGCAAATTTTCAGGCTGTGCCATCATAGGTCGATCTACCTGTTCGTATAGCCTTTCATTATCAATGAAATTGTTTATCTTTCTCAACCAATAGCTAGTTTTGTGATTTTTTTTTTTTCTTAATGCAATTACGTCCTGTTAGGTATGGGTCACCGGACCGCCCGATCTTGGTATGGGTATGGGGCGGTCCGGTGGCCGAGGCAATAACGGCGCCAATCTTCACACGGCAGGACCGGGGTTCAAATCCCATCCAGACTGTGCCTCCCCGTACGTAGGTAGGGCTGACTACTTTATTTATTTATTTGTTTATTTATTTATTTATTAAGTATTACGGTCCGATGCCGTATTGTCAGCTGACTACTTTACTACGGGTAAAATTAAGTCACAGAATACCAGAAATGGCAGGCCGACACCTCTCGAAGTTATAGTACCAAGGAAGAAGAAGGCATCTTTGTAAGATCTACCAGTGGTTGGCAAGCACTTAGACGAGAAGTTTCAAATGTCGAACGGTATGCTAAAATACTAAGATATATAATAGATGTATAACAATTTGATTATGGAAAATCATAAAAAATGTGTTAAAATAAAAATATTAAATATTATTACACACAAAACACTTTATTACATAGTAATATTGTGAAATTAATATGCGCAATTTGTCATATCTTATGTTTTTAACAATACGTGTATTAAAAAAATGCATCTCCTGGTTGGTCCAGTGGCCGAGGCAATAGCGGCACAGGGCATACCACGGCTGGACCGCATATCAAAACCCATCCAGACCACCTCCTCAGGACCTCAGATCAAATCCCTTCCGGATTGCCTCGCCGTATGCATTACTGAATATCCAGCTCGAGAAAAAATAAACCCGCGGAAAGCCAGAAATGGGAAAGAAATGGCAGGCTAGGACTTCTCGAGGTTGTAGAGTCAAAGCAGTCTCTATTCAGATCTCAGGTATCTTTATTCAGACTTTAGCCCTATTCTGTTCTAGAAACACGAGAAAAACGAAAAATGGCATGGTACCTGTTTTGCTTCCAAAAGCGGAAAGTTATTTACCCAGAAAAACTAAAAATTTGCTAAAAGCATTTTGGTTTTCTTTTAATTTATTTTTTTAAATAAAAAATGTTAGAAGACCAGTCCTTACTTAGTTGCGGATTGCAAAAATAAGAATTGTATCCATAAAAGTAATAAACCTTATTTGCCAACCACTGGCTAACTAAAGGAAAGCAACAACAAAAAGTGTTACCCTTAGTGTTCTTTGCCTGATAAACAGAAACCGATTGTTGACTCAACACTGGCTGGTGATGGTAGCCTCGACTAGTTATTAAATCATCGACCGCTAATGACCACCGATCGCGCCCGCCACCGCCTGACATTCGAAGAAGTAAAAGTTTAGAGCCCGGGAGCATGAGCAAAGCAAAGATGCATGCTAGCACATACCCCACGGGAAGTAAAGGAACCAAAAAGTCGAAGCCTTGATTGGTTTGCTCGAGGAGTAAATCGTAAATTGTAAATATACTGGAATGAACTAAATTGCACGGGTGGAACGAAATGGAAAACTTCAGAGTAGAAGTGATTGCGCGAACGGGAACCTCTAATTGATCGACATCCACACGACGGAAGAGTTTGGTGCCCCGGAATAGGCATGATAAGATGCACTTCAATCAAAGAATGAGCGTATGCCCTTCCGGTCGGTTGACCTGTGTGGTACTGCGCTCCAACTAAGAGTTGATTTGCCATTTAATGGTGCACAAGGTGCAACCTGCGGTTTTCGGGCTGTTCACCCTGCGTTTGCTGGTGGGAAAGGTGGCGCACGGAGTGAGGCTATAGTGTCCTGGAATTGGACGATGGGTATTAAAAAAGGATGTGATACTGCGCTAGATCAACGACACGGCCGCTAGGTCGTTATTCGAGGGATGGGTCTACATATTCTTGCGCGGTTCATAAAACTGCCGCAGTTCCTGCCAGCGGCGATCGAATCTGAAAGGTTCAAGGCCATTCGGGTGAACAGTTTCATTCGTGCTTGCTACGGTGAGTGCCGGATATAGGTTCACTGTTGACCCAACACCGTGAAAGGCTGCGATATGCGGAGAGCCGGCATACTATCAATGGATTGGAAAATTCACATGTTTCTCCTGTCAAGTTACTAGTTTTACATATTTACAGGCATTGAAATCTCTCAGAACTGACCGTTCCCGAGGTTAGCCCTGGTAAACAATAAGAAAACAAAAACATGAAACCACAATAAATTAATTCAAACATCGAGATCGTGAGGAGTGTGGCTGCGATGTTCTGTCGAACCCGTTTGTAAAAGCAAAACTTTACGGTGCGTCGAGAAGCGATGGAGGTGTTTCTGTTTCGAGGTGGCCACAGAGGTGCGAAGTACACTCATTATTAATCATCATATTAGCACGCCCGTACCTGTTCGACACGGTGCGCGATGACAGATGTAATAATCTTTTAAAAGCTTGTTGGAGAAAATGTTACCCCGTTTCATCCCTTCGCTCCTTTCCACTGGACCGGAATGCTAATTGATCCAGACCATAAGGCATTCGTGATCGTGAGCTTTGCGCTGCTTACAAATACTCGCCAATAATTTGAATTACCGAAATTACAAACCCTTTTTGCTTTTCGCCTAGGCTGAGCAAAACACTATTTCTTAAGTTCTTTCATTTGTTACTCACTATCACTTCCGCCATCATCGAGCGTATAGACATCGCTCATCGTCGATGGTTCATACGGTGCACCTTTTTTATTTACTTCCACATGTCTAAGGAAAAAAAGGAGAGAATTCATGTTCGTGTTTGTAAACCGTTTAATTTATGTTTATCGAGGACAGATACATTCGCTGCACTGGGAAGGAAGAAATAAACCAAGCTAAAATCTCCACGGTACCCGGACCGATTATTGATGCGATGGCACGTACGTACATAAAGTGGCAGTAAAAAAACCCTTCAACGACAACGGTCAAAAGGTAACGAAAGCAATTTTCTTGCGCCTTGTGCAACGCCGCGCTCTGTTATGAATGAGGTCTTAATTCCCGGCATATTAAGGAGAGTAATCGATTTATGCAATTAGCTTTAATAAGAAACACATTGATAATAATGATAAAACTAATAATAGCTTCCCCATTGTTTATGCATTGGGCCATGATTGTTGACATTAAAATGACATGCCGTTTATGCTGGAACGCGTCCTTAACTGGCCGTTTAGTTTCAATTTTACCCATGAGAAGGTCGTAAATCTTTTACTAACATAATGTATTAACTTATTTGGTCGCGTTCCGATGGTAAAAGCGATAGCAGGCCGGTCTTCACACGGCTGGACTGCATTTCAAATCCCATCCACACCGCCTCCTAGTACGCAGGAGTGAATAACCAGCTAGGGATAAAATCACATGAAACCAGAAATGGCAGGCCGAGACCTTTCAAGGTCGTAGCGCCAAAGATGAAAAAGAGGATTAACTCACTAGCGGAAATAATAACACAAAGAAAATGAGAAACATACTAAAACAATAATATTACATAAAAAAAAAACATTCCGATTTAAATAACTACCAAAATAATACGGATGTTTATGACATTACGGCATCGGTCCGTCATAAATCCGTCCGTAAATAAAACGATACTCGATAAACAGTACTTGATGTGATCTGCCAATCAAGATTTTTGGCAACAGCGATCTTAAATTGGGCCCTTGATCGGCCAACTGAAAAATGAAGCCTGGTGATTGTGAAGCGCTGTGTGATAGTGAGGTCATTCATAAGCTGAAACTGCATAAAACATGACAGTTTAATAAATTTTTCATTTTCCTTCCGATTATACTGGACCATAATCCTTTTTCTTCTCTAAAATGATTTTCACCGCTTATGCCAGAATAATAGTAAATATTCTTCAATGTGGAAGTTGATTCCAACAGACATTCGGAATGTACATGAGTCCTCAGGCGGAACAGTGGTAGATTTTTTTTTTAATTCGTTAATTTATCTCTGTGACCTCATTCGCCTCTTTAACCCAGTGGTAGATGCAACAGCGGTGCTGAATGGAAGAGACGGGGTGGGAAAGAAAGGTGGAAAAGAAAGATTCTGCCAAGAAATCAGATGTTTTGCGATATTGTTTCCATTGAGCTTTGCTTTCGGAACTGAATTAAGGAATTCCTTCTTTAAGTTCCTCTGGTTTTTATTCTGACACGGGTTTATTGTATACTAAGCATTGCATTTGCTTTCGCTACTACTGTTCCTCAAAAGTAATAGAAGTTTAAACTAAACTTTTTTGCGCCATTGTGTTGACAACGATAAACAAATGTGACGCTAAATCTTATACCGCTACAAACACAGTGTTACAAAATACTCACCTTATGCAAAATCCTTCCGTTATGGACACTCACACTTCGCTAAACACACGACACATCACACACACACATACACATCACAGAACGCTTGTGGATTACACAACTCACTCTTCACTCAAGTCTCAGCCGACAATACCACACCATTGCTTTTCGGCACAGCATCACCATTATCACCGTCTCGTGCTTTACCTACGGTACCTGTAGGCGAACCGAGATTTTGCTATTCCTCACCCGAAGAGCACAAAGGGTCTCAGGCGATAATGTTAAGGCGCTGGTCACACACCAATTAGGCACCAATGACATCACAATAGTGAAGCTGTTGCCACGAAATAGCGACTCAAACACTCTCACCTTCATTTCATTTAAGGTCACTTACGCACAAAAGCATTGCATTATCACCTTCCACCTGGCCTACCGGACTAGTATTCCGTGAGTTTACTGACCGCCCGTTCAAATGTGCTACATTTTTGGCGTCCCACAACAGGAGCGTTACCTTGCGATCCGCTGATAGAAACGAACGCCGTGACACCACATAACGAGCCACCTGCACTCGAAATACAATCAGCAACGATGCATCAGGCGATCAACACTCGGCACATTTAGCACTTATACGACAAAAGCCCTTATTTTGTACTTCTTCACTAAACTGGTTCCGCTACCGAAAGTGTATCAATGGACACACTTATCCCCGACACTCGGAGTGACGTTTTGCACGTGTTCTACCAGAACGTCAGAGGACTAATGACCAAACTGTACGACCTTTATATGGCTTTTGTCGATTCTGGCCATGATGTGAGAGCGAGAAAGCATTACGATTTTGTTTGCACGCTCTTATCAGACAATTTCTACACGATATATCGTTGCGATCGGAATCAAAATAATAG
The DNA here is from genome assembly GCF_013141755.1 of Anopheles stephensi. NCBI lineage: Eukaryota > Metazoa > Arthropoda > Insecta > Diptera > Culicidae > Anopheles > Anopheles stephensi. Next base: position 101,722 of record NC_050201.1, on the reverse strand, counting down.
TGACCGCTCTCTTGGTAGTGGTGTTTTGATCGCATGCCCTGATAAGCTTAACACCCACGCCGACCGCAAAGATATACTTCACTAGTACTCACTTGGACGCGTAATACGATACAAAGCATCGATCCTCATTCGAGTAACATATATCCCGCCTGATAGGACCAATCGAGATGAGACTTTGTGTGTGTTCGTGATCGAGCCCTACGTAGTGATATTTTAGTGTTTTTAAGAGCAAAAGTGACATTTCAAAACCTCTCCGTACAAAAACAACAAAAACCGTAAATAGTGTGCTTTACGGGAGTGTTTAGTGAAATCTCGGAGTGGATGAAAACATCGGATCTGTTGTTTGGTGGTTTTAACACCCCGTCTTCGTGTTGGAACGCATCCCCAACCGACACATACTGCTTCATTACCACCTCATCATCCGGGAACGATGGATCGCTCACCGACGGCATGGCCCTTAATGGATTGATACAGATCTCAAATGTTAAAAACACAATGGAACAGCAGCAGGATCTATTTTTCATCAATCCATTAATGGAACGGCATGCCGAATATAAAGCACTGCATGCTATTATATTTATCTAATATTTGTTGCCTTCAAATAAGGTTTATATCTTACCCGAGTTCTTTCTGGCAATGCCCGTATTAAACAACAACAGTATGCCCTCCTGTATTCCCTTAAAATATGCAGTGGCTGATACTGTCTCTGGATGGTGCGAGTTATTCGCTAGGCATTTCTCTGATATTTTCGATGACTCTGCAGCAGTACAGTGTCGCTTTCAAATGCTCTAGTTTACAAGCCTAGTAACAAAGTTGATTGCATCACTTTTTTTCTTAAAAAAAAAATTTTTTTTTCGCCAGAACCAAATGCCATACCATGTATACTAAGGATATGCAGCGCTATTTTTATTCCCATACTAAAATGAATTTTTGTTGGGTATGTGCAAAACTGTTTGGATCTGCCCTATCTTTAAGAATGGGGACCTTTCTATCGCCTCTAATTATCGTGGAGTCAGTATCCTCTGTGCGATGAAACCAGCATCCTTGGATCAGCAGCCAATTCTGCGCTGCTTGAGATCGTTTTTATCAAATCGTTCTTATTCAGTCAGATAGGAGCATACGTTGTTCACGCCATTGTTGGGTCTTTCTGGAGCCACTTATTCCCTCCTTAGCCGGATGCTCGGTCGGAGTTAATTCAGATGCCGACATTCGCACCCCCAGTCTTACTTCCATTGCCTGTATCCTTTCCTTCGAGTTGATCGTTCCGGCTCTGTCTTCCATACCCCTTTATGTTCACTTCGTCTTCGTGATGGACCTCCTATCATTTATCCCCTCCCACCACACGGTTTTCGCCACAATGATCCCTGGTTACGAGCGTGTACTACGGTTCCAGACTCCTCAATTATTTTTAGCCCTCTATGCAATATTCTACCCCAATGTTTTTTCCTCCTTCCTTAGCAATAAGATAAACAATTTTAAACCCATAGTGATAGACATTTTTAAATAAATAATAATAATTATAAATGTCACTACATTTTCCACGCTAATCTTCACAAACGAACTGTAACTGTACTTTCTGTAGCCTACAAAAATTCTTCATCGATACAATATCATCAGTTATGCCAGTTATCAGATGCCAGTTACTGACACCGACGCAATATATTACATTTATTGAGACAACCATTTACTGCCACTACATTGACACAATTAAAATAAATCTAGAAAAAACCTAGAAATACATTCTCTAGCACAGTAACTGACCCCATCTCCTGTACACATCCTTTCCCGAAAAACAATCTACAATAAAAGGAATGGTTTTCTCGTGGCGTTCAATGTATAGAAGAACTACGATAGCACAAATTGTAAAGCACACTAACAATAAATGCATAAAGTAACAATCTATAAATACCGAGGAAAATGCTTCGCCCAATCTAGTTAGATGCAGTCGAGCAGCAAGGCCTCACCTTCACATTGTCTTTAAGTATCCTTAGCCCTGACAGATCGCTGTAAAATGACAGAAATAAACAAAACGACCCGTCACAGCCGTTAAGCGCAACTACTACCGCCGTTATACCACAGACTACCCCCTACTACTCCAACAGCTTCTTCCCATTCCAGAGAACTCGCGCTCACGGACACGATCACCGCCACCGCTCGCTTGGTGATATGTTTTGCTGTAATCCGTCCGTTCCTGCTCGCTCGTTCGCTCTCGTTTGGCCAGATTAAGCCGTTGCCTTCTTGCGTATACGAATGCGCAGAATTCGTCATCTCGCTACGCTGCGTGCTCTCCGCGGTTTCGCGCAAGCCGCGCACACGCTCTGCAGCAGAAGAAAAAGGGAGCTTATAAATATTGGACTATCGGAAATGGACAAAGCCAGTGTGCAGTGACTACTTCTCGACAGCTGACACAGGTGCGTGGACCAACGTGAAAGATAGCCGTTGAAGCACGTTTTCCGAGACGGTGCGTGAGCGTGTTGTGTATATGTGTTTATGAGTTTCAAATTCATTTTCATCCCCAAAAAATTGAGTGCTTACCTTTACTAGTGTAAATGAGTGTGGGTGGTAAATAGACAAAGAACACGAAACCGAGCCTTCACCCGGCCCAGTACTCAAAACGGAAGACCAGCATATATTTATTCTTAGGAAATATTACGCATAGCAACGCACCAACCAAAAATCCTAACACCTATCAAAAGTACGTGCGCTGCATGTTAAACCAACCCCTGTGCATCAAAGCCTGATTCATCGTGCTTGCAATATTGAAACGTTTTCTTATTGCACGAACAAGGTAGCAAGCATGGAAGGCATCCTCGGCGGAAGTATGCTTTTAAGCAAGCTGTCCAAAGTGTTTACACTGTTTTCGCCTGTAACGCTGCTGCTCCTGACTACCGTATCCTGCGCCATCTACGTGTACAACAGACGGCGTGCCCATATCGTGCGAACCATCGAAAAAATTCCTGGTCCAGCTGGTCTACCCATCATTGGAAACACTCTGCAAATCAATGTGGACCACGACGGTAAGTAGATGAAATTACAATACCGGGCGTGACACACACCGGTAAGATGAATTTTTTATTTAAATGTCTGATCGTCCTACTTCGAATATGACCTTGGAACGTGAATCGTCTCTAACATATCTGCTAAAGATAAAGCTCCAATCAAACTAGTTGCATCGGTGAGAAACCTTCGAGCTGTGCCACTTCCTTGTTATCACAACCTGCTCCAGTTCATTTCCTGCTTTACGACTCAACAGCAGCGTTCACAAACTCTAATCAGCAGCACAAACAAAACCTCGGGAGACTGTGAATATTGGGGCACAATTCAACCGAGCACAACATGTATCAAACGCAGCGTTTCCCACACACATACGCACACATCAACGGGGATGGTTTTCAAAGTCAGTGACATCGTCGTTGTTATCCACCTCCTAATCATCATCGTCATCGGGGTATAGCTTGTCTGCATATGGGGGTTTGGGAGACCATAAGCAGCATCCCTTAAGCAACGAACGAAACGATATTTTGTATCGTTTGATTTTTTATATGTGCGTGTCTAGCTGTTTCGATGAAGCATTCAAACGAGCTCCTCAGCAGACGATTTGCATTTCAAATTGTTCCAATCGATCGAGAGAGACACACAGCATTTTAAAACGCGTTGTTCACTTTCGTTGCCTGGTTTTGGTCACGTAGCATAATTCTTTTTTTTTCATGCCAAATTTTGTAAAAAATGACCAATTTGTTTTTAAACCATTAGAGCTCCTTTTTACAATTTATTTTTTACAGTGGACAACATGTACTTTACTATTTTTAAACACAAAACCCAAAAATAATGAAAATAATCACTGCAATATTACGAAAGACTTGCTACAAGCGACGAACCCATTTTTTCCCGCACATTTACAACCTTCCAGAATCGAAGTAACACGAATGGGAAGATCAAATCGAACCGAGTGTGGTGGTCAAGGTGAACGCAATTACGCTGTATTTCATCAAGTGTACTTGAAACGTGTACTCACCGCCTCTCGCACGAGCTCACACTTTTCAAGTTGAATGATTTCGAATTTTCACTGTCAGGGTAAATTGGTGCCTCGGCGTTGCTCACTACGCATATTGTGCACATAAGCGAATGTGATACAGTAAAATAGAAGGCTTACAATTTCGAAAGCCCAACGGCGACTGCTTCATTTTGGTGTTACGGTGTCGCCGCATAACATACGTCCGTATCCAACCGCTCTCGTATGTATCACAGCTTAAGGCCTGAGCGAAACTAAACGAGCCGTTCGAACAGCGATTGCATAATCAGGCCAAGTGGTAGTGGTAGTAACAGTGGTTATAGAAAAGAAGAAACCTTAATCACTTTTCCTAGTTTCGGCCACTCCGCTCACCTATCCATTCATTCAAATGCGAACCGAACAAGTTTTGGATCTTTCGTAAGATCCTACTCTTGTCGTATCTCTCGCAGAGTGAACTATACGCAACGACGTGTGTATGTGTGTGTGTGTGTGTGTGTGTGTTGTATGGGATTGTTCAAATTCCTTAAAAACACTATTCAAACACCCCAACAGACAAGATTACAATTTAGCTGCCTTTCTCATTTTTTATAAAGCTTCCCTTTCCTCTTGCTTTCTGTGCGAAACGGAGAGGTCGGTAAAGGGGTGAGTTTGTTTCACTCTTTGCTTGTTTTTGATCGATCATTTGTCGAATGAAACCCAATGTCTTTAGCCCTCCCACCTCTTACTTTGATACAGCCTTCTTGGAGCTAGGGATTTATGACCTTCTCCTAACGTCTACCTTTTTTGGAATGAAACTAAGCCCTGTGGAGCAGACTAAAACTGGTGACATAATACTGCTGATAATGATGAAGGTTGTAGAAAGATCAAGTCAGGATAGCATGCGGAACGGATTCATTTCTAAACTTGTACTACCACTACTAACTCCAAAAGCAAGCCTACAAAACACGTGAAATAACCTTTAAAAGGAAAATAAATTAGAAAACAAATGTATATTAAAAATTTATATAGTATCACTGCATCATCAAACTTTTAATGCAATGTGATTCACGGATGATGTGTTGTTTCACTAATTCACCACTGTGCTGTATTTTCAAACGATTGCTTAAACTCAAACGCAAACCGTAAAACTCCGAAGTAAATCTTTTTAAAATGCCATATGACCGGCAATGGTTGTTATGGTGGTTTCGATAGAGGTGGCTAGTTAATTCACGTTACCGTGAAACCTATTGTGGCTTTGTATCGTGTACGCAACACGCATTTTCCCAGCGTTTTCTTTTTTCTAGCCCGATGTTGTTTGCTGGTCAGTAGTTGCACAATCCAATGCTAGGGTCTTTCACCCATCAAAAATAACCGCAATGAAAACAAATTCAAAACAACATGGAACAGTGACAAAGAATTTGCGGGCCAGAAGCGTTGAGGTTGAGGAATTTTAGCATTTTCGAAATTGCCATACCTAGACGCGATAACCTTGTAGTGTATCTTGCATGTTGGAAAACATAAAAATGGCATATTCTTAAAAAAAGAAGAAAGTGTCTTCAAACCGATGTGAATTGTATTCTGTTTTGTAATCTAGTTTTAAGCAAAATGCCTAATGAATTAAAAAAAACACACTCACCAAACAAGACTTACCGGCATTCCAATGCAATAATTTTTAAAGCCAGAAAACTCAATCTTATACCCCAGGTTCGATCCACGAAAAGAAAACTAAAAAAAATCGAACAAACTCGATTAAAATTAAAACGAATACGGAAATGGGTAAAACTTGCCAATTCAGCAAATCTTGAATCGTATTAACTGGATCGAATTTTTGTTGCTTGTATTTTTTCTTCGTGTAGAACCTTCGTTTTAGGCAGTAGATTTGCGTCAATCTGGAATGAGATAGCAGGTTGGATTTTCAAATTACGAAACAACGCTTACGTGGTTTTATTTTTATTATGTTATAGAAATATTCAATCGCATCATCGCTATTCGGAAGCTGTATGGAAGAATGCAAGGGTTCAGCAGAGCCTGGAACGGACCATTGCCATATGTGATGATCTCCAAAGCGACCGCTGTGGAGGTAGGTATAAGAAGTATAAGCAGCAGAGTTATTTAAAATTGCTTCTACTTTTTTTTGGGTTAGTCATTTGTCAGGTCGTACTAGTCATATAAAGGGCTTTTTATTTTTTACTGTAAATAGAGGACGTGTAGCAAAACCTTCAGCCATCTCGATTCGACAGTGACCTCGGCATTGTTGTTGACGCTCGTTGTTGATTTAATAGCCACACTAGCGCTAACAACGCCCCTACTTCGCATCATGCCTTCTTGTCAATAAGCCAACAGAGGTCATCTATACCCTTGACCGGAGCACAACACAGTTTGATTAGAAGAAAACGGAAAACAGCCTCTAACTGCTCAACTTCATTTTTAACTGCTGGAAAATGGCCACACGCGCAATAAACGGATAAGGCTATCGTAAATTCTCAACCATCGGAAAATGGAGTATTTTTAACAAACTGTACAATTTTTCCGGTTGTATAGCAGCGTACACTTATGTGTCCCTGGTACCTTTTTGTAGGCAAACACAAATGGATAAGCTTGAAAATCGAGAAACCCCATTACAAATGCTCAGGATCGCTTGATACTGTTTCCAGTTGTTATGGTTGTATGTGTGCTTGGTAGCTTAAAATGTATGCATAAGTTATTATTCTTCATTGGGGAGAGTCTTTTTAATGTCACCTTCATCATGTGAAAATCAAACCACTGCTCGGACATATGTTCTTCCTTAGAAGAGGCAGAGGTCATCAGAAAAAGGGTGTTCAATGCGGAAGCATTGCCGATCTTACCACGGCCAGACCGGACATCCAATCACGTCCAGAAGGTCCCCGTATGCTGAACTTTAATTCAATTGTTTAATTCAACAAAGTTATAAATGGTAGACCGAGACCTCCCGAGAATGTAGTCCCAAAGAAGAAGAAGAGGAAGAAGAGATAGATTATAGTTCGTAGCCTGCCGTAGGTTTGTGTAGCTTGTAAAGAGTATAAAATAGTTGTTCGAAAGAAGAAAAAGATTCGATTAACATATGCACAAATAAAAAAAACTTGTCATGTGTGTATTTTCACTATACTCACATCGAAGGAGATCGTTAGGCAGTTTGCTTTAAGCTGCATTCTCTTCTTGAGCAAACAAATCCACCAACGGTATGGAAGCAAAAACACGCACGAAATTCTCGAATCTTCTCGGCATTCTAAAACCAGAGAGACTTGCTCGCTAATATACAACATGAAGAGTGGAAGAGCTCACACAATCTTCACGCGGATCACTATACCCATATAGAATGAAACAGTTACCAATGATGAATACTGAACTGAAGTTGCAGGTGTAACAGTTAATTATAAACAAAATCTTCACACCGACCACAATAGCTCTCACGAAACTTTGAGCAGATGGGCCGCCATTGCATTTTCTTGTATGCCGACGACGGACCGTATTATTACAAACCTTAGGTTAGGAATCGGAATAAAACAAGCCAAGTTTAATTATAAGGTAATTAATATTTCAATAGTTTATATAGTTTAGCTTTGACACTTTGGTACATAGCCACCTTAAGCTGATTTTACACACATCGATCATACATTTCTTTCCATTTTGCCTGCCATTCGCCTCTGACCAATGTCCTATGGCATGCCATTCGCCTCTGAGGTCAACTAATTATGTAAAATACAAGTACGTTAAAACATGTTACAATGAAATGGGAGTATTTCTACAAAATAACAAATTCAATGTTTTTGTGTTCGATTAAAAGCTAATTGCATCTATAAAATAACCTTTGAGCAATGACTGCTTGAAAAACGAAAACTCTCAAAGCGGCATTATTGGTCCCATTCGACCAACGAGGCACTAAGTGTTAAAATGAACAGTTATAACGTATACTCATTGCCACTAGATCTAGGGCAATGCAATCGGTGTGAGCATTAGAAAATAATGATTTGGTGTATGCAGGAGAAAATAATAAATGCCAGAAAGTGAATCTTTCATGCCGGTAAAAAAATCAAACAGTATATTAAAATGCAAAATGCAAAAAAACGAAAAGCAGCCGATTTCTTTGTGATTCTGGTTGGCCAAATCTTGGACTGCGCGCACGTTTGATAAGCTAGCATGTTTTTTTTTCTCTTTTTCGGTGATGTTTCTTCCGCCTTTCTAGATTTCAAGAAAGGCTGCTTTTTTTTGTGGAAGATTCAAAAACTCTAGCATCATTAACATTTTCGATTTCGATAGCCCCAAAACCGGTTAACACACATTTTACCTGCTCTACACGCTTTTCTATACAAACGCGTTATGTATACGACATAGATTTTATACCATGTGGAGCTCGAACCAGTTGTGTGTGGTTGTGGTTCAACTGTAGATTAGCAAGCTAAATGTCGATTCAAATTCGCGTAGAGTCTAAACAGTATGAGGAGGATGTTTTTTCCCACCGTTTAATAGTATTTTTTCAGTTTTATACACTTTTTACTTTTTAGTGAAGTCTAGATTTCGGTAACATCTTCATTTCTAGCATAACAATACCGAAAAATCCCGGTCTAGTCGTGTGAAGATCTGTTCCGCTGTTGTATCTACCACCAAACTACAAATGTGCAGTAAAATACCGTATTCTTGTTTTGTTTGTAAAAGACGGCCTGGCCATATTGCTCAAGTACCGTATTCAATAGAAATAAAAGTAGTACAGCAGAAAATTATCTTATAGATCTGCCATCGTTTACCAGGGTCAGGTAAACAAAACATTCTTAATCATATTTCATTAGGGTGCAACATCGCTACTAACACGATTGTGCCTAATTATACCTTAAAAATTGAAAAGTTATGTTAATGATTGTACAATAACTGCGCAAAAATCTTCAACGTGATTGGCGTTCATTTCATTTGATGGACTTTTTTGTCGGGTGCCGATTTCGTTAGGCATCGGTGACTGACTTCATTATACATTTATTTATCTCTTGGACACTGGCATTGAGTCGCAGAGCCTTACTTGAACTATTCACAGCAAGTTAAAAAACATTTTGTTCAATATAATCTGAACCAAAAGTGGCCGATTAAAACGGTTGATTACACCTTACCGCGCTTGTGCTGTAGGATTCATACAGGAGAGATAATGCTTTCCATTTGTATAGCTTTTTTTTTTGTTGTGCATTCATCGATCGAGTGATTTGAAGGAATTCAATGAAACACATTTCTATTTAGCAATTCAAGATAGAACAATTAAATTACGTTGGAAAGAACATGCTAACAATCTTAAAGAAAAAAAAATTGCTAATAAATCTGATCTAATTTATAACCAAAACAAAAAATCAACAGCATGTGTTTCGTTATCGTGAAATAGAAAATGTCTTTAAGCGCATGAAATGCGTAAGCGTGTGTGTAAGTTTTAGGGTTTAGGATTGGAAGTAGCAACCCTGGAAAGGTCGAATAAGAAAATATCAGTTAAGAGACAACAATAACAAAAAAACCATGCACGTGTCACGTTTTAGTATTGGGGCAGAAGCGAAACAAAACGGAAAACGAAAACCGTGTCCTCGGATATAAAAAAGCCCAAAAAGCCCGTCTCTTTTTATTGCCATTCAGCACAACCAGTATAAACCTTTCCGATAGAGGCGAACGGAAAGTGCTAACAGTGCCCAAAGCATGGATAGCCCATGTGAATAGGTAGATATGGTGTCTGGTGTGCTACCGGATGTTTAAGCATAAGTCTCTCATTTCATTAACTGTACGATTGCTTCTATATATATAAGTTATGATAAAAGAACGGATGCAAATGGTGCCTGATCTATTCAACCCAATCCACTACCCTTTATTTCGATGGAAATAGTTTATATTACTTCAAGTGGGTAGTAAACATCTTCTTTGATCGTTTGGTAACACACCTTGACGATTCACGACCCTGAGCTCATGACAAGCGGCTGGACTACTATTGTACAGTGCATTATAATCGTTTTTGTACAACGCTTTTATTTATTTTTGTTTTATATAGTAGCATTTTCTATTTTTGAGCAAACTAATTTGCGGGTGGTATTTGTACAAAAGTCCAAAAGCAGAATAGACAGAGTATAATAGAGAACAATAGCGGCGTTGGTCTTCATACGGCAAGGCCAAGTATCGAATCTCATCCGGACCGTTCCCTCGTAGTGAGGATTGAATTATCAACTACGTAGCATCCATTAAGCCTAGTAAGTCATTGTATATGGCCGGTATGACCACGCAACTAAGTTAAGTTAAAAAGATTATTACTCATTAGGCTATTATTTAGATAGAAGCAAGCAAAGCGTGTCTAGCACTGTATCATCAACAGCCTAAATTTACCTTGAATATTTGAAGAGATTATTATAATGCCAAAGTGACACACCAACACGCATAAAGACAAAGACACGGAAGTAGAATGATTTTTTTCCACATAAAATCAAAAGTCGACGATTTCTTCGTTACTATTGTTAGTATATAGCAGCACACTCGCCATGGTGTAGATGGCAAGATATTTTGATTTTGTAATGTTATCCAATTATGATTCTTGTTTACAGCGCATCCTTGGCAGCCAGAAGCATATTGAAAAGAGTCACGACTATGAGTTCCTAAAACCTTGGTTAGGCACGGGTTTGCTAACCAGTGCGGGCAAGAAGTGGCATCCACGACGCAAGATCCTGACACCGGCGTTCCATTTTAAGATTTTGGACGATTTTGTCGATATCTTTCAGGAGCAAAGTGCGGTGCTCGTGAAGCGCCTCGAAACCGAACTGGGCAACGATAAGGGATTCAACTGTTTCCCTTACGTGACACTGTGCGCACTTGACGTGGTGTGCGGTAAGTCCGAAACCCAATCGAATTTTCTCCTACTGTCTGTACTTGATTTGCATTTTTCACTCCTTCTTCCATCATAGAAACGGCCATGGGAAGACAAGTGAATGCTCAGTGCAATTCCGATTCCGACTACGTGAAAGCTGTGTACCAGTAAGTAGGAAAACCACGAAGCAATCGCACAGTCTGTTTGTATGGCTTGCTATCAGTACCAATTCGTTATATCTTTGCAGAATTGGAAGTATCGTCCAAAATCGACAGCAAAAGATTTGGCTACAACCAGATTTCATTTTCAAGCTAACGCAGGACTACAAGGACCACCAGAAATGTCTTGGTATACTGCACGAATTTTCTAACCGCGTTATCCACGAACGGAAGGAAGAGATCCGGCGGCAAAAGATAATCAACGATAAGAACAACAACAACGCGAACCAGGACGGTAACAACAACAAGGACGATTATCAATCACACGAAGAGTTTGGACGCAAGAAACGACTTGCCTTCCTCGATCTGCTTATCGAAGCTTCCCAGGACGGTGCCGTTCTGTCACACGAGGACATTCGAGAGGAGGTGGACACGTTTATGTTCGAGGGTCACGACACAACCTCGGCCGCCATCTCATGGATTCTGTTGCTGCTCGGTACCGAGCCTACAATACAGGACCGAATCGTGGAAGAAATCGATCAAATTATGGGCGGGGACAGGGAACGGTTCCCAACAATGCAAGAGCTGAACGAGATGAAGTATCTGGAGGCTTGTATTAAGGAAGGTTTGCGGCTGTACCCGAGCGTGCCGCTTATTGCGCGCCGACTGACAGAAGATGTCGACATCGATGGATATGTTCTGCCTGCCGGTACGACTGCCATGATCGTGGTGTACCAGCTTCATCGCAATCCGGAGGTGTTCCCAAACCCGGACAAATTTAATCCGGACCACTTCCTGCCGGAGAACTGTCGCGGTCGACATCCGTACGCGTACATACCGTTCAGTGCGGGGCCCAGAAATTGTATCGGCCAAAAATTTGCCGTCCTGGAAGAGAAGTCCATTATTTCGGCTGTACTGCGTAAGTACCGGGTTGAGGCGGTAGATCGAAGAGAAAACCTAACACTCCTCGGTGAGTTGATTTTACGTCCGAAGAATGGCTTACGCATCCGAATTTCACGAAGGATCTAGGTGACAATTGTGCATGTAGGATAGATACATTAGTACACATGGCTAAAATAACCCAACATTTAGAGTTTGGAGCGTAATAACAATCATGTGAAAGTATCATATAAAACTCAGTAAGCAAAATAACGTTTCGCCAAATTCGTGCAATCATACAGTGTTGTTCAATCATGAATAATTAAAAGCGTTTATTCATAAATTGAACATGCTTCATTGCATTCCTTCTGCTGCCTCCTGCGAGATAGCATTGTTTTGGAAATTTTTGGTGTAACGTGTCTTCTACTAGACTATACAAACATAAATCTTTAGCATACAGCTGGTTTATACAGAATGATTACTGAAAACACAAACATGAAATGCAAGAGCCAAAGCACTTTGTTTTACATCTCAGCAAATTTTGTGAACCTACGTAGTACCAATGTCAATGGGATAAGTGGGTTATACAAGGAAACACAATAAGAAAATAAAGCAAAACATTAGCTCTATAATACAACATGTCACGATTTACTGTTTTGGCAATAGATATTTTTTGAGTAGGTTGACAGTCTTGACCAGACTGACAACGAATGTGTCAGACATTTTTGAAGCTGAACTCACTCCTGGACACAATAAGCCAACATGTTTAATAGATTTTTAAACGCTGGATAAGTAAGTATGAAAATTAAACTGTGTGTCTTTTACCATCGGGAGGTCTTGACATGCCGTTACAGGTTTACTTGACTCGGACCGAAAAAGCTTGCTAGTCAGTTCTGCATAACGGAATTCGGTCAGAACGGAATTTGACGCTCGGTCCTGCCGAGTATAGACCGGCGCTGCAACCGCTTCGGCCCCGTGATTATAATTGATTGCTTACATAATGCTAGATTGCATCAACAATCAATAAATCAATAAAATCAATACAATTAATGCAACTTCATTTAACGAAACACATTTAAATACTATTTCTATATGTAGTGATAATTTGTATTTAGAGACTTTAGATGCTTGGTACAATTACCATTACTTTCTAGGAATTCGGCAACTTTCGACAGTAGGCCAAGTGCAAGTAATCATTATGATTTCAATAAGCATGAAATTTGCCCTTTTGTTTTTCGCTGAATGGAGGGGCCTAACTCCGCTAGCTATATAATTATGTCCTTGTTCTTGTTTGGCCCAATATTAATGACGTATATTGCACGGGTTTCTAAACCATATGCAAACTGCGAATCTATGGTAAAAGAAACTAACTGCATTATGTTTCGTATCTTAAGACACTATAAGCATAGTTTTAGTGATAATTTTAACTAACAAAAAATCTTATTCCTTAAAACTTTCGATTCTATAGCTATAAACCCTTCGATTCTTTCGAAAAAGTATAGCTAGTGCGTATTGTAAACTCCATTATGCAAAGCAAAATTACATCTGAAATGCTTGTAAATGTATCTAGTTGCTTAAAAACTATAAGTAAAAGGATATAAATGTAAGTATATAAATATTAACCACCGCGTGAACAATGATTACGTAAACTGATAAACACTTTCTTTAAATTAGCCTTGATCGAATCAATGGAAAATACAAAATGAACATTATTATAGCCAAAATAAAACAGAATAAAGAAACATGCAAGCTAATTTGACGCCAGCAACGAATAGAAAGTAAAGAAAATTAAGAATCTTGTGTAAATATTTTTCAGGTTGCCATACACAATCCCTCAAAGAAAAACTCTATCATTTTTCCCCCAAATAATAAGTTTATGTGTATGTGTGTTTTTATGGTGTAAAAACTACCATGGAGAATAATCGGCTGTGAAAAATGGATACTTTATCCACATTTCTACTGTGTTCGCAATTTGTTTGGATCGTGATAGTGCGAAGGCGCTACGCTTGGATGTGGTGGTGGCGGAAAACACCTGACATGTTCCACATTAGATCCCTCGATATCGTTGCTTTTAAGATATTTGTTTAGAACGGCAAATATCTGCGAGTTCAGTACTTGGAAGCGACGGATGCGATCGACCATGCGCTTCAGATTCTACGATGGAAAGAAAAAGAAGATATATATTTTTTAAATTTCCTCTGATTGATTCACATACAGATACGTACGATTCCCTTCACAGTGTCATCCTTGCCGTCGACGCGTTGCACACGCAATATGTGGTAGCAAAAATCGAGCGCTTCAAACTTTCGTTGTTGATTAAGTAGCACGATAATGGTGCAACCAGCCCAGTGAAGACCTTCGCCGAATAGTTCTCTATAGGAAGTAAAACAAAACATGCACGAACGAACATTTAACGAACATTGAATTTGAGCCTTTTATACGCGCTCCGCGATACTTACTCAACCATATATTCGGTTCCAGCGACCGGTATACAGTACACAAATTGAAGCGCCGACCAGAGCCGGTGAAACTCGGAACATTCGTCAATGTTCATCACGCCGTTGATCGGAGGCGGGCCCATCCAGATAGGATCGTCCAGGAATGATTTAACGCGTCCAAGAATTACTTCGAATATGCTTAACCCACAGCACAAACGCTCGCGTGTCAGCAAATCTCCCTCACGGGCAATCATTGCTTGCTGAAAGTGAAAGTAAAACAAGCACATTAAAAACGTTAACATAATTTATAGGATCAATAGGTTTGAAATTTGTGCCACAGATTATACATCCTGAAAAAATTAATAGTACCAATAATCAACAATAATATTAATAATAGAACAATGGAATAATAATGGAGAAAATGTACTATTGCTTTGGTGACCGAGACAGTAGTCGCGCAAATATTCAAACGATAGAACCGTGAATCGAATAATCAGGCTATCGGTCAAAAAATATCCAGGAAACCGCAAAAAAAACCAACGGGACAAGTAAAAAAAAAATCTTCAAAAATGTAGAAATGTAAAACTTTGGAACCTAACGAAATAGGTGATTTCGTCATTCACGTTAGCTTACCTTTGCCGTACCCAACTTTTCTACATTTGGTACTATCTGCAACGATGCGTATTTTGCCTCCAACCGCTTCTGCTTGCTTTCTGGCTTCTCACCGTCCTTACAGAACGGTCTCGGAAGAATGTTCTGAAACGGTGCGGCATGCAGCAGATCGCATACTTCCTCTTGTGAGAGGGCCTGCTCGATCAGCAAACAGAACAGCAACGAATTGCCCATCTCTCGGAACGACTGGAACAGTTCTGTTTTCGCATCCGGATACTGCACAATGTCGACCAGATGAGCCTGATAGTAGCTCAGCACACCGGGCGACCCATAATCGCAAAGCGGCAATTTGCAGCACTTGGGCATCGCGGACATTAGCGTTTTGGTGAACTGCAGCAGATTGCCCTGCACCAACGGTTTCACGATATCCTTCAGTATGATCTCCATAACGACTGCAATGCCCTGATACCCTAACAGGCGGCAAATCGCATGAAAATGGGGCGCACCTACAAACCCATTGTACTGACTGTACTGCGTCGAGTAGGCCGCGTTCAAGGGTTTCGATCCCCAAAGATAGTAATGCGACATTACCGGTGCTTTATCGCGTGTGATCGGTCCGGAAAATGCAATCTGCAGCTTATTGCGCACGAAACGGTTCGTTGCGGCGTTGTAGCAATAGTTTGCGAGAAAATCGTAGTTCAGCTCAACAAACACGTGCAGCGTAATTCGTCCGTACGGGGCAAGCACATTGTGATTGGCTTCCTTTAGCATAGCATCAAAATCGTCCAGCGCTAGCCACTTCGAAAGTAGCTTGTGACAAAGCTTATTCACCGAAAGCAATGCTTCCAGCTCTACAACCCCGGTGATGTCACTTGCTTCGAACCGACAAATCGCAAGCTCTAAGCTTTTCTGCATATCGGCATTGATACGCTGCGTAATTAGTTTGTTCAGATCGATCGAACGCCCCAGCAGTTGGACGTGCCGCTGCTTGAGCAACGTTTCGTACCGATTGTTGCGTGGGTACGATTGGAAGTTAAAACCCAACACTTCGCACTCGACGCGGAAACGTTTGTCGAGATAGATGCTACCGGCCAGCTGCTTGTAGTGCGCAAACACCTGCTCGCTTAGCTTGTAAACGAATTGATCGAAACACAGATTCACCTCGGCCTCTACCTCGTCGTACAGGAACTGCTTGCGGAAGATGGTGAGCGCGTATAGGGCCGAATCGTTGTACAGATCGAGCGGATATAACACGTACTCCATCATCGACGGTTCCTTTGTGCGTAATATGTGGTCTGTCAATATCCAGGGCATAGACATTTCGATTGGAAATTGAATGCGCTTTTCCATCGTAATCAGATCACTACACTCTTCGTTGTGTTGATGGCGCACCGTACATTTCTTAAAAATCAGAAAAAGATAAACAATCAGTGCAGTCTATAAACTTAAACTTACATAGACTATATATATATATATGTATTATATATGTATTATATATGTATATATATGTATATATATATATATATATATATATATATATATGTTTTAATATAATATAATTAAAAATAATATTTTTTTGATTACAAAATCGATCAAACGTCACATAGTTAAATTTGAATGAACAACTAAACCTATAAGCTAGCATCATACTTACGTTCACTTTCCTTCCCATGGTCATTTCGAGATAAAACTCTCGATACCACAGCTGCGAAAGATCGCAACATTTCTGCAGCGTTTCGCTGAAGCTAAGCAGATATGTCCAGTAAAACGATGCCTTGTGAAACGCATCAATCTGCGATAAACAGGACCCGTCAATGTCTTTCCGCAGCGTACGCTTGCCGCCCGATTTGTCCGCGATTAACGATTCCAGCATTGTGCGCACCATGTACAGCTGCGTGGACGATGGACCCACATTCAAACGCGGCACATTGATCGCAAATCCACTGTCCGGGTCCTTCTTACCCTTTAGTGCTGGATCCTGCGACGGTTCAGTGCCCTTTTGCCAATCGGCACAAGTTTCTCGCACGGACATCACGATCGACCGTATCAGATCCTTCTTATTCTTAACTGCCTTCCGTAACGGCTCGCGCAACACCAGCTGCACAAAGTCTTGCAGTTCCGCATAGATGCTGCGCCTAATCGCTTCGCAGAGGACCGTTTCAATACGTGCCATCAGCACCTGTAGCCCTTTGATCATCGCTATCACTTCGATAAGGGCAAACTTTTCGTCCTCGGAGTAGTTGTAGCGCGTAGCCCGTTCATACTCTTCCGCCTCGGCGGGACACTCCTTGTTCTGATGGTGATCGGTCGGGTGCAGCAGTTTCCACGAGTACAGCTCGGTAACGACAGATGTCCATTCAGATAATAGCTGGAGACCGCGCAACGCGAGATCGGCCGTTGATTTATTTTCCGCATCTGTCGCGTTGTCCTTGTATGTGGTCGTTACCTCATTGCTGTAGCGCGACAGCTCCGAAATGTACTTCACGTGATCTTCCCGTATCGTCGGTAGATGCACCATCAGATCCGCCTGAGGGCTAATTGCAGTTGAGCTGGACAGTGGCCATTTGCTCGGATCAAAGTGTTTGCTCCGCTTGATATAGTTGAAAGGGGCAATCTGCATATCGCCGAACAATGGCACCACCTCTAGGTTTTTGAAGATGCGATCGATCCGATCGAGCCGCAGCTTTTTCTTCTGATCTAGCTTGTTAATGTTACAAATTTCCGAATCCATCAAAAACAGTCCGAAACCCATCACCTTCACCAACATGTGTTTCTCTTCTGGCGTCATATACATTTTCGAATCGTACATGTGTACGCAGATGTTTACCACCTCAGACAGTAAGTCTTCGTAGCCCGCTATCTTCTCTAGCGTATCCTTTACCGTGTCACGGATTTTGTTCTGGGTCGCAAGAAACATAGACAGATTCTGCGACTCCTGCAAGCTGTGTGAGTCGGTCATGACCTTGAGAAACTGAGCCGCTCGGCGGTACGTGCTGTAATCGTTCTTCACGCTCGATTTCATGTTCTTCAACTCGTCCAGCACCGCAAACATATTGATAAACTTGCCAAGTGTCAGGAGATACGCTTCCGATACGAAATCTTTACGCTTCTCCGCATGACACAATCGTTTCACCTCGCCGGAGAATGCTTCTATCGCTTTGCGCTAAAATGTAAAAAATTAGAATCAAAATAGAACCGTAAGAAATGTTTTAAAAGTGCGTTTCCATGCCGTAGCACTGCATACTCCAGCAGCTATTATTTAAAAAAAGATTGTTTGCCTTCTGGTGAGCTGATTGTTGATTTTGATTGATGAAATTCTGAACAGAAATACGTGCGTAATCTAATGCTTACTTGAAAATACATGAAGTTTAGTAATTTGTTCACTTCTGGGCTCAGCACTTCCACCGTTTTCTCATAGATTTCCACCCGATTTGGCTGCTCGTTCGATTTCGGTTGCGGTATGGCTCGTGAACAGCAGCGCCAAGTGTACAGCATAACCGCATGCTTTTGACCCTCGTCGAGCAGTTGATTCTAATTTAGGAGTATAATGAAACGTAAGCAGTTAGTTACCTATCTGTGTACATATCTCCTCTGGCGAAGCTGAAATTGTGTAGCATGCCACATTTCGTGTTCATGCTTCAGCACATCTGCATTCACCAAGCTATCTAGGGCAACTATCTTGCTTTTGGAATCTTCCTTCAACTACGAACCAGGTTTGCGTGAGTAGTCGCCTCTTCGATGTATTTAGCAATTCCCGTCACAAAGCCGTTCCGATCTTCGAAGTTTGTATCAAAATTGGCTTGATACACCACGGAACAGGGCTGAGCCTCTATGCATGGTTGCTCATCTGGCAAGGGTAGTTCGTCTAGCACCTCCACGTTGGACAGTGCATCCGCCAGAGTTATCTTTTCCTGAGCCATAGTTGATAGTGCTGCAGCAAAGTAAACGAAACGGAAGTGATTCAATTAATTTAATGCACATTTAGTTTCAATTGTTGATCACCGTTTCCGCATCAGATCGCTACGGTGCTATGCACCCCTTTAAACCCATGGCCTAGTCGTGTTATTCTGTCAAAAGCCACATTGCATATTTTTTGGTGTCAATCGGTACGCGTTTTCGTGAATTTTGAGACCGTTTCTACGCCACCTATCGAATTCGTCGCTGAATGCCTACCTTCAAAAACGTGTGTGACTAATATTGCCTATGGAGATGATTAATATTGATTGATGATGCTGCACCGTTATTTACAACCACACTTTCTACTTTGCACTTACACTAACATTACCCTTACTTTGCACTTTGTAAAGAACGCAACAATTCCTTACTTTATTAAACTTATTAAAACGCACTTCCGATTCCCTTTTCTTTTATACACAATTTATTTTTTATTTTCTCTTTGGAATCACCGTCTATACCAACGCCAGCATTTTACGCTATCGCTGTGTGTGCGTGTAGTTGTGATGCCAAATGACAGCCGTCAACGCCTATAACCAGGTTCTGACGTATGACTCAGTGAAACAAACCGCAAGGGTGTTGATTGTACTGTGTTTTCACAGCTTTGAAACTATTGGCCTGAAATATTTCAAACGCAGACAATCCAGCAGACGTACATCTACGTTCCACTCAAGTTTTGCTGTGTATAAATAATTTATTTTGGCCGAATCAACACTTGCACTTTCGTATGTCATACAATAATTTGGTTAAAATTAGAAGAATCGTATAGAATCGTTGAATCGTTTCGTCAATCGATCAAAGAATCTTTAATACAGTTGAAGCAACGTGAGTTAAAGGCTAACTTAAGACGGCAAAAGCATGAATAAGGGGGTAAAGTCTGAATAAAGGGCTTAAGTCTGAACAAAGAATTACCCAAAGAGAAATCATTTTCAGACTTTTTACTATTACTTTTTATTATTATTATCATTAATCATTGACAATACGGCATCGGACCGTCATATTTAATAAATAAATAAAATAATATCATTAATTATTGCAAATTTTTTCACATTTTAACTTAACATAAACCTACATTTCAGGAATATCAGTTGCGGGAAGTGAGTGCTCGTGAGTGAGGAGGTGTTTATTAAGACTTCAAATTAGATGTAGGTCACAGTGAACCGAATGTCAGCGTAAAGTATTAAATGTCGCTGCTATAAACCCAACCTCACACGTCATTGCTAACTGTCAAAGTGTTGGCATTTGTACAAACAGGCCCAGAACCCTTCGGAATAATAGCTAACAAAACCGAAAACGAGGAAAAATCAGTTTTATTTAGTTGAGTGAAAACTGTACAATCTTTTCATAAGCAAAAATTGGAATCCTACAAGCTTTGAAAAGTACTGGTAAAACAGGAAAAACGCCCCAGCACACGGAATCTAGAAAGTTCAAAATGACCACTAGAAAATTATCTCTTAAACGGAGCCACCAGCAAATTTCGAGTTTGGTTATAATTGTATTGCTTACGCTTTATAACAAAATTCCCGTAGTAAAAAGCGTTGAGCTTACGTTCGAGTTAACAGACAACGCAAAGGAATGTTTCCATGAGGAGATACAAAAAAACCAAACAGCAACGTTGGAGTTTCAGGTAAAACAGATACGGGGTGTCGATTGCGTGCTACGAATATTTTACAACTACGCGATGCTAGTAGATGTTAAAAATCTAATTATTCATCGTGAAGGGTTAGAGAAAATACATGTCCTATCGAATTTGCCAATAGGAATGCATAATAACGGGTTTCTTCATCATTCCTAAACTACTGGCATCAAATCGAACCTTATGTGTTAATGAATATGTTTATTTTACCACAGGTTGTCAGCGGTGGAAGATACGATGTCGATGTCACTCTGGAAAGCCCCACTGGGGAAGTGATCTATCGGCAAATAAAAACGCAATTTGATTCTTATCAATTCATCGCTGCGGTATATCAAAGAAAAACCTATGCTCTCAAGATGTACACATTCTAATATTTGGGGCATATTTTCGTTTCAATAGGCCACCGGCGTTTACGCTGCATGTTTCAGCAACGAGTTCTCTACCTTTTCACATAAAATTGTGTACATGGACTTCCAAGTAGGCGAGGAACAGCCATTACCTGGCATTGACGAGCATGCAACTGTGCTAACGCAAATAGAAACGTCGGCTCAGGAGATCCATAAGGGACTAAATGCTATCCTTGACTATCAAACTCATCACCGGCTGCGAGAAGCTCAAGGTACTATAAATTGCATTATGCAATTGTACATTCAAAATGTATTCATTTGAAGCATATATTAATAATTTCACGCGTCATGCCACAGGAAGGAAGCGTGCGGAAGATCTGAACGAACGTGTCTTGTGGTGGTCACTGACGGAAACAGTCGCCATTCTCGTAATAGCAATCGGACAGGTGTTGGTGTTAAGAAACTTCTTCTCGGAAAAGAAACCTAGCCAAATGAATTATCCTATAATGAAATAATAAAAATCTCTGTCGACATTATATTGACCACAACTGTATTAGATCAAATAATGTGAAACGACTGGAATTGTATCTTGCGTGCACTTAATGTGTATTCATCGGTTTAAGACTTACTTAACATTGAAGAATGTTTGTTGTTTAGTGGCATTATTTATCAGAACTTTTTATTGAAAATTAAATACCCAAAAATCATGACAGCGTTATTTTAGCCAGTTATAAAGAAAAAAAATTAAAACAAAACTAGCATTGAAAAGATAGTAAACAGCAACGAACATGGGTATGCTATCAAGTATCTTTGATGCGGATCACCCGTCATGAGACAAAACATTCTGCTGGAATACACTGTCGCTAGCAGGATGGACGTTCCAGCAAACATCATGCCGTAAAAGTTATTAAGCGAGACAAACATTCCAATCATTGCTAGAAATACAACGGGTAACATGCTATAACCGAGCACACTAGCTACGCCTGACACAGTCACGTGCGATTCGACAGCGTGGCACATAAGCCAGATGAGGCAGTACATCGCCAGCACGGATATTGTCGACAAACCGTAAATGTAACCGAACTGGGCCTTGCTGTTCGAGATGGATAAGCAAGCAGCAAGCGTAAGACAGAACATGATCGGGCCGGCCAAGTCAGTTTCCTTAAACAGGTAGTCCGGAGTGTCTAACATTGTACCCATATTCTGAAAAGGATTTAACACAGCAATTGCTTTCTCCATGATACGCCGTGGATAGATTTCCAACTCATCCAACAGAGGTGGCTCGTCGAATTCAGTCGCTTCGATTTCCATGCCAGGGCTGGAGGTAACACCATTATCATTTTCATATTTCGGCGTGAATATTGACGGTGTTGGTCCGTACTGCGTTTGCGGCTGCATCATGCCATACGGATCGCGGGAAGCCGTATCGGATAATTGATTATATCCTCCTTCCGTTTGCGGTGCATCGTTCCAGTATACTGTTTCATTTGGGTTGAATGTTTGGAAGTCTAGAACCTGCGACTTATCGTTGAATCCATCGTACATTTCCTGGGGCTGATTCGCCCAGTACTGACTATCGGAATTGTTGGACATCTTAAGTTTTAGTTTTTTTTTACTGTAAGTGGGTGGAATCAGGTGAGCGTTCATTGAGCAATATTAATTCGCTGAACCGTACCCTATACTTACGTCCCTTAGCCGACACTTTTCCAATGAATAACACTGCCCGCAAAAAATCAGCTAGGTTTACAATGAATTAAGATCTTTACGCCTTTCTGCGTTAATTGTTATTATAGATACCCCAGCCAAGTGCCACACAACACGATACGCGATGCCAATGTTTTGACAGCTTCAGAATGACAATGCCCATGTAAGCAAATACCGAAAATAGATTTTACTGGAACTATGAACACGAAAGCAAACTTTAATGTTTATTTATATTGGCTACTATACGTATATATATATATATATATATATATATATATAATATATATATATATAATTATGAGTTGTTATTCTACACTTTATTAAATTACCGATCCGTCCGCTGTCACGGCTCGAAGCCAAGGTGTATGTATTTAGAAGGTGAATTTTTGTCGATTTGACAGCCCACCATTTTAGTCGAGTTATGTCAGAGTTTGTTTACAAAATCATATGGTATGGGGCTACCAACATGAACAAACAGCCTTGATTCTCAGTCCCTTGAGCAATTTCGCTAGTTTATTGGGGTTATTACACGAGGAATTTTTTGGTTGGTGATTTTCTGTCAAATAGGGCGTTTGACAGAAAAAAACCAGCTGTCCGTGTAATAACACAATATGCTGCACAGATTTTTATTGCCATCATCCGAATTATTTTACATTTGAATTGTCCGTTATTCTAAATGGAATGAAATATTTATCATTAACACGTATCGTACCATGCCGGGCACCGACTGACGATGCCATTATGATAGGGATACTTTTTCGTGACCGACAGCACTTCGGTCAGACGAACGTTCGGTTAGAGATTTTTCGGTTCAAACTGGTCCCAAATCGCTCTCTTTGCATTAACAAAACATCGTCTTCAATATTCATCTTAAATCACACGAAATAAACTGGACAATAATATTCAATAAAAATTGCGAGGCAAAACAACGCTTCCAAAATGTAAACAATCCACACTTTGACAGAAAAAAACCAGCGCGATCGAAATCTGAATTGAGCATGTCGAATTCATTTTTTCAGACCGGCATTTATCTGTCAAACGTGTTTTGACAGAAAATCACCGATGAAAAATTCCTCGTCTAATAACCCCATATGGGTCATCTTCGCATATGAAATGTTGTCCCACAGAGGATTGAAGACATTTGGTTGCATTTTTCGTCAAAAAATCACAAGCGATACCTCCACCGGCGCCTCCTCCGACGCTTATATCACTCTTCTCAACACCCTTCCCAAAGTGAGTTGAGAGGAGGTGTCGTAAAAAGCCCGTTTTGACACATGGACAGAAGTAGAAGACCAGCACCAGTTTGACGTTTACTTGACCGTAACGAATCAGCTGGTTATATGTGTTGTTTATTATTCTCAATGCAATAACATTATTTTATGATATGTTTTCTTAAATTTTGCTGTTCAATACCGTTCGGAAAGCTTATATCAAATGAAGAAATCAGGATTGTAGTGTGTCAGTGCTATCTGAGGTGATTCTGTATTATATTTATTACTGTTTGATGTGGTAACGATTCAGCGCCTATATGGACAGGGCAGCTGTGACTGTATCGCGGCGTCACAGGCGGAGTCGGTTTGCATCCCCGAACTATTGGTTGATCCGAGATATAGGATCGGTCCCCTTTTTTGTCGATCTGCAAGCAAAAATTCATCAAGAGCACAATATATATATATATATATATATATATATATATATATATATATATATATATATATATATATATATATATATATATATATATATATATTTTTTTTTTTTTTTTTTTTATGACGACAAGTGCTGTATTGCTCCTTTTTAAATAAAAAAAAGTTGTTTAAAAAACATTCATTATTAAGAAGATAACTTAGTGTATAGCGACGTAATTCTAAATGATCATCTTTCTCATTTATGACGCTCCAACTGGATCTGGAAGCTGTGGATCATTTTACAAAAACTGCAACCAACTGTAATATTATTTTAATTGTTAGGAATCTTGCCCCCAGTTGTTAATCCCTTTATTCATTTACGGTAATTTTCGGACATAGGGCAAAAGATCTGTTTTTTTTTTTAATGCGTGATACGTGCACACGTTTCGTTAACACCTCTGATAGCTTTTGGAATAGAACCAATCGCACATTTAATATTAGCGTAACTGAAATAGCTCATCAGCTCCGAGTGCACTGCAAATCTACACTCGTATCAAAATTACATGGGGCACTTTCAAGAAATAACTTGAAAATAAAAATGATCGTCAGTAGCCGCCATACGCCATACTACGCCATACGTTTGGTTTAGTTATGCAAGGCAGGAATAGATAAAAGATAAATCCAACTGTTTTAAATGTTTTATATCTTTATGGTTGAGTTTTCTGTCTCTTCCTTGTATTTATGGTTGTAGCGGAGTGTGTATTGTGTAATCTTACTCATACAGATGATCAGACAGATGCCGACACTAACACATGCATCGCTGACTTGCTTAAAAATAATTTTATTCCAAGCTACTTTCACAGTCAGGGATCTGGAAGTACGCTAAACCGGTTTCCTTTTAGATGGTTCATCGTATTACTCCAGGTGTTACGACATTTGTAGCATATTAATAGCGATTCAATAGCAGCACATAGCATTCGTGCACCAGTGTTCCATCGCGTTGCATTTGTTCCGATTTGTGGCTATATTCTGTGAAATGAAGCTCTATGCGGTATCTGATGGTCCACCATCATTGGCTGTTCGGATGGCCCTAGAAGCATTAAACATCCCTTACGATCACATAAGCGTGGATTATGGCAAAGCGGAACACCTTACGGAGGACTACAAAAAAGTGATTTGTTTCATTTTCAACAAAACGATATGGTCTTAATCATAAGGCTTTGCAACTTACATTGTTCATATACATTACAGATGAATCCGCAGATGGAAATTCCGGTTCTGGATGATGATGGATTTTTCTTGAGTGAAAGTAATGCAATCCTGCAGTACCTTTGCGAAAAGCACGCCCCGACAAGCGAGCTGTACCCAAAAGACCCCAAGGAACGTGCACTTGTTAATCACCGACTTTGTTTTAATTTGGCTTATTTGTATCCGGAAATATCGGCCTATGTTATGGCACCGATTTTCTTTGATTACCAACGTACGGAAATGGGCTTAAAAAAGCTGAATAGGGCATTGGCTGCATTTGAGTCGTATCTAAAGCGCACTGGTACAATGTACGTTGCAGGCAATAGGCTAACGATTGCCGATTTCCCCTTGGTAACATCTATAATGTGTCTAGAAGCGATTGCATTCGATTTGAGCAACAACTATCCATCTGTTCAGAAGTGGTACACTGGTTTCAAACAGGTTCATCCTAAGTTGTGGATAATCGCCGCGAAAGGAATGGAGGAGATAGCTGGTTTCGAGAAAAACCCGCCAGATCTAACCGGTATGGTGCATCCAATTCATCCGATCCGTAAGTCTGGAGAAAAATTAACCAAGTAAATCAAAAACATGCATTTGATTTGAAATTAAAAAAATACACATTTCATTCATCGAGATCGGACGTACGCGTTCTGTGCACGATCTTTGGCTTTTCATTGGAGATGACCACTGGAGCGAAAGCTCTGTTTTTGGACAAACATAAATATCTATAAATCCAATTATCAGAGTGATGGCCAAACGATGAGTCAACTTTAACCTAAATCTACTGATAGATTTGGCTAAAGAACTTTAGCCTAAATCTGTTGAATAGAATTACTCTTTTAAAATGCATCAGGATATGCAAATTGGAGCCAAGAGTTGAGAAATGCGTCTAAAAAACGATTAGGAAAACAAGGTGGATTTGAGTTTGGTTTTGGTGTATCGCCAACGTTCAGTAATGGTAAGAAATATTGCAGAACATAATTATTTCAGTCCACTACTGTAATCATTTTTAACATAAGCATTCAAACCCCAAATGATGAAGGCAGATTGTTGTGTAAGTAAGCCAATGACTCACAGTGACTTTTATTTTATTGCAAGTTTCTCATAACCTAAAAAAATATCTGTGCTCAATACGCGTAAATAGATTTCTCTCTTAATCTCTCTGTTTCTCTCGCTCTCTTATTCTCTCTGTATCTCTCTCCCTCGCTCGTTATCTTTCTTTCCCTCTGTTATTGTTGTTCTCTCTGTTTCTCTCTTGCTATTCTGTTAATAATTAGTACAAAATCGTTATTTTTTATCTGTATTTTGTGAACCATATACACTTACATATTTATGTTCAAAGTATAATTTCCGACATTATTACGCAAGCCATATCGCTAGTATAGAATATTGGTAATATCAACAGTCGGCTTCACACCATAAGCCGCAAACATCTAAATCATGCACGGGACAGAAATAAAGATAAATCTAACCTTATGTTATCTTATCGTAAAACCGTTAGGCACGCTGTGTTCATTTCCGAATCTAGTCTCCAACATTCTTTTATCCGATCCCCAAACGCCGAGAAGTTACAAAATAACCGTTAGCCAACAACATCAGTTCAGTGTGGTATAGTTGGCAAACGAATGTGTTTGTTACTCGTATGATGGATACGATATTCAGAACTCGAGATTTCATTGGATCACTGGTGGAGAAAAAGTGGAACTCACTGCTAGACATTGTAGGTACGAATAATTTGTAAAAATGTATTACGCTGGCTGGTAGGGAAGAGTCATTACGCACTACTACTAATCTTACCTTTATTGCACAGGTGACGATCCCGACTTTCTCTATACATGGGGGCTAACCATTTACGTGCATTCCTTTTTCTGGATTGTGGGTGGATTGTTTGTGGCAATGGATATCTCCAACAAACCAGCGTTTTTACGTAGATATAAAACTCAACCTGGAAAGAACGAACCTATACTTCCAAATGATTTGCTGCGGGTCATTAAGACGATCATTTTCAATCAAACTATCATCGGTATCCCATTAACTATTCTCGGATATCAAGCGACAATCAAAGGATCCGTTCCAAACGTGCGTACTCTGCCAGGCATCTGTGAAATCCTATGCGATCTGCTGGTGTGTGTTATCTTTGCTGAGATCGGGTTTTACTACGTTCACCGGTTCCTGCACACCAAGCCCTTCTACAAACTGATTCATAAGAAGCACCACGAGTGGACAGCTCCGTTCGCTTGGACTGCTATGTACTGCCATCCGATCGAGCACATCATCAGCAACATGATTCCGCCGATGATCGGCATTCAGCTTACAAAGGCTCATATCTTCACGACGGCCATATGGTTTCCGCTGGTAATCTTCAACACGATCCGGGATCATTGTGGTTACCATTTGCCATTCTTTCCCAGTTCCGAATACCATGACTATCATCACGCAAAGTAATAATCATATATTCCATATAATTATGTATTCTATATCTGTCAAGATCCGTTTAATCCATATTATGTCTGTGTGCTTTATAGATTCACCGAGTGCTTTGGAACTTTTGGCTATCTTGATTGGCTGCACGGTACGGACACTAAATTTCGCAACTCCAAACAACACCAGCGCCATCGCACTCTTTGGGGCATAAAATCGGCAAGAGAATTATATCCGGATAGTTGAGTCACAAGTTTGCACCCTATCGTATTATGGGTAAGCAGAAATACCCATTATCTTGTGCTAAAACATTTACTCCGTTCTTCTATCCGTTTGGTTCATTCATCTAGTGAATAAAATGCGTCTCCAATAAAGCCATTGCCAAGCAAAAACGATTCGGATGTTAAAGAGTACAACGCATTCGGATAGAAAAATACACATTCTAAAAGATACTATTTAAATCAATTTAAAATACATTACACCCGGGTTTACACGTGCCGCTTGTACTGCCACTTCCGTTTACAAGTGAATAATTGTGCAGCTAATGTTATTTAGTTGGGCGGTCCGGTGGCCGAGGCGACAGGAGCGCCGGTCTTCACACGGGGCAGGGCTGGGGTTCAAATCCCATCCAGACCGCCGCCTCTCCTGGCTGACTAATTTACTACGGATGAAATTAAGTCACAGAAAGCCAGAAATTGACAGGCCGAGACCTCTCGAGGTTGTATTGTGCCAAGGAAGAAGAAGAACGTTTTTTAGTAGCATATGTCTAACGTACTTGCTTTTCTCTGAGCCTTAAACTATGTACACATTTTGGTACAGTTTATATATTTATTGTAACAAATCATGATTTTTCTAGATGTTTTAAACAAGCAATAATTGTTAACAAAATACATAGCATGTTCTTTGCATAGACCCTCCTAATAATTCTTTCTTAATCAGAATTCTCTAATATTTCGTGACCATATGTCGCATACAACAAACGCGATTCTTATTTGCATTTCTTTTCGTAAAACAAAATTCCGACATTCTTCTTTCACCGTTTCCCAAAACCAAACCTAATTGTTTATTACCGATTCCATTACCATTGGTTGATTAGATCCTATACACGGTATATGCAATTCGTGAAGATCACGAATAGTGTGATTTAATGCAATATCCATTATTGTTAGTGTTAATTTACTGAAATGTTACGTTAGGTTACTGTTTCATGTAAGTATACTGAAGTTTCATGATGGATAAGGGTAAAGTTTTTTTAATATTATTATGTAATTATATCCATGAGGGAAAGAATCCATCAAACTCAAAGAGAATGTATGCTAATAGTTTTCTTGAATTGTGTTTTAACGTTACATTCTCTCGCTAGGGTTTAGTTTTCTATGGTTCTGATCGAGTTAAATGTTTTTTTTTTTTCGAATCAATTATTGAATATGAGCAATACGGCCAGGCCGTTCTTTATGAATAAAAAAAAATTATTGAATATGGATTTTTTTAAATGTAATTATTCTTCTCATAGTCTCTAGAGTCACACATTCGTGTTTTGTATAATTCAACCGTCAAGAACGTGTGGGTGTATGTGTAACTTATACAGACTCAGGCAACGTGTTGGCAAGTAGAGCGCATGTCAGGAGATAAGGCAATCACCAGAATCATCCGTTCGAGTCCTGGCGTGAAAGAGAAAAATAAACGACCTCGTGCTCGTCACGTTCGAGTTTTCATACTCTCTCACACGAGACCGGCGCATTTATCAGTGTATTGTGCATATAATACGGTGTGCTAGCCAAGTGTTTACA
Organism: Anopheles stephensi; assembly: GCF_013141755.1. Taxonomy (NCBI): domain Eukaryota; kingdom Metazoa; phylum Arthropoda; class Insecta; order Diptera; family Culicidae; genus Anopheles; species Anopheles stephensi. The sequence goes on along the minus strand of NC_050201.1, from coordinate 72,084 downwards.
CTCCTGATTGATCTGATAAACGGTGAAGAAATTCAGACACGTTAGTATGAAAGAGAAGATAAGCACACCATTTGTATAACCATGAGCGTAATGATCTATAGCCCGGTAACATTTTAACAAACACAGCACACTCGAAAAGCATAGCGAGAAAGTTTGTCCTTCACCTACCATCAAGAATTTGGTGTGGATGATTAGTACGCATTTCGGTTTTGGAATAACGTGCAGTTGCGCACTTGTGCTGATGAGGCGCGCGCACATGTTTGTGGTGGTGAACATATTTGCTGTATGCGTGTATTGTTACAATGACCGGGACGGCGACGATTTTCCCGTGAGCCGCTCAGTGACATTCCTACCCGTAAACGAACTGGATTTCAAACGCTTGTCCGCTTCTTTCTACAAAAAAATACACCATTTGAACGTTTGAAGCCGCTATATGTACGTGGTCGTTAAAAGTAACAGATTCTGCATAAAAAGCATGCGAACATATCCTGGATTGATTGCAATAACTTATCGCGTATAAGCTGAATTCAATTTAAACGTAAGCATTTGTGTGAAAATTCGGGTCCATTGACTAGTTTGACCAGTGTTTTACGCTCTGCACATGGCTAGTGGCTCCTAGTTTAGGGAGCTTAATATTCCTAGCGACAGTAGCTGGTTTTCTTTCCCCTGACACCCTCGAAGAACAACACCGAAGGCATCACAACGTGTCGTCTGCGGCAGCGCCGAAGAAGCAATGGTGCCTTCGCACACCAATGCAAATTGGTCGTAATACTCCTGTCCACAATTCTGCACCCAACCCATCCGATCAACTGTCCTTCCAGTTCATTTTTTGACCACCAATATCATCATTATCTATCAACCTGAACCGTCCGGATTTAAGCGGTGAGTATGCTTCCTTTCTGATCTGAACAAACGCGCATTGCAAATTATGTTCCAGTGTAGAATTCGGAGTTGATTGAGATCGTGTTTCGGTTAACTCCAAAGCACTGTTGTGGACAAAGTGCACCATCCGTTTTTTATTATTTGACTATGGAGTTTTGTGAGAGTTATTTGACTCAATCAATCATAGTCCAAGCAGTAAACAAGCCTGTCCCTACGCAATACATATTCGTTATAATATCCCCAAACTACAACGTTTTAAGGACTCCTAGTATTTGGTTTGCAACAAACACCAACATTTAAATAATACCTTATAATCATTTCATTTTGTCATACAGATAGATTTTTGTGTATAACCTTTTTCTATTTATATTTTCCAATAACTGCTCACTGTCATATCATAACAGCATATCATAATAGAGAACTTACAGTGTATTTCTCGAATCGCTGAAGTTCTTTAATAGTCAACTGTCTATACGTTCGCGAAAAACCAACACTATTTTATAATTGAGAATGAAGATTATTGTAATGTAATCAATTGCCGGTATACACATATGTAGAATGTTTATATTTTATATTTTACTACAATGAATCATTTACAGAGTTTTTGATTCGACTGAGTACGTTCCGCTTTGGATCAAACTCATGGTTATATCTGTATTTTATGTAAGGCATGCTACAAAGCACACAATAGCAAGCAATCAGATTATCATGAATAACAATCTATCTAAAAATCAATCTCAAGCCTTTGTTGTTTTCATCGTAGAAAGTAGGAACTAAAACTTAACTTTTTTTATTTTATCGACAAGTTCGTAGAATTGGTAAACTGGTAAATTGTTAAGGGGATAAATAAATGCCTAAATGTCTATATTATGACCTATGGGTCTGTTTCATTAGTAATTTACTTCTGTACGGTATCTGACTCATAAGTAGTTAACTTTTCTAGATGCCTGGCATAGTAGTATTTCAACGACGATGGTCTGTCGGTTCGGACGATCTCGTAGTTCCTGGCCTATTCCTGCTTGTTATTCATTTTATATGGTAAGAGAGTATTGTATTGTGAAAATTTTTGTTCCCACTTACGTTCTTACGTTTTCTCATCACCCTTTTTTAGGCTAGTCGTGCTAATGGTAATGACGCTAACGTTTCATTTCGATCGAACAGAGCATTGTGTTTTACAACTATGGTACTTTCAAATTGGGTATATGATACTGCTGGCAGGTAAGATAATTCTATAATGACGATAGTTCACAGAAGTATATCGTGGTTCGTATTTTTATACAGTGTGTATGTGCCTGGAGCTATCCATATGTGTAGTATCGATGCAGGGCAGCATTCTCGATACCGAGCCTAGAGCATCCATGCAATATTTGCTGTATGGGCGGGTAATTTTAATGCTAATCGATTTTGGTCTGCTAACAGTAGGTATCTCTTGGCTACGAGATAACTACGTTACCTGTCCTGCAGAGGAACCGAAACAAGTGGTTTTGGCTGCGATTGCATGTAACCTGTTCGTCATCCTTAGCATGATCACCACTGTCTGGTGCACGTTTGATCCGGCCGGACGGTCGTGGGTAAAGATGAAGAAATATCAACGATCAATGCGCGAATCCGAGTCACGATTCAACTATAAACGCAGCGGTAGTCGCAGTCGGAATTGGCGGCAGAGAAAAGTGATCCGAGCATATCAAGATAGTTGGGATCATCGGTGTCGATTGCTCTTTTGCTGCATGGGAAATAGCGATCGAAGTCGTAACTCGTTTACAGATATTGCGCGCCTTCTAAGTGACTTTTTTCGCGACCTGGACGTTGTACCATCAGACGTAGTAGCAGGATTAGTGTTACTACGGAAGTTCCAGAAACTAGAGAGAGAAGTTATAGTTCGACAGGTGATTATTATCCACACCCATTAGATTGGTTGGTATTGAGGGTATTCTACTAACATTTCACTCTTAATTTGTTCTTTGATATGTTTTAGCAAAAGAATGGAACACATAAATTTTTGTCAGGGGTTCCAATTACAGCAAGTACTCAATTCCTGGCACTAAATGATCCCAGAGATTATGATCACTTTCAGGTAAATTTGCATTTTCTTAAAAAAAAAACCGTTTATACTAAATATGATTTCTTCTCTGTAGACCGTTATTCGATACATGTATTTTGCGCAAGGTGCATATGGTTGGCCCATGTATCTTATGAGTCACTCTAGCACGGGTGTATGTCAATTGGCTTCCGAATTGCGATACTGCTTTTGCAGGCGAAATGCGGTAGATGTGGTAGATGATAATTGTTGCTTCTGCAATTACGCTGCTCTTAAAAAAATGCTGGAACTGGGTGAGGTAATAAAGATGCATGTTCCCGCTTGATGGTTTTGAATAATCCTGAGCGCATTTTTTTCTGTTTCGAATTATGATGTTTGTAGGTTGAAGTGATTTATGCTACATATCACGTCGATATTGCGGAAACACCGTTCTTCGTCGCAATCGATTATAACTACAACAAAATTGTTATCAGCATCCGTGGTACACTCAGTATGAAGGACGTATTGACCGATCTTAATGCCGAGGGCGAACCGTTGCCACTCAATCCACCAAGAGAAGATTGGCTGGGCCATAAAGGTATGGTGCAAGCAGCAATCTACATCAAGCAAAAATTGGAGGAAGAAAATCTTATCCAACGTGCCCTCAAACACAATCCTGCACGTGGAACCCAAGGTTTTGGATTGATACTAGTAGGTCACTCTCTCGGTGCCGGTACAGCGGCTATATTGGCAATCCTAATGAAACAAGAGTACGATGTGCTGCATTGCTACAGTTACTCGCCACCGGGTGGATTATTAAGGTAAACTTGTTTTAGCATTTTTTTTGCTATTAAAACAAAATTAATGGTAATTACTAATAATCCTTTTTTTGTTAGTATGCCTGCTGTAGAGTATAGTAAATCGTTCATTACTTCCGTTGTTGTGGGCAAAGATGTTGTGCCACGAATCGGACTTTATCAAATGGAAGCATTACGAGCTGATTTGATCAATGCAATTCAGCGTAGTATCGATCCGAAATGGAAAACTATTGCTTGTTCTGTCATCTGTTGCTGCTGTGGACCGGAACCGACATCCGTTATGATGATGTCAACGAAGGACTCAAATGTTCAGCGATATAAACAGGACCGCAACAGCGCGCGCCAAAGCACAGTACACCCGAACGACAATTCAATAGCACTTACTCTTCACCATCCACTCTATCCACCTGGTCGCATCATACACATCGTTAGACACCACCCAATCCAAGAAGAGTGAGTATAAACATTTTTCATGCATTATATTTTTTAAGGCTTATTATGGAATGCAGTATAAGATAACGATCGTGCAATCCTTATTTTACTTCTAATTGCGTTAGGCAAATGCTGAAAAAACGGGAACCTGTGTATCAAGCTATTTGGGCCGACAATAAGGATTTCGATGAGGTACTTATTTCGCCTGTGATGATTCAAGACCACATGCCAGACACAGTGTTGGCAGCACTCGAAAAGGTTAGTAAATAATAATGTAACTTTAAACCGATCAGTTCTTACCCATATAAATTAACGTTTTGTTTTGCATTAATATAACATAAATTTGTATGTGCTTTATTTTGACGTACTTAATTAAACGGAATATAAACTAATTTTTGCACGAACCGACTTGCAACCGTGTCGTGAAACGTTGATTTGATTAGTTACCATCGGTACAATGAAATCTCTTTCGCTCAAATCAATGCCGATTGTAGACGCCTCACGAAGAACACAGTATTCTAAATGCTTTGTGTGAAGACTGGTAAATTTTATGAGTCGTGCCTCAGGTATTATTTCTTTAATCATATCTTCTTCTGGATGTATATTTTGCTCAGTGCCTTGAAACACAAAAAGTGCTTGCAACACCAAGTGATAAGCGTTACTCACTGCTCGTAATCGATCGCTTATTTTTTTCAAGAGCGGCATGTCATTTGTTTTTAAATAATCCAACACAATTATGTAGTGTGCACATTTACCCAGAATAATCGGATCTCGCAGGATCTTAAAGAGAGCTGTTTTAAATGCATTGTATCGTTTCTTTTCGCCGATCGAAATGATTAGAACATTTGTTGGGTACGGGTAATGTTTCACAATAATGTTGGCAGTATAACTTTTTCCCACGCCTGTTCCACCAACGAACAAAGCGCAGCTAAAAGAGCTGTTTCCAATGGCTTGAAACCAATTTTTAAGTTCATCATGTAGATGCTGTTGGCCAACAATATCACGGTCAATTGCTTCCAGTATCGGAGTAAAATTAGCCTGGCGTTTTGAACAGAGATCGTTAGAAAGTTGAGACAATTTTTCATACGTTTTATAATAGTGGTTTTTCAGATCTTGCCTCAAATTATAGTTGCTTTCATAACCAACAAAACCAGCAAGGCAAACTGTAATCAACAACAGTTTTATAAACAGCCAGCCTTTACTGTTTTTTTTGTCGGTTCGTAACTGAATAATTGGATGTTTACGGTCTCTGTTTAAAAACACAACATTTAGATTACGGATTCCATTAACATTTCTGATTGAGTTCACATTTCGAAACCCATATTCCGGTGCTTCATCAGAATCCATTGCCGCTTCCTCTGGATGCATCTGGAAATATTAAAGCATTTAATTGCATGTGATATAAAACTGTATATATGCATGAAAAAGTGAAAGTGAGCATATACTGTAAGCTTGAACTATAGCTTGAGAGTTAATACTAGATATTAGTAGATCTTGTTAACCATTGTGCCTTATTTTTGCCTGCAGGTTGTAGGATCTATTGGACCACAAAAACCGACTCGGCAGTTCACTAATCTTCCTGTTATATCTACGAACGTAGCGGACATATCGAAAACCATAGGAGAAGAGTCAACCGTAAGCCAAACACTTCAACCAAATCTTGCTTCGCCTGCACAACATAAGATCTGTCTAGAAACTTCTTTTACTAACATGCAATTGCTACAGCTACGGCGTGGTGATTCTGCTCACCCTGCAGCACTTGTTCAACAGTACGCCGATATTTCTAAAGCATCTTCAATCGCCGACAGTTTGCTCGGACAGCGTAGTGCACAGTCCAGCCTGGTCGACGATAGTGGAATTCCCAAGAGCATCTCAGGACCAAGCGAAGTGACAACTGTGATTTTAGCAGAAGTACAAAGCGCGGCTGCTCCGACAATGGCAACCGTATCTCGTGTTCCTACGGTAACAAGCGGGTCCACCGTTAAAACGTTGAATTTTATTGCCTCAGCTAATCCTACGCGAAACGATATGTACCTCATGTTTCAACCTTCAACGTCCATCGGCACTACGACGAACCGGGCAGATAACCTTTCGCTTGGCATCACGCGCAGAAACTCTTACGAAATACAAAAAATAGATCTTATACATGATGATTGGTTCGGTATGGCACCACTAGCTAGCCCGGAAAGTTTGTCCGAGCTTTCTAGCATTAGCTCGCGGGCGAGCATGACTACATGCATGGTGACCGGACTAGATAAAGGGTTGGAAAATGGCAAAGAGACACGTCAGATACGAGTAAGCGAGCGTAACGACTTGCTAACTGTGGAGTCACAGCTTCATACGCCGAAAGTTCTACGCCGTACACCGAAGGTGAGCGGCAATTTGTCAACCTGTGCGGAAGATGCACGCACCATTTACCAGTATAAACGGATGGGAAAAATATTCGTTCTAAATCAACCATCGTATGAATCAAATAGCACCCTTGATAGTTACGACATTGAACAGACTGTAAATACAACAGAAGAGAACGGACTTCTAGCTACAATTAATGAAAAGGATAATCTGCCACATGTTGCCGATGATAGCAAATGTACATCGGGTCTAAATGATCTGAATGAAAATAGCAAAGTAAGAGAAACGTCAACAAAAACCTGCGAAGGCGTAGTGCAATGTAGTTCTAGCTGCCCGGCATGTCCGTGTCAAGGTAAATCGAATGGCAAATGTTGCCAAAAATTTAACCACCGAGAATGTTACAATTATAAGTACACATCATTTAACATATTTAAGTTAAGCAAGGCTAGCGAAGTTAACTCTGGCAGTGCTTCAATAAGCATAGTTGACCGAACGGACAGTAAAACCGACTCAAGTAGCTGGTCACAAATTGAGTGTACTGCATCATCGCCAGAAGCAGGAAACGAGGACAATAATATTATATACCCGATCCCAGCAGATTCTGCTTTGCCAACCGCTCCTATGAAGGCCGGGTTGCTGGAATCACACTTTCCCGTATTTTATAGTAAAAGCGGTAATAACGACACGAACTGGGAAAATTTAGATAAATGTGCAAAGCCAGGTGTATTGCAAACAGGCAAATCTGGTAAATCATTAACACCGATTAGGCTGACCGATGTACACGAGCCACTCGCAACTTCGATAGAGATACGAAACGAAACCTTTCCGTTACTAGTAAACCTGGCCGAACATTCATCGCCTAATGGAGGTTTTGGACGAAGAAAAAACACTGTTCATCCCACGGAGCAGAATCTCATTGTTGTGGATGGGTTTAATCCTACAGGTGCAGAAAACGTCGAGTCTCGTTGTTCATCTGTTAGTTCCTACGTCTCCCTTTCCGCATGCAAACACATTCAACAAGCGACCCAAAACGAGAGCAACGTTTAAGGTGCGAATTATGATTCTTAAATTCACTTTACTTTCAATAGTGATATTATATTACCACTGATTAAAGAAATACGTTTTGCCTGATTTACATTTTATAGTGCAGAAACAAAATTTCTTTTCAATAACTAACTAATGCTCAACGGACCAAAGGGGACCGACAGTGTGCCAAAAAGTAGGCCTGTGATGTTCGTTAAGCATTCCATTTTCCTGAAAAACGTTGCTCATACAACTCTCAAGAGATTCTATAATATTATCGCAAAAGTTTATTTGTTTTGTGGAATAAAAAAGAGATATATATCATGTATCAAATCTGTTGAAAATGTTCGAATAGTTAATGTCAATTTTACTATACACAACGCAATATAAGTGATGCATAGCCGATGGAGGTCTAGCTACTGAGGGAAAATTGTAATAAATTAAGATAGCATCATTAATGGTCTATTGAGAATTTAGTTCATAGATTGTGTACTGCAGAAAACCCACAAAAAAGATTAAATTTTTAAATTACTTTAAGAGTGAGGGACAAAGAATGCTGATGTAATTAGATTTATAAACAAATCTGTAGCATGAATGAATAAATAATAATTCGAATATTATATGGATGAACAAGAAGGGTAACGCATTCTAAATTTAAGATATTAATTATTGATGGAATGAGCAAAACAAAAATACTAAAAAATACCCAAACATAACTTGAAAAACTCCGGTTAAAGAGGTATGTGACCTATTTTATGTAGCCATTTAATTTGATTCCGAGAATAAGAATGCTTTGTTCACAACTTAAAAGAAGTTTATCTTTTATTTTGAAAGTTATGCGACTTTCTATTTCTTCTGGTAAATAGGAACTAGAAATAAACCATGTGGCTTATTTTGGACAAGTTTACAATCAATAGCAAATTACCGTTAATACAATTAGTGCAAACTCATAAACCAGTGGTCTATCACCAACGGTATTGTGTTATTAGAGACTGATAACACAAGAATCACTATTTTAAATAAAATCAGATTTGTATTTGTAATTTTCATAGTTCTCCTGTTAGAGTGTAAGGAAGTAAAGTTTATGATAACCTGCTGACATGTCACAACTTAACCAAGCATTTTTTGCTGTCTGGCAAAAAGACATGCAGCTACAAAACTCTACAAAGCACTAACTGTAGAACCCTTTTGGTTTACATCTGAAACAAACTATGTTTTAAGAATATTCCTTACCTTTAAAATCCAAATAAAAACGTATCTCGAAACAGCGTCAGCAATCGTAAACTTCGTCGCCGGTCGCCGCTTCAAACCATCCGCGTAAATTCTCGAAATATGTAGTAACCTTTTTTGCTGAAGTTCTTACAGTGGAAAACTACTGTTCCGAAACTAAATGTAAGAAACCACATTAATATTCTATAACCACGGATGTAACTCAGCTTTCGTGTTGCTAGAATGCATTTGGTAATTTATCTTACCCAAATCCAAACCCCCCGACAGAAGAACTGAAGTTATTGAATGTCAAAAAGCGTAATCCAGAATGCTTACACAGTTAGCACCAATAGAAAAAAGTAAGTCTTAAACCGAATATGGATGCGGAATGATTATAACTTGCTATTTTGATAGAGATAACTCCATCAACTCTATCCGTCGAATCTTTATAATGTCAATTTATACTTTCTGTGCAACACACTTTGGAAATAAAGCATCGATCACTCACGGCATCAGCTTTTATAAATTCTCTCCACTATACTTATACAGCTGTGGATACGTTACAGTGGATGCTGCCGATTTGCTTGTGATCCAGTATATTCTAAAAACTTTGCGAAAATTATTTCAGTTTATTTTGATTTTGTATTTGACAATTCAGCCAAGCCATTCTACACATGTACACACACATGCATGTATCATCACGTACGTTTAGAGCCTTGACGTAAGGAATTGAAACAAATGCATGCTGAAATACCGTATTTTATCGTGGTTTATTAATACCTATTATCAAACAGAAACCCGTTTGTGGCCTATGGTAGATTTTTTTACTTGCTCTTTCCTTGTAAAAAATACTTTTGATAATAATAAATTAATAATAATACTTTTGCTCGCTGTTGGCAGCGCAAAGAAGTATTTAATGTGAGGTTGTTGATAAAAAAAAACAAATCAATATCAGAGGGCTTATGTATCAGTACTATAAAAAAATATTAAAAATAAAATTAACCAGAACTCAATTTGGTATATTGCGAAAGTATTCCATTGCAATATATCAAATTTGTGTACAATGACTGATTTGATATAAAACTCAAATTAAGAAAAATGACGTTAAGGCTATCGACAAGTCGGCTGTCAAAAAGTCAATCCGCCATCGGATCTTGCGCGATAGCTGTACTTGGTTTGCGCCTGCTGCTTGCCATTAATTTCGTACGACACTTGAAGCACAAAAGGTTGAGATACTTGCTGCTGGTTCGGCTTCCTTTAGTGAGTTATTTGTGTGTTTGTTTTTCGTTAGTGTGGTAAAACTTGGACAAAAGCACACAATATTCCGCAATCCTTGTCAGTCAATCACCCTTGTTTTTTTATAAACTTGAATCTGTGTTTGTGTACTGCATTTTGTACCTGCGTATCGAGACGGCATCGTATTTTTTTTCGGATTTATCTGGTATCGGATAATCGAGCCGCCATAATTAAATTCCAGACTTTGGTCAAGTCGCGACGAGTTATAACAGGATGCAATGTTCGGGCGATGGAGGAAAGAGAATGCATTACCACAAAACGCAGTGGAAAGACAATCACTCCGTCACATCTCAAAGCCATCTTTCCGCGTTGGCCTACGGTAGCCCTGTTCCAGTACACGACGCGAGTGTATTTGTGAGTGAGTCGGTGACTTTCGAAGTGAAGTGAAGAAATTGATCACGCAAGCGGAAAGTGTGCGCTGTTGGCTAAAGTGCATTTTGAGCTCGTTGAACTGGAAAACCTCCAACCTAATCCATAGCGAGCGGAACGAGAGGCCCTCGAGGATTGATGTTTTGCAACAGAATTCGCGGGAATGTAGCAGCAGCATAGCGCCTTAGGGTGTTAGTGTAGTGTGTAGTGTACATATGTTTTTTTCTGCTCGTGCAATACAGTAACGCTGCAAGTCCTGCTACAAAAAAGAATCAGTGATTATTATATTTCTCTGCACGGTTTTAGTTGTTTTTTTTTTCAGAATTACAACCACAGTAGCGTTATAGCGGAATATCCTGCGGTTTTACTAGTTTTATCAATTCCTTTGTCATTCCAAAGTCGATAGAATACTTGGAAGAAATCCATGACAACGATCGGGAACGCTTTAGTATGATATCATAAAAATTTGAAGAACAAAATAGAAAGTCATACTAATTCTAGCAAAAGATCAACATTCCTATGTTTGTTCCTTCAGCTTTTTCGCATTTTTCCCTCAAATGTGCACTTCGCCCTACAAATCGATCCTCACCAGTTCGGTGAAAGCGAAGAACAGTATTTTGAGGAGAAAGTGTGTGGAAAAAACAATATTGTGCCTATGACTGCTTGCTTAGCTTGGTGGACGGCGTATTTGAAGTAATCTTCTATCAATCATCATCTAATTTAATCAAACATTCTTCGTTCAGCCCAAACAAGACACCAATCGGTATTTAGCAGCAGCCGAGAAAGATTTTACGTCCAGATAACTCGATAGATATTGTATCAATACTGAAGTGGCGCAAGAAGCAGCAACTGCGGCAAAATAAGAGAACTGCGATGTCCGACGAAGGTCAAGATAGTGGAGCCAGCCGGAATGGTTCGGTGCCTGAAATAGAGCTCATAATTAAGGTAAACAGTCTTTTCTACATATTTTAATGTTTCTATTAATGTTGTAACTACGAACACATTACCATTCATATAAACCAACATTTATAAACTGATCTGACGAATCATTCTTATTTACAAGATAAAAAATGTTAAGGTTGCGCCAAATCGATCCGTGTTTTTTTTTTCGCGAATCTTTGTGCGAAAGAGAGGTGTAAAGAGACTTCACAACAATTTGCCGACCGCATGATAGTTGCGTAACGCATATAAACCTGATCCGTAGTACCTTGCATTCCCTTTCCAATTGTATCTGTTGTGCCGATACGATGATTTTTTGATTTTATACCACAAAACATGAGCCTGTAACTCTCCATTCTATCTTTTTTTATATGCTTTCAGGCAAAGAGTTTGCCAAGTTTTAGCCTTGCCTAGCTTTTACATGTTTGGTTTTATACATCCATTCCAGAAACATGTACACATCCTTATAATACATATGTATGCTTCAAATTTTTTATTTTATATTATGAGTCTTTAAGTCTAATGCCTTATGTTTATAAAGAGTTTGCGTTGTTTGTAAAAGATCCGGTAAATCAATCGTTGCCCCATGGAACCTGCGTTTAAAGATACCATACTCCAATGTTATATTATGAGTCCCAAAAATGATATCATTCCGTACGCTATTTCGGCATATCAAAAGTTTTTCAACCCATTTATCGCTACACACCGGATCTTTAGATGACAGTTAACAGCTTTTATCTAAAACAAAAACGAACAAATTGCTTCAAACTTTTGTTGGACGTTCATCAATTAGCCCTTCAGGTGTGTGCAAGGTTGGCTTTATCGTTATCAATCGATAGACTACATGAACTATTTGCAAATGCTTACGCTCTAAGGGTGTAAATACAAGTCAGAGATAGGGCTTTTCAATGTTGAACCATCGTGACTCGACGATATTTTTTACTGAAAAAACATGACTTAAGATGTTTATTGCAGTACATCCTTTGCTCTAGACACGCAGTTCTTCCGAGAACTTAACAGTCCTCAGAGTATATTGCGTGGATTAAATTCTGTAGAAATTAAACAGGAAACATTAAATTTAACGCAAGCAAAAAAAGTTTGTTTGAAAAAAGCAAAAAAAAATAGTTTGAATGTCATACGAAAAGTCCCTGTCTCAAAATTCTCCCTCACTAGACCAGCATAACCCTCAATAAGACTATTTTTGGCACGGGAAACATCCCCTAGTGATAGAAAACCCTTTTAGAATGCTTCTTCCAAAGCTCTAGCTTCTTCACCGATTCGTTCCTACAAGATTTGCTCTTCGCACTTTGCGAGTGTTATCATCTATATAATGCATTTATCACACACATTTTTCCTTATAGATATAATAGAATATATACAAATACAGTTCAATGTATAAGTTGCACTTCCTGGAAAGAAAAACATAAAAAAATTGAACTTTTAGTGCCGTATCTTAACATTGCATTAAATTAAATTAATAGTAACGTAATATGCAATACTTAATGAATTCTTCTATTACATACATTAGATGTATATTATAGATGTTATTATAAATGTATAATATGTTTAGTTTAATTTATGAAAAATTTATAGATTTAGCTCATGTATTTCGTTTTAACATATGCCCTTTTTTTCAAATTATTGCCAACTTCTTCCCTCTCAGAACCGTACAATGGCGGTAACGTGTTGCCTAGCATCCATAATGTTTTGCTTTTATCTTATCTTTAACTCTCTACATGTATTCTAAATAAATTCGTGAACAGCGCTCTTTAAACATACTTCCATGACTTTTTTTTTTGTGTTCATGAAGAACGCCCTGGCCTGGCCGTATTGCTTACTTCCATGACGTTAACGACTACGAAATTTCAAAGGGAAAAGAGAAAAAAGGGAGATAATGCCCCTATAAACGTGGACAAGTTTCCACAGTGTTTGTTTAGTTTCGTATGGTGCCTCTTGGATTTTTTTCACTTTTTAAGAGTTAAGATATGTGTAAGAATGAAGTATATGAATGTTAGAAAGCACTGTGCAGGCAACATTTATCGCTATGTAGTATAGTATAATGCTGCAAGAAAACTCTAGTCAGTAAAAACAAATTGAAGCATTTACAAACATGTATGTCTTATAGTTTCTTTGCGTTTATTGGTTAGTTCTGTTGTATTATAACTAAATGTTTTAATGTTTCAATTTCTTCGTTTGTTTCTGGCTTCTTTTACGTAATTTACTTTATAATCAGTTCTTCGTATGTAATGATCTGGAGGATCTTATCGTGGTAACCTGTACCATTCTGTCATTGTGCCGCCCATATGTTATTCGATCATTTAAATTTATTTCTTGGTTGGAATTAATTCTCCTCAAAATTGCAATTTAACCACAATATTAATGCGATCAGAAATCATTCGTACGCACTCATGCTCTCCGAAGGCTGATTTTCTGGGAGTGTTGTTCCTCTATTATTGCGCATCATATACAGCAATGAATGATCATTACAAGATCACTAATCAGCCAGTTTTCGAGTGTCGGATGTGGATGTCTTTGTAAACAAAAGCGGTACAGAGGGTGCGGTGTTTGTAGTCAAGGGAATAAAAACAAAGAAAAAGAAAAATAATAGAAGCGACCGTACTGGCGGATGATGTCATCTGTCTTGTCGAACGTTTTTGCATTGGTATTATATTTCTTTCTTTCTTTCATGCGCTTTGCTTCGAAATAGTCAACAGCGTTCTGTCGAGGGTTTTTTTTGAGAATGTACGTGACCAGCATCCATCTGTTGCTCCCACTCACGCGTGCATTTCAAACCCCACTCCAGGAGCCGCTGGACCATTGATTGAAGAGGCAAGACACGTCAAACCAAATGACGACCGTTGATGGGTATGCCTTATTTTACCAAACTTGCATTGTTTCTATGTATTTCTCTCCATATTTCTGTGGTGTAACTTTTTTTAACGATGCGAACTGGCCATTAAATGGCAGGTGTTCATTTAATCTGGTAATTGACATGTGTAAACTTCTATTTCTCGCATGCTAGGCGAAGCTGTTATCGTTGTTGCGAGCCCCTTATGTTGTTTCTATGTCACAATCAATAAGTAAAGGGGGTGATGGTGAATAGTAGTACGTGACGTAATAGGACGGTGAGGATACAATTTGAATTTCCGACAGATCTATCCTCCTATTCCTCACCATGATAGCATGATAACTGTCGACTGTGTTTAGTATAAAGCTATTTTAAAGAATACATACGTGGAACTTGTATACACATATGTTGAGTATAGTAGAAGATCTGTTCCACTAAAGATCATACTAGTTGAAAACTGTTTATAACATATAAAAAAGACATGAAAATGAAAAAATCATACATGTATGTAGCAAATGTTTTAAGTTTTGATAAAAAAACAAGTAGCAGCTTTTAATTTTTTTATGATGTGAGTTTTTTTATTAACATCTGCTTTGTTCTGCTATTTGTTTTGAAACATAATTGCCAGAATAATAACCTTGTTTTCTTTATTCTTTTTACAAATTTTATTTTTCAGGCATCAACGATTGATGGAAGAAGGAAGGGAGCCTGTCTATTTTGCCAAGAATATTTCATGGATCTTTATTTGTTGGCGGAACTAAAGACGATCAGTCTAAAGGTAAATTATAAAGTATAGAATTCAATGTTTTGTATCTAATTGCATGCGATTCCGATCGAAATTCGCGAAAATCCTAAATCTAGTCACCATTTTTGCAAATGTACAATTTCATCATCTCCTTCATAAGGATCAATAATAGTCTACTTTTTTGTTTGCGGAATAATTCAGTTTAATGGATATAGTACTTCTTCTTCTTCTTCGGTGGCACTACAACCTCGAAAGGTCTCGCGCTGTCATTTCTGGCTTTCTGTGATTTGATTTTACCTTTAGCAAGGTAGTACCTGTAACTGTAGCTGTAGGGTTACCTGTAACCCTTCGTACGGCGAGGCGGTCCGGATGGAATTTGAACCCCGAGCTTGTCGTGTAAAGAACGGCGCCGCTAACGCCTCGGTCACCATTTTTGAAATTTATCTTTCGTTCATTTGTGATGTACGTACTGGCATTGACGCCACCACACTATATAAATCACCCATGATGTAATCGTTCCTTGTGCAATACCCTGGTAGTTTCAAACAGGCAGAAATTCAAAAGTGTTCGACTTTTTTTGTATAACTGACCAATACCATTTCGTGTCCATAATGAACGATTGAGGGGTGGGTAGCGAAGACAAGTAAAGATGTTCCGAAATGTAAACAATAGTTCAGTCTTCTGTCTGTATTTTTGCCTGAATCAACAAATCCGTTCAAAAACAAATAAATAAACCACCTCGATCAGCGGCTACACTAGCATGGTAACCGGAATGTGGAAACGGCTAGAGATCATTTGAACGATCTAACATGGTTGAATACACTGTGCACTGTCTCAATATACAAAAGCAACAGCCAGCAAAAAATAGTCCATAACGAAACGGAAAACAAAAATGCTTGCACGCATATCGAACACTACACATTTCATTTTCATGCTTAAGGTAGCGAATCCGCGTGTCTGAAGGCATGGTTGTTTTCGTTTTCCTTCCCAATGTCTTACGTGGATGCTTTACGCATAAGTATATGGTTCTTTTTGTGTGGTTAACAGTAGAGGTGTAGTGCATTATTTATTGTTTACTGATATAACATGTTTTTAAAGTTACCCTTCAGCTGCGCCACGTGCAAAGAGTTTCACCCTTTTTATGTAAATTTATAAGATGGTTGAAAATAAGAGCGGTATGACTAATGCTAGCAATGCTGCAAAAATAACACTTATATTTATAATAATACTTACAATCGTATGACACTACGGCGCAAATCGTCATTTATTTATTTATATTTCTAGTTAGACGGCTTGGCGCCGTATTGGCGTCATACTGAAATTATAATTGGAATAAAAATAATTTGTAATCGTATTTTCGCCTTGAATTCGAAAATTAAAAATTAGTGCCGGGACAATTCTAAACTATTCCATTCTACAATTCAGGATCTTGCAGGAAGGGCATGAGTTCGGCATCCTTCTCACGTGCCCAAACCAGCGTATCCTTACGGCTTTGGCAACCATCAGGAGGTCTGCATCACCAAACAGCTCAGATAGCTCGTGGTTCATTATCCTTATCCATTCGCCCTGCTCGCACACACCGACAAGATAGTCCGTAGCACCCGCCGCTTGAAAATGGCGAGTAGGACTCGTTCTCGTTGATGACTACCGGCCGTATCAGTGTGCGATTTATGACGCATTTCGTGTGTTGCAGGAGTTTGTTTAGTCCGTAGTAGGCACGACTTTCCTGAACAATGCGCCTTCCGATATAGTTGCTTACGTTGTTGTCCAAAGTTAAGATCGTGCTAAGGTAGCAAAACTCCTCTACTACCTCAATATCGTCACCGCCAATCAATACTTTGCATCTGACTCGTGCTCTTTCACGGTCAACGCCTCCGGCAAACAGATACTTTGGCTTCGTCGCATTGATCCTCAATCCAATCCTATCGTCCTCGCGTTTTAGTCGGATGTACGCCTCGCACACCGCCGCAGATGTCTGTCCGACATTACATAGTTCGGTCCGATCAATAGTATCGTAGACTGCCTTACTGTCGATAAACAGGTGGGGGCGTGGGGATTTGGTGTTCCCGGTACTTCTAGAGTATCTGCCGTATAGTGAAGATTTGGTCGGTCGTGGATTTCCCTCCAACAAATCCAGGTTGGTAGCTTCCGACGAAATCTGTAGCAAGGGGCATAAGTTTGCAGAAGGCTATGAGGGGCAGGATCTTTTAGGCAGCATTCAGGATTCGGCAGATAGATGGAAAGTTAGCACTTCCTGTAAACTTCCTGTCAAACTTACGAGTTTCCCCCGACTGAGATAATTCCCATCTGACATGTGCCTTAAAATCTCCGCGGGCTATCTTCACATCATATTTTGGGTAGCGGATGTAGTCTTTCTCCAACTGCTGATAGAAGATTTCCTTCTCTTCATCGGACTTCCAAGGTGCGGACTATGCACATTGATAATGCTAAGGTTGAAGATACTACCACGGATCCTCAGCCTGCACATTCGCTCATTGATCGCCTACCATCCGATCACTCGCTTTCGCATCTCACCTATGAGTAGGAACGCCGTACCGAGCTCATGCTTTTCACCACCGCTCTGTTATATATAGATCATGCAGTCACTGCGATATGGGCGTTCTGCAACTCCTCCTCTTCAGCGCGCCTCTTGAAATTCGGATTCGGAAGCCGTGAGCCCTCACTTCGTTAGTAAGAAAGTGGTTGCTTCCAGGTGCTGTGAGAGATTTGCAGTTCCATGTCCCGAGTTTCCAATCATTTGTTTTTTTTTTTTCGTAGCGTGGGTGTGTATCGTTGAATTCGGATTCGAAATTTCATGGTTTACGTTTCGCGACACAACCTCGAAAGCGAAAGCTCTCACAGCCTGCCATTTCTGGCTTCATGTGATGTGATTTTACCCTTAGTTTAAGCTAGTCCTGCGTAAGGAAAGGCGGTCTGGTCTGGACGGGATTAGATCCCCGTCCTGCCGTGTGAAGTCCGACGCCGCTATTGCTTCGACAACCACACCGCTCCTAAGGTACACACTCTTTCCGGTTTTTAATTGGACTTTATGTACCTTTTATTTGATTGCGTCCTCAACCTGATTTTTTTTTTCAAAACTTGCCGTACGGCAATAGGTGCTCGCGAATCATTCGCAGTTTTAATAATTGTTCTGGCTGCCTTCACGCCTCCGTTGTCCATCTTCCTTATGAATTTCGCCCTACATGATATTTTCCTTCCTAGTGTTAGTCTTAAGATATTACAACAGTTTTAATTTACAGTGGACAGTATTAAATACATACTAGTAATAATAAATAAGTAATGGGAATAATGGGTATCGAAAAACATTATTCATTTCAAATAACATTAAAATCAACACACTGCATAACAAACTACTGTACTTTTCCATTTTAATAGCTATCTATTTTATTCTATCTTTTTGCATAACATACTTAGTACAAAATTGTATATTTTTGATACATTTAACTGAATAGTTAAGAGAGTATTTTGCTTAATGTTCGACAAGGTTAGTTTGACCAGATTGATAAGTTATCTATTTGAACGCAACCTTCCTTATTTATAGGTGACGACAGTGTGCATGCAGAAACCTCCACCGGATTTTCGTACCAACTTTGAGGCCACTCATCCTCCTATTCTCATAGACAATGGGCTCGCGATACTTGAGAATGAGAAGATTGAGCGACATATTATGAAGTCAGTGCCTGGTGGATACAATCTTTTTGTACAGGTACGAAAATTATATATTGTTCATACGAATGATAAAGAGAAGATAAATTCCTTTCTTCTTCTCGCAGGACAAAGAAGTGGCCACATTGATAGAAAATTTATATTCCAAGCTAAAATTGATGCTGGTGAAAAAGGATGAGAACAAAAATAACTCGCTGTTGGTTCATTTGAAAAAAATTAACGATCATTTGGCGGTTAGAGGCACTCGCTTTCTCACTGGAGATACGATGTGCTGTTTCGATTGTGAACTTATGCCGCGACTGCAGCATATCAGAGTGGCCGGGAAATATTTTGTCGACTTCGATATTCCGGTTAGTCATTACAGAAGGCTTTTTCACCAAAGTTATAGATATGTATTAACTATTAGTTGCAAACTAATTATTCTTGATGTGATGGTTCCAGAAACATTTAACGGCTTTGTGGCGGTACATGTACCATATGTATCAGCTAGATGCATTCACGCAGTCTTGTCCCGCCGATCAAGATATCATCAATCACTACAAACTGCAGCAGGTATGAGACTATTCCATGTGCATGTGCTACAAGTTGCAAGTTTTTTAATTCTTTATACTATTTTTATTTATGTTTTAATTATGACGTCTTGACGCCGTATTGACATTTATGTATACTAACTATTTTAATTGTCATAATTCACACATATCTAAAGCGCTGCAACAACTGTTGAATGTAAAAAAAACAGTCCCAAGAAATATCATTCGTAGACTTCACGGCCAAAATCAAATCGTATTTATGAATCGTAAAGGATTCATTAGTGACGTTGACGTTGAGAATATGTTGAAAAATCAATAATTCTATTTTCTATGCCTTATTTTTGTTACTTCGTTCATTTTTTTATACGTTTTGGACACTGCACCCGCTTCTCATCCATTCATATGATAACTTTATCATTCGATAATCGTACATGGATACATAACTTATTTTTGGTGTGATTAATGTCCGTCGTTTGTATTTCCATCGGCCTCTAATGTAGGCAAAAGGTGACATTAAGGTACGTTTTGTAAGATTTATAACGTGTCATTTATTTTATAAGCCTGTGGCAGGTTGTTTTGTACAATTTGTTTCTTTTATGTTCCAATCATCACGTGTGCTGCCATAGCAAAATTTAGTTTATTGTTTTTTGCACGATAGCTAATTTCCCGGACCTCTGTAAGTGAGTAAGTCATTTCCACTATTATTTGTTCTATTTCATAGATGGATGAGATTTTATTAGATTAGTTTGTGTATCACTAAATTATTTAGGTTCATATATATTTTAGTTATTTTATTTTCCTAGATATGTTTGGGCTTCGTTTTGAGTCTCGTTTCTTTTATGTAGCATCGGTTTATTTATATTCGTTGCACGTATATTATGGCAGATACATGGCCGATGCAAAATGTGATATTAAATATAATGAATTATGAATCAAAAATGGGTTTTCACAAAAACAAAACAACTGCACCAGGATTATTTAATTATTAAGGTTCACCAAATGCTACTTGACACACACTACTTGTATACATTCTTTACAACATTAAAGCATGGTTTACTCAATACTTAATAAATCTTATGTTACTTCTGTGCGAGCATTATGTCATAATGTTGGCTAAATAATAATAACTCTTTATTTATTTGTTCTAGATGTTGAAAATGAAAAAGCACGAAGAACTGGAGACTCCAACATTCACCACATCGATCCCTGTTGATTTGAACGAACAATAATAGAGAAAATAGATAGAAGAAAAACAGAAATTGAAACAAACATGTGTAGTATGGAAATAGAGAACGACTAAGGCATTATATATAGTTTTAGACCAATAACTCCAAAGTCTAATATCTATAACAATGCGCTTGTGGAATCAATTTGAAATATTTTAAATGTTAAAGGAATTATCTTTACTATTCACCAAGAACTTTATTCTTGTTTTCTGTTGGAAATCAATGCATACAGAGTCTAGACTAGACATACTTTCGAGGACAGGAACGACATTGAAATTTTGCATATATCTGCTTTTATAAAAATCGTTTACCTTAATATCACTTGCAGTGTTTCATGGAAAATTGAATTTAAGGCACCTACATATTTTCAACTATTCAAAATGTAATAAGTAGAAATTGAACACGGTATTAGCAACAATTTTCGCAAAGTATCTACCACCGTTACGATGAGTCAGATATTAATCCGTGCAATCATAGAACAAAATAAAAATTTCCTACAATAAATTTAAAATAATAGCCAAACATACATTAACAAGAAATGGACCAGTTTTTTTACAATTAAAGGAAAAATCATAACAGCACTGCATCAACATAACAGGAGATAGACATGTTTTCTTGATTGGTCTAGGCGTTACACCCTTTTAATAATGGATGTAAGTTTTACTTATATTTACTTCACTGAAGGTATTTCAGTAGTCTTTAAATTGACTTACTTTTATGTTTTAATTGGAAATTTTTAATAAGCACGACAAATGTTCCACGCATATGCCGCAAGAAGGATTCTATGCGTGTGTAATTCAGCCTGTCTAGAAAAGACTCAACTTGTTGTGTAGCCGATGAACAGGACAAATTTTGCCACATTTTTTTTAAATATTTCGGCGATTTTGGTGCGTCGACGAATAGTGCCTGCTGCAACTTTCTATTATAACAGTTATTTTAACAGTACTTTTCCATTATGTTTATTTGCACCAATTATTATCTTTAAAAAAATAAATCATGAAAAGGTTGTATAGACTATATACCTTTAAGGTTATTGTTTTTTTTTCAGCACTTTACAGCAAATCAACAGCGCTTTCAATTAAAATTAACATAATGTTACGTGGATTTCATAGATAAGTAAATATTTGTGCTAATGTAAAAATGAAAGAATGCATTTTAGCTTATTTTTTATTTATTTTTATTGTTTACAGAAATTGTATTAGCTTCTGTCATCTATCTTTCTAGCTTCGTATTTCTTTATAAATGGTAAACGAGCACAATACGCTCCCGGCATTAAAGCTGTAAGAAACAAATGAGTGATAATTGCTGTTATTCCCCACACTATATCATCTCCATATTGAAAAACGGGCGAAGAATAATTGCCTCGAAATTGGGTATGATTTCGGTTTTCACTGCACGCAAGAAGCTCGATAGGCACAGTGAACACTTTGGCAACTTCGTCACAGCTTGGATCTAACTTGTGTATAGAATAATTTTCAATATTGCCTACAATCGGTGTAATAGACGGTCCAAAGTACGGAATGATGGTATTTCCACGTCCCCAAATGTTGACGGAATTCTTTGATAACCCTGTTTCTTCCTCAAATTCTCGTACCGCGCAACTTTCGCTGCTAGAATCTTTTGTATCGATCATGCCACCTGTAACGGATAAATGTAACTCAAATGTGTACTTGTTTAATTCTTTTCGAGCATTCATACCAGGAAAAGAAACCTGTGCTCGGTGGCTGCGCAATTTGCTAGATCGCAGTGTGTAAAGCAGGTTAATTCTGTCATCGACAAGGCAAAGGGGAATTAGGATGGCTGCTTTTTTCTTCACCGGTTCTTTGTTTAAACGCAGCTTTGGAAGTGATTGAAAACGGGAAATTATTTCTCGTTGTTGGACAATGTTTGTAAGCAGTCCGGGATGCAACAACTCCGCCGCTTTCTGTAACATTGTTGGAAGCGGAGTCAAGTAATCTGCGGTGGGGATATAGTAAAACCGATATGTATAATATGCCCAACACAGCATTAAAATTGCGCGTAATCCTTTTAAATCAAGAAGCGTAATTAAAAAAAACCTAATGAAAATGAAAAACAAGCCAAAGAATAAAGGATGCCAAAGCATCTAGGTCTGTTACATGCACAAATTAAATGTTAAACGAAGTTTGTTCAAATATTAGATGAAACAGAATAATTTATTCAGAAGAATATTGGTACCAAACGTAAAATTGTTTATTTAAGTTGAATTTAGGTTGCATTCGCGGAAATCTTCAGAAGAATGATAAGAGACTTTTTCTTGTTGACTGAGCGTTGAATATTAATTGGCCTTAAAAAATGCAACAAACGTTTATATATATGGAAAGGTATTAACAGGAAAGTATATTTGCCGATCAAAGGTAAATTAATTCACGCACTGCACAAATTAATAGATTCTGTAAGACAATTTCGTACCTTTGAAAGTTAGTTTATTTACGTTTTGATGAGATTATTACATACTCATTATATAACTGCCTTTGTGTTTATATCATATTATACGAGATTTCAGTTGTGACGGTAGCTGACAACATTTCAGAGGAAGCCGAAAGAGTTAAGCGGTGTTTAGATATACATAAAACAAAAAGGAAACGGTGCATGAACGCGTTGAAATCCGTGAACAAGCAAACCTACTTCGCGAGGAAGACAAAAAAATGATTATGATTTAAAATAATTGCTAGTGATAGCGATTCCAAAATCCTGTGTTAAAACCAACGAGCATAGCGTGAAAACTGACATCATACGCACTGGGCGTATGTTGAGTTAACTGGGCTGGGCATGTGTTAACCCCGCTGTAGAATACAAGAACTGTCATACGTCATGTTATTGTGAACAGAAACTTCCGTGAAAAACAAAGGGGATTAAAAATTTTGTATCATGTATAATCAAAATACAGCCTTATTTTCTTTTATATTACAATAGAAAGTTATTTGACGGATTTTTTTTTTAGAAAATATACATTCAAATTATCTTTTTTGTCTTTAGTTCGCCCAGATGGTATTGAGTGACAGTACAACAGTTGTATCGTGCGAGCTGTCGTAATCCCAATAAATACAGACACAATTTCGAGACAGAACTTCAGTGTCAGAGTGTTTTTGTTTCGAGAAAGGTTACGCAGCCTGGTAGCGCAGAGAAGCATTATTTGCTCTACGTTTTCTAAAAGTAATATTTTATCGCTTACTTCGTTGGACAAGTGAATGATATTTCGGAAAGTTGTGTTTTATTACTTTTGTCTGTGTTTTCTAAGCTAATATTTTGCAACGAAAGCAAACAGCTTCTGACTGTTTCGGGGGTCAGTGCTTCTGTTCAGTTTGTGAATTTCTTATAAATTTCGGCACATTCTGCTCCGCTATATTGCAATTCAATCCCACCGGATATAATCATGGCTGATAACGTAAACAAACGCAACATCCCAATCAAACTTGGCGACTTCAGCGTGATCGATACAGAGTTTTCCAGCATCCGTGAACGATTCGATTCAGAGATGAAAAAGATGGAGGAAGAGATGGCCCGATTCCGATCGGATCTTATGAATCGCGAACCGAATTTCTTCGAGACTACGTCCAGGTATGTATGAGCCCCCAAACAAAAAAGTGTTCTATTGGTACAAGGTATTTAAGGAGAAAAAAAAAAGATTGACGCCGGTGAAATAGTGCACATTTCAGCAAAGCAAAATTATTTTTATTGTTATCTTCAAAATGAGCAAATATTTTCGCGTTTCTTGCATGTTCACAAAAAGATTGAGATTTTTTTAAAATAAAAATTAAGAGTAAGGCGCTTCGTGAACTATTGAAGACGATATATATATATATATATATATATATATATATATATATATATATATATATATATATATATATATATATATATATATATATATATATATATATATATATATATATATATATATATATATATATATATATATATATATATATATATATCCGCTACCAATTATATCGGTTGGTGTGTG
Organism: Anopheles stephensi; assembly: GCF_013141755.1. Taxonomy (NCBI): domain Eukaryota; kingdom Metazoa; phylum Arthropoda; class Insecta; order Diptera; family Culicidae; genus Anopheles; species Anopheles stephensi. The sequence continues at coordinate 47,726 of NC_050201.1, read as the reverse complement.
ATGGCAGTGGTAATGAGTCATAAAGTCGCCATGTTCATACGTAGGCCTTCTTTCCTTCTTTGGACTTCCAAGGGCGCCCATAGTTTCCTTCGTCATGGCTCTCGTATATATCGTTGCGTAAAGCAAGAGGGAAGGGTTCCATCGTGGTCTACCATAAATACAAACGAACACACACATACTTTTACTTAGCTATGTAGCAACGTTTTTAGACTGCCCCTTGGCAGCTACCAACAGCGGAGGAGGATATTAATAGATGATGAGGTGCAGGTTGAAATAAATATGGATATGATGCACGGAAAAATCGAGTCGTTGAGGCGACTCCATATTAGAAGAACGTTCTCGTTGAATTCAACACCAAAATATCATTCGATATCGGGTTGTTCGTTTAGAAAGATACAAGAAATAATCATGAAATAGTAAAAAGGCACAAATCCTTCTATAAAAACAAGATACATACGTTCACTTATTCCAGGAGTGTAAAATATTGTATGATAAAATATAAATATAATCTATAAAAACATATAGACTGCTTTTATCAGAAAACTTAACAGAAAATAACAAAAAGCGTTGAAAATGATGTACAATGTGCTTTAATATTTAATACAATAAAATATTAATAACTTGACGAAATAAACATGAATAAATAATACAAGTAACAGACATGAAATAGAGAAGCGGCAAAAATCGTTCTATAAAAACAAGATACATCCGTTTGCTTATTCCAAGAGAGTAAAATATTGTCTAATAAAATATAAATATAACCTATAAATACATATAGACTGCTTTTATAATAATACTTAACAGATCGCGTTGAAAATGATATATAATGCGCTTTAATATTTAATATAACAAAATATCAATAATCTGCCGAAATAAACATATAAAGAAAAATTTAATATGATGCTTTCTAAATGGTATTATTTACTTCAGATCGAATAGCAAATTTCAAACTAAATTGTTTTGGCTTGTTACTATGTTTTAGGCTATCAGCCTATAGGTCCTTAATGAATTAAAACAGTCCAATAAAATGTATCATCTTATTCTTATAAACTTATCTTCCTTTTAACCTTTTATCCGCCATCTTCTTATCTATTTCTTTAACATGCAACGCTATCTTTAACTATGGTGCACGATCCACTTCCCTACAAATCGTATTTCCTGACTGTTCGTTGGAACCTTGTTCTTTTTTGTTACAATGACAATATGTCACCGTGTATAGTTTCTCTTCCAAGAAGGTTGCTACATCAACCAGGTATTTAATATTTAATAAAATTTACAATGCCAAGACGGGTCATCCCGTGCCATTGAAAGCAGTGGAAAATGGTTTTATTTCGCGTAATTAGTATCAATGATTATCTAGCACGCACATATACCCTAAAAATTTAAATTTTTGTAAATTATACTCGTTGCATGTTTGTCAGGATAACGTGAAATAGTAGTCTAGCTTGCTGTTTTGTTTTCTTTAAGCTTATAACACGTATGATTTCCCATTTTGCTATTGCGTCCCTTTTTGCAAAATGTAAACTATAGTTTTTGGTTGTGTCGCATGAAATGACATCATCGTTTTTATTTCTAATGTTTTATACAGTGTATTTATTTCTTAACTGTTCGTAATACTTTCACTTTACGAGAAGATATTGAGTATTAATTTACATCAAATGTTTACATATATTACAGTCATTTCATCTCGGGAAAATATCCCACTAATTAACTTTCACATTATGTAACCTGATGATTTGAATGAACATTGATGATATGAGTAGATATTAACTATTGATCAATCTGATATGTTTCCTTTTCCCACATGCCGAGCCAATGTATACATATCAAACTATTTGGAACACTTGGGACTAATGCTGATGATGTCATACCTTACTGACGAAACAAAAGCCCAAGCACTCGTTTTGACGTGTGCGAAAGAAACATCCACTGTCACCTTCGTGACCTTATGCGTACATCTAGACAAGGCCCTGATGCTTGTTTGCATAACTAGCCTTTTTAAACGATTCCTCTAGTTTCTGTTTTCATTCCTTAAGCAGCCATTGGTTGTCCCCCGATTATACACTTTTAATTGTAAATTTTAAACGCACGCAGAATGAATATCTAATAAAAATAAATTGAACCGAATACAGCAATATTATTCGCAAAACATTTTAGATTTTTGAGTATTTTTAAAATCTTCGAAACATACAAGTAACAGTTTCACATTGTATTTCCAGTTATTTTTCATTCGAATAATTTTACTCGAATCTTCAAGGTCATATAATTTTTGCGTTTTCATCATACAAAGGTTCAACTTGAAAACATGCTGGTTCTTGTCCACAGACCAATTAAATATATTGAGATCGTAGTGCGAGTACGAGGGACAAGCGGTGGGGGTTGCTCTAGAGAAAAAAAAGTCTGTGTAGGCGTTCTTTTGTATGATGTAAGCATGCCAAAATTGTCCTGCTATGTTATTCAAAATATCAACTATTGTTCCACATGATTCCATTTCGTTTTCGAAAAATGTCCCGTTGCATGCATGCTACTCTGCGCATATTATTTAGATAATGGTTTGAATTCTTTTACTTGCAAACTTCGTTTCTAGCTCTACAACATCTAATGCTGCTACCTCAATGAAGCTCCCACAAACTCAAAGCGGATCAGACATTAGCTCTCCCTTGATTCAGGTAAGAATCACAATCGAATCTATAGAAAAAAGTGTGTAACTAATAGCTTACGACTTTTTCCGTAGGACGATGGTGATGGTAAAGTGCTGAAACTGCGTTTCGACGTGAGCCAGTATGCACCAGAAGAAATTGTCGTCAAAACGGTCGATAACAAGTTGCTAGTACATGCCGAACACGTGGAAAAATCCGATACCAAATCAGTGTATCGGGAATACAACCGTGAATTTATGCTACCAAAAGGATGTCTGCCCGAGAACATTAAGTCGTCACTCAGCAAGGATGGTGTGTTAACGGTGGATGCACCTATCCAACCCGATGCCCTTCTCGGTGGCGAGACGATGGTGCCAATCGCACACAACTAACCGCCAAAAGGCCTTTTTATCATCATCCACTATTGACCGATGTCCTTCCCATTTTGTTTGTTGCAGCTCTTTTCGCTATCTATCGACTAACTATGGCTAATCAAAGCACTTACATATACGTAACCCTGTGAAAAAGTAGACAGGAAACATTCGGGATGAAATGTTTGCGGGTAGTTTACTTTAAACGCTTCAATAGCTTTTGTTTTCATTGATGTCTTGTATTGAATCACTGTCAAAACTTTGGATGTTACTGAGGAGGAGATTTGTAGATCAACTCGAAAGTTTAAAGTATCGCTACTCCCACACTTCCGTCTCAATAAATTGAAATGATTTTTGGTGCGGTTTTATATGGTAAATATAAAACAGAAAGTAAGGAAAATTAAGCGCTTGTATTGTTTTTTGACACGATACCACCATGCATATAGGAAAGGTAAAAACTTGAATATTAGCAAGTATCTAAAGAAAAAGTGTCCTAGTGTACTGAACAACGAATTGCTACCATTGTGCTGAGCGTCATGTACGCTTACGGACAAAGTGAATGGAATTTTATTATTAATAAGGAAGAAACAATACTAATGATGCAGCAAAATTTGTGTATGAAAAATGTATTTCGCTCCTTTCATTTTTAACTTGAAAGTTGTTTGTTTCAGGTTTCTCCGGCAGAGCTGCTGTTACGACAAAAAAACAGTTTTGAGGCTTCTATATTACATTTCATAAATTGCATAGATAAATTGCTCGCTTGAATAAACTTGTAAATTGCTATTAACACCACAGTTCATTTGGTTATTTGTATTTCATTCTTTTGTGTTGTATGTTGATAATAAAATATATATTCAGCTTTTAATTCATTGTTTTTTTCCTGCCATATGGCTTTTGGCTCCCTTTGACGTAAAATCACTTGTATAATAACAATAATGTTGAACCTCATTTATTTCGTCAAATTACGATACTGATGAAATGGAATGATCGTAAGATAGCGATTAGCGAGCACCGCGGCCGTATACCCGATGTTTTGTGTTAAGGTCTTAGATGTATTGGCTTGAGCTGTCGTATGCCGAACTGTTCAGCGTCACTCTCTTATTATGGTCTCAATTAGAACGAAAGAATTCAGTTAATTACGGCCAAAATTAACAATCGACTGATAACATTTTCGAATAATGGTAATTGGACAGTCTATTGTGTTCGCGAAATTGTGCAATGCGCTATATCTTCCGTAAAGCTCTGCCTACGTATCCGTCAAGTTGCCAGATGCAGGGCCTGAAACCTTTACCTTTGGAAACTCATCGCGCTTATGCCCATTCATGGTTGATGGTTGAGCTACCCTTGTCATTTAATTCACTGACGATTCTTTCCATTCCAAAGACGATTTTTTTTATTTAGTAGGTATGACGGCTCGCCGCTGTATTGTCTAATTTTAAATATATTTTTTATTTATTAAATATGACGGTCCGATGCCGTATTGTCAGGATAATTTTAAAAATACGTAGATAAATAATTCGTCCTTTTTGTCGTGATAAATTTCAAAAAGTAGCCAAATAATCTGGAACGGGCCTTGGTTTGATTTCAACGCATATTCTTTCCATAACTTTCTTCTTCTTCTTCATTAGTACTACAACATCAAAAAGGCTCGACCTGCCATTTCTGGCTTCTTATGGCTTGTTGTTTCTATGGTTTTTAGTAGCTGGATAGTCAGTCTTGTTTACGATGACGTGGTCTGAATGGGATTTGAACCCTAGTCCTGCCATGTCAAGACTATGTGAAGAAGGTATCGTCCCTTTCATAAACAATTCCGGTTGCAAAATTATTGAAACCCCCAGATGCCTCTGGCTGTCACACCCCTGTATGTGGAGAGAGAGCCATTGTGCTCATGCCCACACAAACACATTAGCAGCAGAGGAACATTTTCCAAACTCTGATGCTCAATCTTCGTTTGTCAGTTTTCGTGTCGTGTCGAAGCCGAACGCAGTCCTGTTTTCCGGGGCTGTTCTCTTTGTACATATGGTACAGAACATCAGTACGATACACATAGTAGAAAAAGGACGTTGGTTTAGTTCTAATGGAAAGGACTTTGCTGTGAAGGATTTGACTTGTACAATACATTTATCTCATACTGATTTATTCAAGTGTCAATCTAACGCTAAAGTTTCGATGGCATACTGCATTTATTAAGCGATTGTGTACGATACCATCGGTTTAGTGACAGTGTGTAGTTAACCAATAACCATATTTTAAAGTTTATATTTTTTGGCATTTCTGGTTTCACAGTGTATCTTTTTGCATATCGTGCCAACCGTGTTTCAGGTTCTTCAATTCAATACAACAATCAAAATTTTTTAAGTGAAACTTATTTTTTATTGAGCTCATATAAACGGAGTAAAAGAACATACGGACATGTAGTCTATAGTAATGTGGCCAAATAACGCTCCCCTTCATGACATTTAACGTTACGTAAATAAGCAGGCTATTGAACGTTGATACTCTCAATTGCGCTGAGGAGAAAACATAAGCACTCAATCAATTCAAGTAAGAATTAAAAAGTAAAAAGTAATTATTTTACTCTTGCTCAAATCTTCTTTGCTGTTTTTTTTAATAGTTGTTTGTATTATTTGCTTCTTGTGTAATGCAAGAACATGATTTGCAAGCGGACGCGAGGGGAGGGGTATTTATGGTATTTATATTTTTGGTATTTGACAGAGAAAAACATTAATGTTATTATTTAATTCATTTTTTACATGATGCTTGATATCACTTTAATGCCATGCAGTTTTTAGTGGATCGCAATGAATATTCTTGCTTATAATTTGAGGTGTTTATCCATCAGATAATTAAAAGTTTGAAGCTACAGTTTTTGTTAGAACGATAACGAATTAATCGTAACATTCGATAATTTGTTATTATTCACTGTTAGACATCCGTTTGTGTTTTCTTATGTTTGATTATTCATATCACGTCGCAATTTTTCATGCACTATATCTCGCGATTTCAGGATACGCAGTTAATGTTTTTATATTTCTTTATTCTCTGTTTTCCTTACGGGTTGCATGGTTATATTGATGATGAAAAAAGAGGCGAATGAAGTGTCAAAGACCCAAAGCCTCTATAAATAAACGAAAAAAAAAATGATGATGAAAAAATAATGAATTTAGAATGCGATTGATTGAAGAAAAAGAAACATATATCTTTACACCTGTCCAACTTCCCGTGCAAACATACCGATTGCCTTTAGCAGAAAGGTGTGGTTTCTCATGGTGTTCTTATTAAGTGATTAAAATGTCTAGCGCATTATGCAGGTTTAACTTATAAAACTGATTTGTACTCAAAGCACAGTTCAAGAACACAGCACAGCAAGAGAGTCAGATTGAATGACTTATCTGCCTATTTGTCATTGCGAAAAAAAACCCAATATTTTTACAATAACTATTCTAGGTCAATAATCAGTCATCAATCATAGTTCCCACTCTTTAATTTTGTGATATTAAACTGTAATTTGCGTTAAAGCTGTTTTCAGGAGGTACTGGATTACAATTTGTATTCATAATGGCTAAATTGTTCCGTGATTCCGTTATTGTGATCTTTATAGTTGGTTACATCGGTTTGGTTGAACCACGGGCGGTAAGTAGCAGAACTGTTTTTTTTTTGTTTTTAATTGTATTGTCTATAAAAATGTACTTGTAACAATACGGCCAGGCCGTTCTACTAGAATAAAAAATTAAATTGAGGATGTATCAATTATGAATACGTAGTTTTCATGAGGTTTTCCAGGATCATCAAATAATTATAATCATTAGTTTGTTGTACAACTAGAATTTTGTTTTTAGGTATAAGAGGCAGCACAGTATAGAAAAGAATTGTTACTATTTTCTAAATATATTTTTTGCGTAATGGATTTAAGTAAATTAGCCAGACTACGAAACACCATATGAAAATATTGTTAATTTATTTGGAATATTCGATTGGGTTTGTTGTATTTCATGTATTATTTACTAATCGAGCTTTCCTATCCCTTTTTTGATATTGTCATCAAAGCAAAATTCTATATGATTTTTATAATAAAGATTATAAACAAAATCACAGAAAAATATGAAAATATGGAAAATATCCCACCACTCAGAAGAAGCAGCGATGAGAAAGCTTTATTGGGTCTCTCTCCTGTATATACAATTTAAGATCTGTAAGGATTATTTTTTAGTGCATGATACAGTAGCTCAACAACTGCATATAACCAAACACCACCATCACGGTTTGATCACCTGTCCTTTTTAAAGTACAGCAGAAGAGGACGTTAATTCTCCTCTGTCGTTCTATCTGCTACCGTGTTGTTTCTTTCTATCGAGTGTAAATATTGGAGTTATTAAATTAAAGTCCAACATTTCTTACCCCCCGTGGTTTTCGATTTAATGGATTGGGTGGTGAAGCATAACTGAGGCGATGACGGCTCCGGTCTTCAAACGGCAGGCAAGGGATTCCAAACTCATTAGTTAACGCAAATAAAATTTCAAATATCAAGTATTGCATTTTCTGAAAATGTATGGAATTGACAGACGCCTCCATTTTTTTTTTTGCGAACAAAAGCGAAGAAGAACCCTTGCAGGTGTTTGTAGACTGTAACATTACAGACTGTCACCATTATTGAGATTTTTCATGAAACATGTCCTTAGCAATGAGATATAAATAATTAATATGGTATGTTCGACTTCTTTTCCTCGGTGTTGTCAAGATAGCATATCTACCCTTTTATTTATATAGAGGTACAGATTAAAGTGATATGTGTAAGAATGAGGTCTTGCTGTTTGCATGTCTTTGAAAAATGGCATTCGTAAAAAGAAAATGCTTGCAATCATTGTCAGGTAGGACGATAGGAGAACAAAATGCAGCTCAAGTGTTCATCCATTTAACTGTATTTAACACATTTCCGCTGGATGCGGAAATCATCTTTTTCTTCTTATTATTTGTAATTTATAGCAACACCGATAAATATACCAGATAAAAAGCTACTTACTTTCTAAAGTGGCAGTATGTTTGTGGGCTACAGTTGGTAATGGTAAAAATAGACATTATGGCAAAAAAGTTTTTGCAAAAAAAGATAATAAGTAAAATGCAAGAAACCGAGCGTGGCCGGGAAAAGGCAAAATTTCAGGGAGGAAACGCCTTGGTATTTTTTTGTGAATTACCAAGTTCGTTAGCTTAAGCACATGCATGCTGACAATACGGCTTCAAACCGTCATAATTAAAAATAAATACATAATAATAAATAAGTAAAATGCATGCTTAAAGGAGTAAAAAAGAGCGAGCTTCAACAGCATGAATAAACCAGGCACATGCGCACAAATTCAGAGCTAATAGAACCGCATACTTCACGGGGAATTAAAGCAAAATACAACCATTTGTTTTTTATTTGTTTTTATTTAATGAGAAAAGCCGTGACAACCATTAACCATGACAATAATTTCTTATGTAGAACAAGGTTAGCCTAAATGAACTGTTGCACTGTGCAAGAGCTCAAATGATGATATCCAATCTTCGATGGTAGGCAAATTTATTAAAATGTTAATTTCAAAGTGTCACTTGACAGGTATCCTTTCACGGTTTGGAGAAGGAAATGTCTCAAATACGAATAAAAAAAGAAATACGTAAACTTGTTTAACTGATCGAAAGCAGTAGATAGTTTCCACGTAGTTCCACTGCTTAAACAACAGTTTCCACTTTTTTCTCGGATGGGAATATCGAACAGCAGATGCGTGAGAATACTTTTTATCGAAAGATTTTATCCATTTCCTATTTTGTTTCATTATTTGATACGCTTTTTACACATATAAATAAGTAAATACTTGTATTACAAATTGAATTAGAACTTGCAGTAGGTTTAGAAAATATTTAAATATTACTATTCTCAGTCGCTAAATCCATTCGTTATAAGCAAATATTACAGCAATATGGTCAGGCCTTTCTACATGAATGAAAAAAGCAAATATTTCTAGCAATACGGCCAGGCTGTTCCTATATTTACCATTTTTATATTCACATAGTTTTAGTCTATGTTGCTGGAACATTATATCGAACTTGCTATTTAAGTGCTAGTTTTCTGCTAGCAGGAGTATGTTAGATTTTATTAGGAGTCCCAAGGCAGCGCTCCTCTGGGAAATGAAGAAGTTAAAGTTGTATTATAACATGTTGAAATAACATGACGCGTAGTTTAGGCGTCTGACTGTGCGTAGGTTGGAAACATTATGGAAAATGCTATGGCTGTGCTATGCTGTTGGTGCCACATCATTAAGTTTTAAACCCCTGTTGCAACAACCAGAACTAATATTCAAACTTATTCCATTTCATCCTAACAGGTAAATATCAGCAACATGTGGACTCTCCCTCAAGAGGGGTTTTCAGTGTTTTACCGCTACTTTCGTGATAAAATCTCTTGGTTAGAGGCGGATGCTGTCTGTCAGTTTCATCATGCAAATCTAGTCACAGGCAAGTAAATTGATGTCTACGCCTTTACAGTATACAAATACGTAGAAAGCAATGTAGAGCGAACATTTGCTGTAGAAAATTTCTAGAAACTATGAGCGTCCAATAAGTAATAAATACAAGTTTTCACTTATCTGAAAGATGTGCGGAGATTTTCACTTATCAGAAAGATCAGACTCATATTGTTTTTTTTTTTGCAGTTGACAATGGAGTCCAGTTTGACGCATCGCGTGCTTTCCTTAAGGAACTTGACGTAACTAACGCGGTGTGGATCGGACTAAAGCGTCCAATAAATTCAGCACGCTTCACTTGGACGTAAGTATCTAGATTTTATCATTGAACACTGTAATGCAAAAACAGAAAAAATCATCTTCCAGGCAACCGGGCTACCCTGGTAGCTAGCACTTTTGTATGCTTATTAATTTTTATTACGTAATTCGGTTCGCATTTTTTTCTTTCCATTCATGTTATAAATCGCCTCAACTCTGAGCCATTATCATGTTATGATTCTTAAAAATAAGACATGATTTAAAAAATTATGGAAAAACTTGAAGCGCATTAAATTTTATATTTTTTTACAACAAAATGCATTCTATAGTTACTATAACTTTCTAATTATTGTTACCAATAGGAAAAATGTTGAAAGATATTTTAGTTTGAATAAAAACCGTTAAAGAAGGCTGTTTATTGCGCAGCCTTGCTTGGATTTTTGAAAGGTTTAAGCGCACTGCTTACATAAAACGCACATAGGTAATTGCCGGATAACAGTCGACGACTGTCAATCCTCCTCCGTCCGCTTCCATCCTCATCACGCTAAATGTAAGCGATCCTTCTTGTTTTTTTTTCTTGGCTTTAACTACAACCTCGAAAAGTCCCAGCCTGCCATTTCTGGCTTTCTGTGACTTGATTTTATCCGTAGCAAGGAAGTCAACCCTGCGTACTTGGAGGCGGACTGGATGATATTTGAACCCCGGTCTTGTCGTGTGAAGACCGGCGCCACTGTTGCCTCGGCCACCGAACTGCCCTGCAAGCGAATCTTACCCCACAACAATATCTCAGGAAGTATTGAGAAGGGCTAAGGCTGGCGGTTGCTGCGCTGCTGGTGCTTGGTTTTCCAATGGGAATACGATCTGCTTTTGTTTAAGTCGCTGCTCCTATACACTCCTCTCCTGGAGCGTCGCTTCTATTTGATGCGAAACTTGCAGCTCCCCGACGGGCTGTTGTGTGCCTGGCAGCCTAAGGCTGGTGGCACAGCTCCGTTGTACGGGTTTATTTGTCAAAATATCCGAACAAAAATGTTTGTTTCCATCGTACGACGGAAATCTTAAGCCTTGGCCATCTATCAAATCCCATACAAAATTTGAAACCCCGTACGACGGAGCTGTTCTACCAGCCTAAGCGATTTTCAAGGCATTATATAAGGCGAAATAAATATTTTTTTCAATATTATTACTCATCGGCTCAATTTTTGCGATTGAGCCGCGATCAGCCTTAGCGATTTTCAAAGCATTATATAAGGCGAAATAAGTTTTTTTTAATGTTATTCCTCAACGGTTCAATTTTTCTAACCTAATATTTTTTTCTTTTCTTATACAGAAGTTCAAAGGCTTTGAATCCATCAAGTGGTTATTGGGCTGAAACTATTCCAGCAATAGAACAACCATTGTGCGCCGTATTAGATCCGATACGTGATTTCCGTTGGCATGCTCTGCGATGTAGTGGACCTGAAACGGCCGCATTCCTCTGTGAACTCCCTGGTAAGTTAACCTTCCCTTAATTACCGATACGTATGTATTTTGTTGTAACGCTACAGTTTTTATTTTTTTAGTTCCAACGTGGGCTGTGGACTGCACCGTCACTTCAATACCATCACTGACTGTTCAGTATATGTCTGACAGTGGTACAGTGCAGATTTCACGGGATTGTGGTGAATCCGGAACGAAACACATCTCTTGCCAAGGCAAACAAGACCGGAATAATATCATCGAGCAGCTGCAGTGTAGCGAGGAAGAGAATTTGGCATCGGTATTAGCCATCGACAACAGCAATCAACTTCTGCTAATGCTTGGCACGGAGAGCGTGAAAACGGCCAGCTCAACAAGTCATCCACATCAGCAGCCAATTTTGGAGCACGATATATTGACAGTGGTGTCCAGCATCGATCATGAAAGCAACAATAAAATTGAGATTAATCCAATCCAAATCGAGGACACGGTGAAGAATGTGATCAATAAGTTTAACCTGCAAGATCTGATGCGCAATGAACAAGCAGGCATGCATAGTGAAGAATTGGACACTTTAGGCCACGAGGTGAAATGTCATCGAAAATCTGGCTACAGCAAAAACTATTCACCTTTATATGAGAAGAAAAATCGCTTTGTGACGAAAACAACCAACGGATCGAATTGGAACGATAAAGGTAATGAGGATGGCGAAGACGATGAAACAATGATGGGCGATCAACCAATGCAGGACGAAATGGAAACTCCACCGATTGATATCATTCAACGAGCGGTTAAACCAACTGTGGACGGAGATTATCCAGATACAGTAATAGTTGGGAATGAAGTAAAAACGGCGAATAATGAAACTGGTTCGTTTTCTCAAAGTGACACCAGTGTAACATGGACAGATTTAATAACTACGCTAGATTCGACTTTGCGTCGTGGAGCTGTCTCAGACGCAGATGAAGAATCAACTATAAAAACACCAGAATCAGTGGATGTTAGTACTACGATTGATAAAAATAAAGTTACCAAAACGATGATTTTCGATCAAAACTCGATTTCCTCTGTTTTGCCCGTAACAACCACGACGGACGAATCACCTGCTATAATAACTACAGAGCCAAATACATCAAGTCACATGATACCGACCATACCAAAAAGTGAAATAATCACCGGAGACCACTTCAAACCGCCGATGTTAATGGTAAAAGCCCGCTTCGTATCTGCTCGTCCTCAAACAGAGTTGCCTGTAACCACTATGATACCTAATGTACCGTCGACCGTCATTCCAACGGAATCCATTGAGCGATTTTCTGCTACCTTTGAGATAACAGATGACACCTTCCCGGAGGATTATCAAAAGAACGAGCCTTCTTTGTCTGTAGAATCATCTTCAGACAAACGTGTTGTTGATGGTTTGCAAGATAATATATTGTCTTTATCAACCATTGCTCCTAGCCAAACTGACATGCCTCTTGTAACTCAAGTTGCTTTAAAAGAAAACCAATTACAACGCTCTGAGACGCTTGAAATGCCTATTGCAGGCACACGATCGATACAATCGGGTACGACGACAACTGAGCAGCTTCCCAGTAACCATGAAATGTATGATCTCTCTCAGGCTGCTGCCGTAATATCTACTTTTAGTTCGACACAGTATACAAGATTTATCACAACCCCAGCACCTTCATCTCAAGAATCTACTACTAAGCCAAATCCTGTTGCGATCGCAACGGTTACAAGAATCGGCAAAGACATTCAACAAGTAAAAGATATCACTAAATCCAGTACTCTCATGTCTCCAGATACAGCGGTCACGATAAAACCATACCCCGAAATAAGTGCATTTTCTAGTATTCGGAAAACGATCTTAGGAGAGATGAAACACAATTCATCATATGATGAAAATCCGAAGACGGGCAAATCAATCGGTGAAATGCCATACCTATATCACAAAACCACAATTGCTGATGAACATACAAGCTTGCAAGACTCCAAAGATACCCATACGTACGAACAACACACAGAATACGATGAGCAAAAGAACTCGGAAGTACACAATAGCTTTTCTAACGTGGAAAATTATCAGCCCTACAAACCTAATCGTCACCGTACGCTTACCAAACCAGAAGTACACAATAACCATGGAGCCTACATAAAAAAAATACTAGGTTAATTGTTGTGTTCTATGTATCAAATTCCCTTATAACTGGGTAATTTTCCCATTATGGCAATAGATTTTTTCGTATCAGGAGCAAATAACAAGCTATGTCCAAGTCTTCAAAAAAATTTGAATGTGTGCCTGAGAAATGTTATAATTGGTGAATGGACAGCTCAATAATGATAGCAGTTGAAAGCAGAGATTTATTTGTACAAGCAACAATTTTTCACCTGAGAATACCACAAATATTTGCAGAATGTGAGCAATTCTGTTCTCGCTCCCCATTAATGTTTTATCTCTACTACATAAGACAGTTATAAAATAACGTTTGGAATGATGTAGTTGTAGTTTGATTACAAGATTAAAGCCGAACGGGAAGTGATCATCAACATACTTTCCAACACATTATTAAGTGACACATAAGATAAATAACAATAATTTAATAAATTTCAGTAGTGCTAATGTTAAGATAACGCTCAGTTGAAGGAATATACAGATAAAATCACGCAGACCGTGGGTTGCGCTCAGCTTGCTTAGTTCTTGTTTTGATAACCAATTCGTGTATCCAAAAAGAAGAAGGAGAAGAGAAGAAGAAGAATACAATGAAAGCTATTAAGCATCGAACATGTCTTTCACTATCTTCTTTTTCTTGGCCTGCTAAAGGTAGATCTTTTGTATAGGACATGGCTTAGTCGCTAATCTCGCATTTCCAGAAAACTCGATCCAGGACTGCAGTCCATCAACTGCAGGCCCAGTGAGGCCCCTTACACGAGCTCCCTTAGTGTTCCAGTATTCTTTGAGATATGCATGTCGTTGCACTTTTCTGATCACGCAGACGGTTTCCGTTCTGCTCCTTCGTTCCGCTTATTGCTATTCCTGGGTTGTTAATGGACCGCTCTGGCGAATCAAAGGATTTCGGCTGTTGTGAAAGAAATGGCATACAAACCCCTTACCTCTACGAGCGATTCCAGCTCTAAAACCTTTTGAACCTTTTTTTGTTTTTATTCAGCAAAACTAAGCCAAGCCGTTGTTATGGAATTAAAAAAGTCACAATTGATGTAGAATATTGAAAGAAATATGTATTGTTAAGCATTGTAGTGCATTTTAGATATCACATTTTGTTTCTCGGTGTTGTTTCATTCTGCAGGTGCTCCATAAAATGTTGAAGTATATTTTTTTAAGTGAAATATATCACAATTCCCTGCATCCGAGTGGTATTAACCGTTGTGTCAATAACTTCCTACCAAGGTAAGGTTTGCACTTTTATTTCGAACATTTTTATTTTAGCAAAACGGCCATGACACTGTAAATAAATAAATAAAAAACATATTTTATTTTTCGCTTTTAGAACTAAATAGGTTTATAAAGCATATTTCTTTTGCTTCCCTATTAAATTCCAAAAATCCACATATACCTTGCACCTATTATCGGCAACCTTTAAAATTAAAATAAAATTATTCACAGGATTTTTAAAGTCTCAATGTGCTTTGACTTATTTTCAAAATAATTTTATTGTTCAAAAACTCTAATTTCTTAAGTGCTAGTTTGCTTTATCACGAAACCTGCCGAACTATCTACAACAAGCATGTGTACACAAGCGAACTGCTTCCTGAACGTTTATTTGTGCCAAACCCGGTTTGAGCTGTCTTCAACGAACAACCACCGGCTAAGAATATTACCCTCAGCTGTAATGCAGTGTCTGAGAAATTATAGCTCATTTAAACCGAAACTGTATTTCGAATATTTTATCCTGACTCCATTTCCCGATAAACGCTTCAGCACTGTTCGAAGGTGTTCCATATGTTGTTCTTTTGACGGGCTGGCTATTAAAATAACGTCTATGTAAATAAAAACGAAATCAAAATCACTAGAGTGTCAAATTAGAATGTGTGTCCATCATTTCTCAGCACGAATGTCATGCGAACGAACTCAAACGATCCGAATGGTGAGGATTTGGCCGTTTTATAGATATCCTATTCAGTCACGGGGGTAATGTGGTTTGCGCTGACGATATCTTGAAAGCAATTTGCACCCATTTAGGTTCATTGTGAAGTCCTGTACATGAGGTATCGGATAACGATCCGATGTAGTGATGATATTGAGTCGCCTGTTTTGAGCACCATATGCAAGGGTGACGAAACAGGTGAAATGACACTCGACATATTCCTAGTTCCAACATTTGATGAAACTTTTCCTGTGCAATTTTCTGCTTGATTGGACCGAGACGCCGAGGCCTCGCGAAAGGTGTTCCCTTAGTTTAGACATGATGTTGTACCTAATAGAGAACTGCTTCGTTGTAATTTGGAGGTTCAAGGAAGCTGGGAAATTCCTTCAATATTTTTTCTTCTGTGCTTATATGACTATGAGTAGACGAATGTACTACCCGACGTCGCTTAAGGTCTACTAGAAAAAATCGTTACGGAAAAAGGACTATACAGGGCGATTGATGGCCGCTACCATAAAATATGATTAAAAACGCGTTGTAATCCTAGGCGAACTCTCTGCAGCATTTTGCCATAAGTTGCTATGGCACTGCCGTTGGCTGCAGTGAGCATTTCATCAGTTTTATGGACCGCTCTCCCTACCATTGTGGGCGAAATTAGCGACACGCCCGGTTCCGTGCCAACAAGAAATGTTAACTTAGATGATTCGTCCTCAACGAAAAAACGTGGCGAGAAGTTAATATAATCTCGCGGGAAGTTGGCTATTTCCCGCAAGTTTGTTAGTTTTTTTTTACTGTCCGTATAGAATAGAATGTACACGATTCAGTTAATTTTTCGACATCTTTTTCAAAGCGGAAATGATACCAGCACTGACGAGGCAGTGAATTCGATGTCCCAACCCAGAAAATGTTCTGAATCGAGAATTTTTCGATCATGATGGACTTCTCCTTCGTTCCTTGATCGTAAGCTTTTTAATTGCTTCGCGTAGCTCGCGGATTTTTGCTCTAAGGGTGGCTGTGTCATTTTAAGTTTTATTTTTTACCTCTGAGACATCCGCAGGTTTATTTTTTATCGTTCAATAAATCAACGAGCCACGCAGGGAACGCGAAGAACATTGAAGCCTAATTGATAAAACACTTAAACGTAAGAATGACGAACGATTCGAATACAGTTTAAAGGCGCATCGCGTGGCATGCCCGGTTGGTGACGATTACTAATACGGTGGTTTCACGGCACATACGGAGATAGAGATCAAAGATGCCGAAACGGGTTGGGCGATCCTCTATGTCGAGCAGCGACCTAGGGCGAAGCGTCCTGGTTGGGACGTATAAATTGAGCCCAGAGAGCAGAGGCGGATCAACATAGGAGTGGAAGGAGCGGCCGCTCGGGGCCTCGTCGGCCACGGGGGCCTCATCGGTGAGGGAAATCCTGTTGTTTCCCTCGAACATCACTATTATAGGGGCCTCCAAATATCTTGACCCACCACTGCCAGAGAATAGTATTGGGGAGTCGATCCAGTAGTTCAAAAGTAACGCAACAAAAAATCTCTGAGCATTGCAATTTCGCTGTTTTTCGCAGTAGTTATATTTTGCTATTTTACACTCCACGTAAAACAAAACTGTAAACAATTTCTGCATGCCTGCCTTAAACCAGCTTGAATCAATATCCAGCAAACGACCTGAAAAACGACACTTATTTTTGACGGCGTGCCACCGTGTTGCAGCATTTTTCTTCAGCTTTTTCGTACGCCACCAGAATTATCAACCGTTTAAAGTGTAATCGAACACCAGAGGACCAGGGCTCCCTTGAGACACCACCCCTGAAGAAGCAGGAATACGACGCGACATGTGGGGTCCCATTTTCACGCGGTATGATCGGTCTGCGAGATATGAACGGCTTCAAGTCAGCAATTAAGCGGGTGTACCCAACGCCTGGAGCATAGCGAGCAGCAAGGAATGCGGGACACTATCAAAGGCAGCTTTGATGTCCGTGTATACAGCGTCCACCTGGAAGCCGGAGTCGATGGTCCTGTGGCAAAGGCTGACAAATTCAACCAATTTTGTGGTGGTAGAGTGCTTGAGGCTAAATCCGTGTTGAATAGAGCTGAGGAAATTCGGGGCAGCAACGAGAAGAGGATAAATACACAACAAGCTCGAAAACTTCAGCGCAGGCGCATCGCGATGTGATGCTGCGGTGAATGCAGGCATTGGATTTGTCTTCCTTTTTAAGCACTGGAACTAACCACGAGGCTTTCCAGCTAGCAGGGTAGGTACCCAGGCGAAACGAATAACAAAAAATCAAGACTAGGATTGCAACGGGGAAATTGCGTTGAAGCCATCGCATCCGCAACACGAGCCGACACCGCGTGGAGCAACGCCATCGCAGATAAGTCGCCATCGTTGCCGTACTCCATCGCTAATTCTTCGCCATCGTTGCCATACGCCATTGCTGATTCTTCGCCATCTTTGCCGTACCATCGCAGCAAGCAGAAAACGTTACATGACACATTATTATTATTCTTTTACGATTCCTTTCCATTCCCCCCTCACAACAAGCATACCGGATAGTAACCATGCATTCGTGCTCTCCTGCTGACAACCTTCCCAAGCCTAGCCTCTCCCCTCACTAAGCTTTATGAAATGTCGCTTTCCTCCCGCGTTTTCCCTTATCTGTGGAAATCAGACTGGCTGTTTCCTGTGGCTGTTTAAAAAGGGTTCTCGCTCCCTGATCTCGAGTTACCGAGGCATTACGCAGCTTTGCGCCTGTAGAAAGATGTTTGAATCCTGTATATTATTATTATTCTTTTACGTTTTCCCTAGCCTAGCCTCTCCCCTCACTAAGCTTTTTGAAATGTCGCTCTCCTCCCGCGTTTTCCCTTCTCTGTGGAAATCAGACTGGCTGTTTCCTGTGGCTGTTTAAAAAGGGTTCTCGCTCCCTGTTCTCGAGTTACCGAGGCATTGCGCAGCTTTGTGCGTGTAGCAAAGTGTTTGAATCCTGTATATTATTATTATTCTTTTACGTTTTCCCTAGCCTAGCCTCTCCCCTTGCTAAGCTTTTTGAAATGTCGCTCTCCTCCCGCGTTTTCCCTTCTCTGTGGAAATCAGACTGGCTGTTTCCTGTGGCTGTTTAAAAACAGAGTTCCCGTTTCCTGTTCTCGAGTTACCGAGGCATTGCGCAGCTTTGCGCCTGTAGAAAGATAATTGAATCCTGTATATTATTATTATTCTTTTACGTTTTCCCTAGCCTAGCCTCTCCCCTTGCTAAGCTTTTTGAAATGTCGCTCTCCTCCCGCGTTTTCCCTTATCTGTGAAAATCAGACTGGCTGTTTCCTGTGGCTGTTTAAAAACAGAGTTCCCGTTTCCTGTTCTCGAGTTACCGAGGCATTGCACAGTTTTGTGCGTGTAGCAAAGTGTTTGAATCCTGTATATTATTATTATTCTTTTACGTTTTCCCTAGCCTAGCCTCTCCCCTCGCTAAGCTTTTTGAAATGTCGCTCTCCTCCCGCGTTTTCCCTTCTCTGTGGAAATCAGACTGGCTGTTTCTTGTGGCTGTTTAAAAACAGAGTTCCCGTTTCCGGTTCTCGGGTTATTGAGGCATTGCGCAGCTTTGTGCGTGTAGCAAAGTGTTTGAGTTCTTTATATTGTAATTATTCTTTTCCGTTTTCCCTAGCCTAGCCTCTCCCCTCGCTAAGCTTTTTGAAATGTCGCTCTCCTCCCGCGTTTTCCCTTCTCTGTGAAAATCAGACTGGCTGTTTCCTGTGGCTGTTTAAAAACAGAGTTCCCGTTTCCTGTTCTCGAGTTACCGAGGCATTGCGCAGCTTTGCGCCTGTAGAAAGATATTTGAATCCTGTACATTATTATTATTCTTTTACATTTTCCCTAGCCTAGCCTCTCCCCTCGCTAAGCTTTTTGAAATGTCGCTCTCCTCCCGCGTTTTCCCTTCTCTGTGGAAATCAGACTGACTGTTTCCTGTGGCTGTTTAAAAACAGAGTTCCCGTTTCCGGTTCTCGGGTTACCGAGGCATTGCGCAGCTTTGTGCGTGTAGCAATATGTTTGAATCCGTTAAGTTATTGTTATTCTTTTACGTTTTCCCTAGCCTAGCCTCTCCCCTTGCTAAGCTTTTTGAAATGTCGCTCTCCTCCCGCGTTTTCCCTTCTCTGTGGAAATCAGACTGGCTGTTTCCTGTGGCTGTTTAAAAACAGAGTTCCCGTTTCCGGTTCTCGGGTTACCGAGGCATTGCGCAGCTTTGTGCGTGTAGCAATGTGTTTGAATCCTGTACATTATTATTATTCTTTTGCGTTTTCCCTAGCCTAGCCTCTCCCCTCACTAAGCTTTTTGAAATGTCGCTCTCCTCCCGCGGTTTCCCTTCTCTGTGGAAATCAGACTGGCTGTTTCCTGTGGCTGTTTAAAAACAGAGTTCCCGTTTCCGGTTCTCGAGTTACCGAGGCATTGCGCAGCTTAGCGCCTGTAGAAAGATGTTTGAATCCTCTACATTGTTATTATTCTTTTACGTTTTCCCTAGCCTAGCCTCTCCCGTCGCTAAGCTTTTAGAAATGTCGCTCTCCTCCCGCGTTTTCCCTTATCTGTGGAAATCAGACTGGCTGTTTCCTGTGGCTGTTTAAAAACAGAGTTCCCGTTTCCTGTTCTCGAGTTACCGAGGCATTACGCAGCTTTGCGCCTGTAGAAAGATGTTTGAATCCTGTATATTATTATTATTCTTTTACGTTTTCCCTAGCCTAGCCTCTCCCCTCGCTAAGCTTTTTGAAATGTCGCTCTCCTCCCGCGTTTTCCCTTATCTGTGAAAATCAGACTGGCTGTTTCCTGTGGCTGTTTAAAAACAGAGTTCCCGTTTCCGGTTCTCGAGTTACCGAGGCATTACGCAGCTTTGCGCCTGTAGAAAGATGTTTGAATCCTGTATATTATTATTATTCTTTTACGTTTTCCCTAGCCTAGCCTCTCCCCTCGCTAAGCTTTTTGAAATGTCACTCTCCTCCCGCGTTTTCCCTTCTCTGTGGAAATCAGACTGGCTGTTTCTTGTGGCTGTTTAAAAACAGAGTTCCCGTTTCCGGTTCTCGGGTTATTGAGGCATAGCGCAGCTTTGTGCGTGTAGCAAAGTGTTTGAGTTCTTTATATTGTAATTATTCTTTTCCGTTTTCCCTAGCCTAGCCTCTCCCCTCACTAAGCTTTTTGAAATGTCGCTCTCCTCCCGCGTTTTCCCTTCTCTGTGGAAATCAGACTGGCTGTTTCCTGTGGCTGTTTACAAAGGGTTCTCATTCCCTGATCTCGAGTTACCGAGGCATTGCGCAGCTTTGTGCGTGTAGCAATATGTTTGAATTCTTTATATTATTATTATTCGTTTACGTTTTCCCTAGCCTAGCCTCTCCCCTCGCTAAGCTTTTTGAAATGTCGCTCTCCTCCCGCGTTTTCCCTTCTCTGTGGAAATCAGACTGACTGTTTCCTGTGGCTGTTTAAAAACAGAGTTCCCGTTTCCGGTTCTCGGGTTATTGAGGCATTGCGCAGCTTTGCGCCTGTAGAAAGATGTATGAATCCTGTACATTATTATTATTCTTTTGCGTTTTCCCTAGCCTAGCCTCTCCCCTCGCTAAGCTTTTTGAAATGTCGCTCTCCTCCCGCGGTTTCCCATCTCTGTGGAAATCAGACTGGCTGTTTCCTGTGGCTGTTTAAAAAGGGTTCTCGCTCCCTGTTCTCGAGTTACCGAGGCATTGCGCAGCTTTGTGCGTGCAGCAAAGTGTTTGAATCCTTTACATTATTATTATTCGTTTACGTTTTCCCTATTCTAGCCTCTCCCCTCGCTAAGCTTTTTGAAATGTCGCTCTCCTCCCGCGTTTTCGCTTCTCTGTGGAAATCAGACTGGCTGTTTCCTGTGGCTGTTTAAAAACAGAGTTCCCGTTTCCTGTTCTCGAGTTACCGAGGCATTGCGCAGCTTTGCGCCTGTAGAAATATATTCGAATCCTGTACATTATTATTATTCTTTTACATTTTCCCTAGCCTAGTCTCTCCCCTCACTAAGCTTTTTGAAATGTCGCTCTCCTCCCGCGTTTTCCCTTCTCTGTGGAAATCAGACTGGCTGTTTCCTGTGGCTGTTTAAAAACAGAGTTCCCGTTTCCTGTTCTCGAGTTACCGAGGCATTGCGCAGCTTTGTGCGTTTAGCAATATGTTTGAATTCTTTATATGATAATTATTCTTTTGCGTTTTCCCTAGCCTAGCCTCTCCCCTCACTAAGCTTTTTGAAATGTCGCTCTCCTCCCGCGTTTTCCCTTCTCTGTGGAAATCAGACTGGCTGTTTCCTGTGGCTGTTTAAAAACAGAGTTCCCGTTTCCTGTTCTCGAGTTACCGAGGCATTGCGCAGCTTTGTGCGTGTAGCAATATGTTTGAATTCTTTATATTATTATTATTCTTTTACGTTTTCCCTAGCCTAGCCTCTCCCCTCGCTAAGCTTTTTGAAATGTCGCTCTCCTCCCGCGTTTTCCCTTCTCTGTGAAAATCAGACTGGCTGTTTCCTGTGGCTGTTTAAAAACAGAGTTCCCGTTTCCTGTTCTCGAGTTACCGAGGCATTGCGCAGCTTTGTGCGTGCAGCAAAGTGTTTGAATCCTGTACATTATTATTATTCTTTTACGTTTTCCTCAGCCTAGCCTCTCCCCTCGCTAAGCTTTTTGAAATGTCGCTCTCCTCCCGTGTTTTCCCTTCTGTGTGAAAATCAGACTGGCTGTTTCCTGTGGCTGTTTAAAAACAGAGTTCCCGTTTCCTGTTCTCGAGTTACCGAGGCATTGCGCAGCTTTGCGCCTGTAGAAAGATATTTGAATCCTGTACATTATTATTATTCGTTTACGTTTTCCCTAGCCTAGTATCTCCCCTCACTAAGCTTTTTGAAATGTCGCTCTCCTCCCGCGTTTTCCCTTCTCTGTGGAAATCAGACTGGCTGTTTCCTGTGGCTGTTTAAAAACAGAGTTCCCGTTTCCGGTTCTCGGGTTATTGAGGCATTGCGCAGCTTTGTGCGTGTAGCAATATGTTTGAATCCGTTAAGTTATTGTTATTCTTTTACGTTTTCCCTAGCCTAGCCTCTCCCCTCACTAAGCTTTTTGAAATGTCGCTCTCCTCCCGCGTTTTCCCTTCTCTGTGGAAATCAGACTGGCTGTTTCTTGTGGCTGTTTAAAATCAGAGTTCCCGTTTCCGGTTCTCGGGTTATTGAGGCATTGCGCAGCTTTGTGCGTGTAGCAAAGTATTTGAGTTCTTTATATTGTAATTATTCTTTTCCGTTTTCCCTAGCCTAGCCTCTCCCCTCACTAAGCTTTTTGAAATGTCGCTCTCCTCCCGCGTTTTCCCTTCTCTGTGGAAATCAGACTGGCTGTTTCCTGTGGCTGTTTAAAAAGGGTTCTCATTCCCTGATCTCGAGTTACCGAGGCATTGCGCAGCTTTGTGCGTGTAGCAATGTGTTTGAATTCTTTATATTATTATTATTCTTTTGCGTTTTCCCTAGCCTAGCCTCTCCCCTCGCTAAGCTTTTTGAAATGTCGCTCTCCTCCCGCGTTTTCCCTTCTCTGTGGAAATCAGACTGACTGTTTCCTGTGGCTGTTTAAAAACAGGGTTCCCGTTTCCGGTTCTCGGGTTATTGAGGCATTGCGCAGCTTTGTGCGTGTAGCAAAGTGTTTGAGTTCTTTATATTGTAATTATTCTTTTCCGTTTTCCCTAGCCTAGCCTCTCCCCTCGCTAAGCTTTTTGAAATGTCGCTCTCCTCCCGCGTTTTCGCTTCTCTGTGGAAATCAGACTGGCTGTTTCCTGTGGCTGTTTAAAAACAGAGTTCCCGTTTCCTGTTCTCGAGTTACCGAGGCATTGCGCAGCTTTGCGCCTGTAGAAATATATTCGAATCCTGTACATTATTATTATTCTTTTACATTTTCCCTAGCCTAGTCTCTCCCCTCACTAAGCTTTTTGAAATGTCGCTCTCCTCCCGCGTTTTCCCTTATCTGTGAAAATCAGACTGGCTGTTTCCTGTGGCTGTTTAAAAACAGAGTTCCCGTTTCCTGTTCTCGAGTTACCGAGGCATTGCGCAGCTTTGTGCGTTTAGCAATATGTTTGAATTCTTTATATGATAATTATTCTTTTGCGTTTTCCCTAGCCTAGCCTCTCCCCTCACTAAGCTTTTTGAAATGTCGCTCTCCTCCCGCGTTTTCCCTTCTCTGTGGAAATCAGACTGGCTGTTTCCTGTGGCTGTTTAAAAACAGAGTTCCCGTTTCCTGTTCTCGAGTTACCGAGGCATTGCGCAGCTTTGTGCGTGTAGCAAAGTGTTTGAATCCTGTACATTATTATTATTCTTTTGCGTTTTTCCTAGCCTAGCCTCTCCCCTCACTAAGCTTTTTGAAATGTCGCTCTCCTCCCGCGGTTTCCCTTCTCTGTGGAAATCAGACTGGCTGTTTCCTGTGGCTGTTTAAAAACAGAGTTCCCGTTTCCGGTTCTCGAGTTACCGAGGCATTGCGCAGCTTAGCGCCTGTAGAAAGATGTTTGAATCCTCTACATTGTTATTATTCTTTTACGTTTTCCCTAGCCTAGCCTCTCCCGTCGCTAAGCTTTTAGAAATGTCGCTCTCCTCCCGCGTTTTCCCTTATCTGTGGAAATCAGACTGGCTGTTTCCTGTGGCTGTTTAAAAACAGAGTTCCCGTTTCCTGTTCTCGAGTTACCGAGGCATTACGCAGCTTTGCGCCTGTAGAAAGATGTTTGAATCCTGTATATTATTATTATTCTTTTACGTTTTCCCTAGCCTAGCCTCTCCCCTCGCTAAGCTTTTTGAAATGTCGCTCTCCTCCCGCGTTTTCCCTTATCTGTGAAAATCAGACTGGCTGTTTCCTGTGGCTGTTTAAAAACAGAGTTCCCGTTTCCTGTTCTCGAGTTACCGAGGCATTACGCAGCTTTGCGCCTGTAGAAAGATGTTTGAATCCTGTATATTATTATTATTCTTTTACGTTTTCCCTAGCCTAGTCTCTCCCCTCACTAAGCTTTTTGAAATGTCGCTCTCCTCCCGCGTTTTCCCTTCTCTGTGGAAATCAGACTGGCTGTTTCCTGTGGCTGTTTAAAAACAGAGTTCCCGTTTCCTGTTCTCGAGTTACCGAGGCATTGCGCAGCTTTGTGCGTGTAGCAATATGCTTGAATTCTTTATATGATAATTATTCTTTTACGTTTTCCCTAGCCTAGCCTCTTCCCTCACTAAGCTTTTTGAAATGTCGCTCTCCTCCCGCGTTTTCCCTTCTCTGTGGAAATCAGACTGGCTGTTTCCTGTGGCTGTTTAAAAACAGAGTTCCCGTTTCCTGTTCTCGAGTTACCGAGGCATTGCGCAGCTTTGCGCCTACAGCAAAGTGTTTGAATCCTGTACATTATTATTATTCTTTTACGTTTTCCCTAGCCTAGCCTCTCCCCTCGCTAAGCTTTTTGAAATGTCACTCTCCTCCCGCGATTTCCCTTCTCTGTGAAAATCAGACTGGCTGTTTCCTGTGGCTGTTTAAAAACAGAGTTCCCGTTTCCTGTTCTCGAGTTACCGAGGCATTACGCAGCTTTGCGCCTGTAGAAAGATGTATGAATCCTGTACATTATTATTATTCTTTTACGTTTTCCCTAGCCTAACCTCTCCCCTCGCTAAGCTTTTTGAAATGTCGCTCTCCTCCCGCGTTTTCCCTTCTCTGTGGAAATCAGACTGGCTGTTTCCTGTGGCTGTTTAAAAACAGAGTTCCCGTTTCCTGTTCTCGAGTTACCGAGGCATTGCGCAGCTTTGTGCGTGTAGCAAAGTGTTTGAATTCTTTATATTATTATTATTCTTTTACGTTTTCCCTAGCCTAGCCTCTCCCCTTGCTAAGCTTTTTGAAATGTCGCTCTCCTCCCGCGTTTTCTCTTCTTTTTGGAAATCAGACTGGCTGTTTCCTGTGGCTGTTTAAAAAGGGTTCTTGCTCCCTATTCTTGAATTAATAAGGCATTGCGCAGCTTTGTGCGTGTAGCAATATGTTTGAAACCTGTAACTTATTATTATTCTTTTACGTTTTCCCTAGCCTAGCCTCTCCCCTCACTAAGCTTTTTGAAATGTCGCTCTCCTCTCGCGTTTTCCCTTCTCTGTGGAAATCAGACTGGCTGTTTCCTGTTGCTGTTTAAAAACAGAGTTCCCGTTTCCTGTTCTCGAGTTACTGAGGCATTGCGCAGCTTTGTGCGTGCAGCAAAGTGTTTGAATCCTGTACATTATTATTATTCTTTTACGTTTTCCCTAGCCTAGCCTCTCCCCTCGCTAAGCTTTTTGAAATGTCGCTCTCCTCCCGCGTTTTCCCTTATCTGTGGAAATCAGACTGGCTGTTTCCTGTGGCTGTTTAAAAACAGAGTTCCCGTTTCCTGTTCTCGAGTTACCGAGGCATTGCGCAGCTTTGTGCGTGTAGCAAAGTGTTTGAATTCTTTATATTATTTTTATTCTTTTACGTTTTCCCTAGCCTAGCCTCTCCCCTCGCTAAGCTTTTTGAAATGTCGCTCTCCTCCCGCGTTTTCTCTTCTTTTTGGAAATCAGACTGGCTGTTTCCTGTGGCTGTTTAAAAAGGGTTCTCGCTCCCTGATCTCGAGTTACCGAGGCATTGCGCAGCTTTGCGCCTGTAGAAAGATATTTGAATCCTGTACATTATTATTATTCTTTTACGTTTTCCCTAGCCTAGCCTCTCCCCTCGCTAAGCTTTTTGAAATGTCGCTCTCCTCCCGCGTTTTCCCTTCTCTGTGGAAATCAGGCTGGTTGTTTCTTGTGGCTGTTTAAAAAAGGAGTTCCCGTTTCCGGTTCTCGGGTTATCGAGGCATTGCGCAGCTTTGCGCCTACAGCAAAGTGTTTGAATCCTGTACATTATCATTATTCGCCCACGGCAAAAACCAGCAGCGGGGAATTGAATCGAAGTCAACGCGCCTACAACACGTGCCGAAATCGGGTGGAGTAACGCCATCGCAGATTAGTCGCCATCGTTGCCGTGCGCCATCGCTGATTAGTCGCCATCTTTGCCGTACGCCATCGCTGATTCTTCGCCATCTTTGCCGCACTCCTTCACTGATGCTTCGCTTTCGTTGCCGTACCATCGCAGCAAGCAGAAAACGTTACTTGTAATATTATTATCAATTTTTTACGATTCCTTTCCATTCTCCCCTCTCATCCGGTCACGACAGTATCCCTGCATTCGTGCTCTCCCACTGCAAACCTTCCCTAGCCTAGCCTCTCCCCTCGCTAAGCTTTTTGAAATGTCGCTCTCCTCCCGTGTTTTCCCTTCTCTGTGGAAATCAGACTGGCTGTTTCCTGTGGCTGTTTAAAAACAGAGTTCCCGTTTCCGGTTCTCGGGTTATTGAGGCATTGCGCAGCTTTGTGCGTGTAGCAATATGTTTGAATCCGTTAAGTTATTGTTATTCTTTTACGTTTTCCCTAGCCTAGCCTCTCCCCTTGCTAAGCTTTTTGAAATGTCGCTCTCCTCCCGCGTTTTCCCTTCTCTGTGGAAATCAGACTGGCTGTTTCTTGTGGCTGTTTAAAATCAGAGTTCCCGTTTCCGGTTCTCGGGTTATTGAGGCATTGCGCAGCTTTGTGCGTGTAGCAAAGTATTTGAGTTTTTTATATTGTAATTATTCTTTTCCGTTTTCCCTAGCCTAGCCTCTCCCCTCACTAAGCTTTTTGAAATGTCGCTCTCCTCCCGCGTTTTCCCTTCTCTGTGGAAATCAGACTGGCTGTTTCCTGTGGCTGTTTAAAAAGGGTTCTCATTCCCTGATCTCGAGTTACCGAGGCATTGCGCAGCTTTGTGCGTGTAGCAATGTGTTTGAATTCTTTATATGATAATTATTCTTTTGCGTTTTCCCTAGCCTAGCCTCTCCCCTCGCTAAGCTTTTTGAAATGACGCTCTCCTCCCGCGTTTTCCCTTCTCTGTGGAAATCAGACTGACTGTTTCCTGTGGCTGTTTAAAAACAGGGTTCCCGTTTCCGGTTCTCGGGTTATTGAGGCATTGCGCAGCTTTGTGCGTGTAGCAAAGTGTTTGAGTTCTTTATATTGTAATTATTCTTTTCCGTTTTCCCTAGCCTAGCCTCTCCCCTCGCTAAGCTTTTTGAAATGTCGCTCTCCTCCCGCGTTTTCACTTCTCTGTGGAAATCAGACTGGCTGTTTCCTGTGGCTGTTTAAAAACAGAGTTCCCGTTTCCTGTTCTCGAGTTACCGAGGCATTGCGCAGCTTTGCGCCTGTAGAAATATATTCGAATCCTGTACATTATTATTATTCTTTTACATTTTCCCTAGCCTAGTCTCTCCCCTCACTAAGCTTTTTGAAATGTCGCTCTCCTCCCGCGTTTTCCCTTATCTGTGAAAATCAGACTGGCTGTTTCCTGTGGCTGTTTAAAAACAGAGTTCCCGTTTCCTGTTCTCGAGTTACCGAGGCATTGCGCAGCTTTGTGCGTTTAGCAATATGTTTGAATTCTTTATATGATAATTATTCTTTTGCGTTTTCCCTAGCCTAGCCTCTCCCCTCACTAAGCTTTTTGAAATGTCGCTCTCCTCCCGCGTTTTCCCTTCTCTGTGGAAATCAGACTGGCTGTTTCCTGTGGCTGTTTAAAAACAGAGTTCCCGTTTCCTGTTCTCGAGTTACCGAGGCATTGCGCAGCTTTGTGCGTGTAGCAAAGTGTTTGAATCCTGTACATTATTATTATTCTTTTGCGTTTTTCCTAGCCTAGCCTCTCCCCTCACTAAGCTTTTTGAAATGTCGCTCTCCTCCCGCGGTTTCCCTTCTCTGTGGAAATCAGACTGGCTGTTTCCTGTGGCTGTTTAAAAACAGAGTTCCCGTTTCCGGTTCTCGAGTTACCGAGGCATTGCGCAGCTTAGCGCCTGTAGAAAGATGTTTGAATCCTCTACATTGTTATTATTCTTTTACGTTTTCCCTAGCCTAGCCTCTCCCGTCGCTAAGCTTTTAGAAATGTCGCTCTCCTCCCGCGTTTTCCCTTATCTGTGGAAATCAGACTGGCTGTTTCCTGTGGCTGTTTAAAAACAGAGTTCCCGTTTCCTGTTCTCGAGTTACCGAGGCATTACGCAGCTTTGCGCCTGTAGAAAGATGTTTGAATCCTGTATATTATTATTATTCTTTTACGTTTTCCCTAGCCTAGCCTCTCCCCTCGCTAAGCTTTTTGAAATGTCGCTCTCCTCCCGCGTTTTCCCTTATCTGTGAAAATCAGACTGGCTGTTTCCTGTGGCTGTTTAAAAACAGAGTTCCCGTTTCCTGTTCTCGAGTTACCGAGGCATTACGCAGCTTTGCGCCTGTAGAAAGATGTTTGAATCCTGTATATTATTATTATTCTTTTACGTTTTCCCTAGCCTAGTCTCTCCCCTCACTAAGCTTTTTGAAATGTCGCTCTCCTCCCGCGTTTTCCCTTCTCTGTGGAAATCAGACTGGCTGTTTCCTGTGGCTGTTTAAAAACAGAGTTCCCGTTTCCTGTTCTCGAGTTACCGAGGCATTGCGCAGCTTTGTGCGTGTAGCAATATGCTTGAATTCTTTATATGATAATTATTCTTTTACGTTTTCCCTAGCCTAGCCTCTTCCCTCACTAAGCTTTTTGAAATGTCGCTCTCCTCCCGCGTTTTCCCTTCTCTGTGGAAATCAGACTGGCTGTTTCCTGTGGCTGTTTAAAAACAGAGTTCCCGTTTCCTGATCTCGAGTTACCGAGGCATTGCGCAGCTTTGCGCCTACAGCAAAGTGTTTGAATCCTGTACATTATTATTATTCTTTTACGTTTTCCCTAGCCTAGCCTCTCCCCTCGCTAAGCTTTTTGAAATGTCACTCTCCTCCCGCGATTTCCCTTCTCTGTGAAAATCAGACTGGCTGTTTCCTGTGGCTGTTTAAAAACAGAGTTCCCGTTTCCTGTTCTCGAGTTACCGAGGCATTACGCAGCTTTGCGCCTGTAGAAAGATGTATGAATCCTGTACATTATTATTATTCTTTTACGTTTTCCCTAGCCTAACCTCTCCCCTCGCTAAGCTTTTTGAAATGTCGCTCTCCTCCCGCGTTTTCCCTTCTCTGTGGAAATCAGACTGGCTGTTTCCTGTGGCTGTTTAAAAACAGAGTTCCCGTTTCCTGTTCTCGAGTTACCGAGGCATTGCGCAGCTTTGTGCGTGTAGCAAAGTGTTTGAATTCTTTATATTATTATTATTCTTTTACGTTTTCCCTAGCCTAGCCTCTCCCCTTGCTAAGCTTTTTGAAATGTCGCTCTCCTCCCGCGTTTTCTCTTCTTTTTGGAAATCAGACTGGCTGTTTCCTGTGGCTGTTTAAAAAGGGTTCTTGCTCCCTATTCTTGAATTAATAAGGCATTGCGCAGCTTTGTGCGTGTAGCAATATGTTTGAAACCTGTAACTTATTATTATTCTTTTACGTTTTCCCTAGCCTAGCCTCTCCCCTCACTAAGCTTTTTGAAATGTCGCTCTCCTCCCGCGTTTTCCCTTCTCTGTGGAAATCAGACTGGCTGTTTCCTGTTGCTGTTTAAAAACAGAGTTCCCGTTTCCTGTTCTCGAGTTACTGAGGCATTGCGCAGCTTTGTGCGTGCAGCAAAGTGTTTGAATCCTGTACATTATTATTATTCTTTTACGTTTTCCCTAGCCTAGCCTCTCCCCTCGCTAAGCTTTTTGAAATGTCGCTCTCCTCCCGCGTTTTCCCTTATCTGTGGAAATCAGACTGGCTGTTTCCTGTGGCTGTTTAAAAACAGAGTTCCCGTTTCCTGTTCTCGAGTTACCGAGGCATTGCGCAGCTTTGTGCGTGTAGCAAAGTGTTTGAATTCTTTATATTATTTTTATTCTTTTACGTTTTCCCTAGCCTAGCCTCTCCCCTCGCTAAGCTTTTTGAAATGTCGCTCTCCTCCCGCGTTTTCTCTTCTTTTTGGAAATCAGACTGGCTGTTTCCTGTGGCTGTTTAAAAAGGGTTCTCGCTCCCTGATCTCGAGTTACCGAGGCATTGCGCAGCTTTGCGCCTGTAGAAAGATATTTGAATCCTGTACATTATTATTATTCTTTTACGTTTTCCCTAGCCTAGCCTCTCCCCTCGCTAAGCTTTTTGAAATGTCGCTCTCCTCCCGCGTTTTCACTTCTCTGTGGAAATCAGACTGGCTGTTTCCTGTGGCTGTTTAAAAACAGAGTTCCCGTTTCCTGTTCTCGAGTTACCGAGGCATTGCGCAGCTTTGCGCCTGTAGAAATATATTCGAATCCTGTACATTATTATTATTCTTTTACATTTTCCCTAGCCTAGTCTCTCCCCTCACTAAGCTTTTTGAAATGTCGCTCTCCTCCCGCGTTTTCCCTTATCTGTGAAAATCAGACTGGCTGTTTCCTGTGGCTGTTTAAAAACAGAGTTCCCGTTTCCTGTTCTCGAGTTACCGAGGCATTGCGCAGCTTTGTGCGTGTAGCAATATGTTTGAATTCTTTATATGATAATTATTCTTTTGCGTTTTCCCTAGCCTAGCCTCTCCCCTCACTAAGCTTTTTGAAATGTCGCTCTCCTCCCGCGTTTTCCCTTCTCTGTGGAAATCAGACTGGCTGTTTCCTGTGGCTGTTTAAAAACAGAGTTCCCGTTTCCTGTTCTCGAGTTACCGAGGCATTGCGCAGCTTTGTGCGTGTAGCAAAGTGTTTGAATCCTGTACATTATTATTATTCTTTTGCGTTTTTCCTAGCCTAGCCTCTCCCCTCACTAAGCTTTTTGAAATGTCGCTCTCCTCCCGCGGTTTCCCTTCTCTGTGGAAATCAGACTGGCTGTTTCCTGTGGCTGTTTAAAAACAGAGTTCCCGTTTCCGGTTCTCGAGTTACCGAGGCATTGCGCAGCTTAGCGCCTGTAGAAAGATGTTTGAATCCTGTACATTATTATTATTCTTTTGCGTTTTCCCTAGCCTAGCCTCTCCCGTCACTAAGCTTTTAGAAATGTCGCTCTCCTCCCGCGTTTTCCCTTATCTGTGGAAATCAGACTGGCTGTTTCCTGTGGCTGTTTAAAAACAGAGTTCCCGTTTCCTGTTCTCGAGTTACCGAGGCATTACGCAGCTTTGCGCCTGTAGAAAGATGTTTGAATCCTGTATATTATTATTATTCTTTTACGTTTTCCCTAGCCTAGCCTCTCCCCTCGCTAAGCTTTTTGAAATGTCGCTCTCCTCCCGCGTTTTCCCTTATCTGTGAAAATCAGACTGGCTGTTTCCTGTGGCTGTTTAAAAACAGAGTTCCCGTTTCCTGTTCTCGAGTTACCGAGGCATTACGCAGCTTTGCGCCTGTAGAAAGATGTTTGAATCCTGTATATTATTATTATTCTTTTACGTTTTCCCTAGCCTAGTCTCTCCCCTCACTAAGCTTTTTGAAATGTCGCTCTCCTCCCGCGTTTTCCCTTCTCTGTGGAAATCAGACTGGCTGTTTCCTGTGGCTGTTTAAAAACAGAGTTCCCGTTTCCTGTTCTCGAGTTACCGAGGCATTGCGCAGCTTTGTGCGTGTAGCAATATGCTTGAATTCTTTATATGATAATTATTCTTTTACGTTTTCCCTAGCCTAGCCTCTTCCCTCACTAAGCTTTTTGAAATGTCGCTCTCCTCCCGCGTTTTCCCTTCTCTGTGGAAATCAGACTGGCTGTTTCCTGTGGCTGTTTAAAAACAGAGTTCCCGTTTCCTGATCTCGAGTTACCGAGGCATTGCGCAGCTTTGCGCCTACAGCAAAGTGTTTGAATCCTGTACATTATTATTATTCTTTTACGTTTTCCCTAGCCTAGCCTCTCCCCTCACTAAGCTTTTTGAAATGTCGCTCTCCTCCCGCGTTTTCCCTTCTCTGTGGAAATCAGACTGGCTGTTTCCTGTGGCTGTTTAAAAAGGGTTCTCATTCCCTGATCTCGAGTTACCGAGGCATTGCGCAGCTTTGTGCGTGTAGCAATGTGTTTGAATTCTTTATATTATTATTATTCTTTTGCGTTTTCCCTAGCCTAGCCTCTCCCCTCGCTAAGCTTTTTGAAATGTCGCTCTCCTCCCGCGTTTTCCCTTCTCTGTGGAAATCAGACTGACTGTTTCCTGTGGCTGTTTAAAAACAGGGTTCCCGTTTCCGGTTCTCGGGTTATTGAGGCATTGCGCAGCTTTGTGCGTGTAGCAAAGTGTTTGAGTTCTTTATATTGTAATTATTCTTTTCCGTTTTCCCTAGCCTAGCCTCTCCCCTCGCTAAGCTTTTTGAAATGTCGCTCTCCTCCCGCGTTTTCGCTTCTCTGTGGAAATCAGACTGGCTGTTTCCTGTGGCTGTTTAAAAACAGAGTTCCCGTTTCCTGTTCTCGAGTTACCGAGGCATTACGCAGCTTTGCGCCTGTAGAAATATATTTGAATCCTGTACATTATTATTATTCTTTTACATTTTCCCTAGCCTAGTCTCTCCCCTCACTAAGCTTTTTGAAATGTCGCTCTCCTCCCGCGTTTTCCCTTATCTGTGAAAATCAGACTGGCTGTTTCCTGTGGCTGTTTAAAAACAGAGTTCCCGTTTCCTGTTCTCGAGTTACCAGGCATTGCGCAGTTTTGTGCGTTTAGCAATATGTTTGAATTCTTTATATGATAATTATTCTTTTGCGTTTTCCCTAGCCTAGCCTCTCCCCTCACTAAGCTTTTTGAAATGTCGCTCTCCTCCCGCGTTTTCCCTTCTCTGTGGAAATCAGACTGGCTGTTTCCTGTGGCTGTTTAAAAACAGAGTTCCCGTTTCCTGTTCTCGAGTTACCGAGGCATTGCGCAGCTTTGTGCGTGTAGCAAAGTGTTTGAATCCTGTACATTATTATTATTCTTTTGCGTTTTTCCTAGCCTAGCCTCTCCCCTCACTAAGCTTTTTGAAATGTCGCTCTCCTCCCGCGGTTTCCCTTCTCTGTGGAAATCAGACTGGCTGTTTCCTGTGGCTGTTTAAAAACAGAGTTCCCGTTTCCGGTTCTCGAGTTACCGAGGCATTGCGCAGCTTAGCGCCTGTAGAAAGATGTTTGAATCCTCTACATTGTTATTATTCTTTTACGTTTTCCCTAGCCTAGCCTCTCCCGTCGCTAAGCTTTTAGAAATGTCGCTCTCCTCCCGCGTTTTCCCTTATCTGTGGAAATCAGACTGGCTGTTTCCTGTGGCTGTTTAAAAACAGAGTTCCCGTTTCCTGTTCTCGAGTTACCGAGGCATTACGCAGCTTTGCGCCTGTAGAAAGATGTTTGAATCCTGTATATTATTATTATTCTTTTACGTTTTCCCTAGCCTAGCCTCTCCCCTCGCTAAGCTTTTTGAAATGTCGCTCTCCTCCCGCGTTTTCCCTTATCTGTGAAAATCAGACTGGCTGTTTCCTGTGGCTGTTTAAAAACAGAGTTCCCGTTTCCTGTTCTCGAGTTACCGAGGCATTACGCAGCTTTGCGCCTGTAGAAAGATGTTTGAATCCTGTATATTATTATTATTCTTTTACGTTTTCCCTAGCCTAGTCTCTCCCCTCACTAAGCTTTTTGAAATGTCGCTCTCCTCCCGCGTTTTCCCTTCTCTGTGGAAATCAGACTGGCTGTTTCCTGTGGCTGTTTAAAAAGGGTTCTTGCTCCCTATTCTTGAATTAATAAGGCATTGCGCAGCTTTGTGCGTGTAGCAATATGTTTGAAACCTGTAACTTATTATTATTCTTTTACGTTTTCCCTAGCCTAGCCTCTCCCCTCACTAAGCTTTTAGAAATGTCGCTCTCCTCCCGCGGTTTCCCTTCTCTGTGGAAATCAGACTGGCTGTTTCCTGTGGCTGTTTAAAAACAGAGTTCCCGTTTCCGGTTCTCGAGTTACCGAGGCATTGCGCAGCTTAGCGCCTGTAGAAAGATGTTTGAATCCTCTACATTGTTATTATTCTTTTACGTTTTCCCTAGCCTAGCCTCTCCCGTCGCTAAGCTTTTAGAAATGTCGCTCTCCTCCCGCGTTTTCCCTTATCTGTGGAAATCAGACTGGCTGTTTCCTGTGGCTGTTTAAAAACAGAGTTCCCGTTTCCTGTTCTCGAGTTACCGAGGCATTACGCAGCTTAGCGCCTGTAGAAAGATGTTTGAATCCTCTACATTGTTATTATTCTTTTACGTTTTCCCTAGCCTAGCCTCTCCCGTCGCTAAGCTTTTAGAAATGTCGCTCTCCTCCCGCGTTTTCCCTTATCTGTGGAAATCAGACTGGCTGTTTCCTGTGGCTGTTTAAAAACAGAGTTCCCGTTTCCTGTTCTCGAGTTACCGAGGCATTGCGCAGCTTTGTGCGTGTAGCAATATGCTTGAATTCTTTATATGATAATTATTCTTTTACGTTTTCCCTAGCCTAGCCTCTTCCCTCACTAAGCTTTTTGAAATGTCGCTCTCCTCCCGCGTTTTCCCTTCTCTGTGGAAATCAGACTGGCTGTTTCCTGTGGCTGTTTAAAAACAGAGTTCCCGTTTCCTGTTCTCGAGTTACCGAGGCATTGCGCAGCTTTGCGCCTACAGCAAAGTGTTTGAATCCTGTACATTATTATTATTCTTTTACGTTTTCCCTAGCCTAGCCTCTCCCCTCGCTAAGCTTTTTGAAATGTCACTCTCCTCCCGCGATTTCCCTTCTCTGTGAAAATCAGACTGGCTGTTTCCTGTGGCTGTTTAAAAACAGAGTTCCCGTTTCCTGTTCTCGAGTTACCGAGGCATTACGCAGCTTTGCGCCTGTAGAAAGATGTATGAATCCTGTACATTATTATTATTCTTTTACGTTTTCCCTAGCCTAGCCTCTCCCCTCGCTAAGCTTTTTGAAATGTCGCTCTCCTCCCGCGTTTTCCCTTCTCTGTGGAAATCAGACTGGCTGTTTCCTGTGGCTGTTTAAAAACAGAGTTCCCGTTTCCTGTTCTCGAGTTACCGAGGCATTGCGCAGCTTTGTGCGTGTAGCAAAGTGTTTGAATTCTTTATATTATTATTATTCTTTTACGTTTTCCCTAGCCTAGCCTCTCCCCTTGCTAAGCTTTTTGAAATGTCGCTCTCCTCCCGCGTTTTCTCTTCTTTTTGGAAATCAGACTGGCTGTTTCCTGTGGCTGTTTAAAAAGGGTTCTTGCTCCCTATTCTTGAATTAATAAGGCATTGCGCAGCTTTGTGCGTGTAGCAATATGTTTGAAACCTGTAACTTATTATTATTCTTTTACGTTTTCCCTAGCCTAGCCTCTCCCCTCACTAAGCTTTTTGAAATGTCGCTCTCCTCCCGCGTTTTCTCTTCTCTGTGGAAATCAGACTGGCTGTTTCCTGTTGCTGTTTAAAAACAGAGTTCCCGTTTCCTGTTCTCGAGTTACTGAGGCATTGCGCAGCTTTGTGCGTGCAGCAAAGTGTTTGAATCCTGTACATTATTATTATTCTTTTACGTTTTCCCTAGCCTAGCCTCTCCCCTCGCTAAGCTTTTTGAAATGTCGCTCTCCTCCCGCGTTTTCCCTTATCTGTGGAAATCAGACTGGCTGTTTCCTGTGGCTGTTTAAAAAGGGTTCTCGCTCCCTGATCTCGAATTATCGAGGCATTACGCAGCTTTGCGTCTACAGCAAAGTGTTTGAATCCTGTACATTATCATTATTCGCCCACGGCAAAAACCAGCAGCGGGGAATTGAATCGAAGTCAACGCGCCTACAACACGTGCCGAAATCGGGTGGAGTAACGCCATCGCAGATTAGTCGCCATCGTTGCCGTGCGCCATCGCTGATTAGTCGCCATCTTTGCCGTACGCCATCGCTGATTCTTCGCCATCTTTGCCGCACTCCTTCGCTGATGCTTCGCTTTCGTTGCCGTACCATCGCAGCAAGCAGAAAACGTTACTTGTAATATTATTATCAATTTTTTACGATTCCTTTCCATTCTCCCCTCTCATCCGGTCACGACAGTATCCCTGCATTCGTGCTCTCCCACTGCAAACCTTCCCTAGCCTAGCCTCTCCCCTTGCTAAGCTTTTTGAAATGTCGCTCTCCTCCCGTGTTTTCCCTTCTCTGTGGAAATCAGACTGGCTGTTTCCTGTGGCTGTTTAAAAAGGGTTCTTGCTCCCTATTCTTGAATTAATAAGGCATTGCGCAGCTTTGTGCGTGTAGCAATATGTTTGAATTCTTTATATTATTATTATTCTTTTACGTTTTCCCTAGCCTAGCCTCTCCCGTCGATAAGCTTTTTGAAATGTCGCTCTCCTCCCGCGTTTTCCCTTCTCTGTGGAAA
Organism: Anopheles stephensi; assembly: GCF_013141755.1. Taxonomy (NCBI): domain Eukaryota; kingdom Metazoa; phylum Arthropoda; class Insecta; order Diptera; family Culicidae; genus Anopheles; species Anopheles stephensi. Next base: position 11,208 of record NC_050201.1, on the reverse strand, counting down.
TCAGACTGACTATTTCCTGTGGCTGTTTAAAAACAGAGTTCCCGTTTCCGGTTCTCGAGTTACCGAGGCATTGCGCAGCTTTGTGCGTGTCGCAAAGTGTTTGAATTCTTTATATTATAATTATTCTTTTGCGTTTTCCCTAGCCTAGCCTCTCCCCTCACTAAGCTTTTTGAAATGTCGCTCTCCTCCCGCGATTTCCCTTCTCTGTGAAAATCAGACTGGTTGTTTCTTGTGCCTGTTTAAAAACAGAGTTCCCGTTTCCTGTTCTCGAGTTACCGAGGCATTGCGCAGCTTTGCGCCTACAGCAAAGTGTTTGAATCCTGTACATTATCATTATTCTTTTACGTTTTCCCTAGCCTAGCCTCTCCCCTCGCTAAGCTTTTTGAAATGTCGCTCTCCTCCCGCGTTTTCCCTTCTCTGTGAAAATCAGACTGACTGTTTCCTGTGGCTGTTTAAAAAGGGTTCTCGCTCCCTGATCTCGAGTTACCGAGGCATTGCGCAGCTTTGCGCCTGTAGAAAGATGTATGAATCCTGTACATTATTATTATTCTTTTACGTTTTCCCTAGCCTAGCCTCTCCCCTCGCTAAGCTTTTTGAAATGTCACTCTCCTCCCGCGTTTTCCCTTCTCTGTGGAAATCAGACTGGCTCTTTCCTGTGGCTGTTTAAAAACAGAGTTCCCGTTTCCTGTTTTCGAGTTATCGAGGCATTGCGCAGCTTTGTGCGTATAGCAAAGTGTTTGAATCCTGTACATTATCATTATTCTTTTACGTTTTCCCTAGCCTAGCCTCTCCCCTCGCTAAGCTTTTTGAAATGTCGCTCTCCTCCCGCGTTTTCTCTTCTTTTTGGAAATCAGACTGGCTGTTTCCTGTGGCTGTTTAAAAAGGGTTCTCGCTCCCTGATCTCGAGTTACCGAGGCATTGCGCAGCTTTGCGCCTGTAGAAAGATATTTGAATCCTGTACATTATTATTATTCTTTTACGTTTTCCCTAGCCTAGCCTCTCCCCTCGCTAAGCTTTTTGAAATGTCGCTCTCCTCCCGCGTTTTCCCTTCTCTGTGGAAATCAGGCTGGTTGTTTCTTGTGGCTGTTTAAAAAAGGAGTTCCCGTTTCCGGTTCTCGGGTTATCGAGGCATTGCGCAGCTTTGCGCCTACAGCAAAGTGTTTGAATCCTGTACATTATCATTATTCGCCCACGGCAAAAACCAGCAGCGGGGAATTGAATCGAAGTCAACGCGCCTACAACACGTGCCGAAATCGGGTGGAGTAACGCCATCGCAGATTAGTCGCCATCGTTGCCGTGCGCCATCGCTGATTAGTCGCCATCTTTGCCGTACGCCATCGCTGATTCTTCGCCATCTTTGCCGCACTCCTTCGCTGATGCTTCGCTTTCGTTGCCGTACCATCGCAGCAAGCAGAAAACGTTACTTGTAATATTATTATCAATTTTTTACGATTCCTTTCCATTCTCCCCTCTCATCCGGTCACGACAGTATCCCTGCATTCGTGCTCTCCCACTGCAAACCTTCCCTAGCCTAGCCTCTCCCCTCGCTAAGCTTTTTGAAATGTCGCTCTCCTCCCGTGTTTTCCCTTATCTGTGGAAATCAGACTGGCTGTTTCCTGTGGCTGTTTAAAAAGGGTTCTCGCTCCCTGATCTCGAGTTACCGAGGCATTACGCAGCTTTGCGCCTGTAGAAAGATGTTTGAATCCTGTATATTATTATTATTCTTTTACGTTTTCCCTAGCCTAGTCTCTCCCCTCGCTAAGCTTTTTGAAATGTCGCTCTCCTCCCGCGTTTTCCCTTATCTGTGGAAATCAGACTGACTGTTTCCTGTGGCTGTTTAAAAAGGGTTCTTGCTCCCTATTCTTGAATTAACGAGGCATTGCGCAGCTTTGCGCGTGTAGCAAAGTGTTTGAATCCGTTAAGTTATTGTTATTCTTTTATGTTTTCCCTAGCCTAGCCTCTCCCCTCACTAAGCTTTTTGTAATGTCGCTCTCCTCCGGCGTTTTCTCTTCTCTGTGGAAATCAGACTGGCTGTTTCCTGTGGCTGTTTAAAAAGGGTTCCAGTTTCCTGTTCTCTAGTTATCGAGGCATTGCGCAGCTTTGTGCGTGTAGCAAAGTGTTTGAATCCTGTACATTATTATTATTCTTTTACGCTTCGTTTATATTCCTCCACCTCATCCGACCCCGATAGTATCCCTGCATTCGTGCTCACCCGCTGCAAACCTTCCTTGTCTTAGTCTCTCCTTTAACTAACCTCTTCAAAATGTCACTTTCTTCCTGCATTTTCCCTTCTCTGTTGAAATCAGACTGGCTGTTTCCTGTGACTGTTTAAAATAAAGTGCAATGGATCAGCTTGAATTATGCTTCATATTTGAAAATATGTTTTTTATGACTTATGGGTGTTAATAAGTTTTTAAGAAAATATTGAAAATATAAACATTGTTCTCTTCCTAGATTTGGGTAAAATGTTTGAATTTTTGGAAGACGAATATGCAATGCTAATAATTTTAAAAGGTTTATTGAATGGTTATATTTATATTGTTATTTCGCTATTCCTTTTTTCTCGATGTTGTTTGAATCCGCCGCTACTCCTAAAAATGTTGAAGTATGATTTTTTTAAGTGAAATATATCACAATTTCTTACATCCCAGTGGTATTTTCCCTTTTTTTTTAAAGGACTGCCTACCAAGGTAAGGTTTGCACTTTTATTTTGAACATTTTTTATTGAAGCAATACGGCCAGAAAATTGTAAACAAAACACATAATTTATTTTTCGCTTATAGAATTTAATAGATTTATTAAACATATTTCTTTTGTTTCCCTATTCAATTCCATAAATCCACAATTGCCTTGTACCTATTTTCGGCAACCTTTAAAACGAAAATAAAACTATTTATCGGATTTTTGAAGTCTCAGCGTGCTGTGACTTATTTTCAAAATAATTTTTTAAAACATTGTTCTTTTCCTAGATTTGGGTAAAATGTCTGTATATTTGGAAGAAAAATATGCAATGTTAATAATTGTAAACAGTTTATTGTTTTAATAAACTTCTTTAAACAATTATTTTTTATTTATTAATTAATTAAAACGGACACATGCCGTATTGTTGGGGGGTCTTTAAACAATTAGTTAAAAAATAATTTTGTGTTCTCATTTTCAAATCAACTGCCATCAAACTGTCAAAAATGACATCTCAGAATCTGTCAAAGTTTGAGCCGTTCAAAATCGCATGTATCTTGTATCCGTTTTCGGCCTTGTTTAAAATGAAAAATAAATTATGTATCGGATTTTTAAAATTTCAATAATTATTCCAAAATTTTTCAAATAGTTTTATTTTCCTAAAACATTGCTTCTCCAAATTTTTAAGCTTTTTTTTTACTTGATCACAAAACCTGCCGAGCAAATCACACAAAGTATGTGAAGTACTGAACTAAGCTGTGTGTACAGCCGAGCTGTCTTCCGGTTAAATGATTCGTGCCAAGCTTGGTTTGAGCTGTCATCAATGAAAAACCATGTGGTAAACGAAAACAATACCGCGACACCGTGAATGCTATTATGCATTTTCAAAGAGTTTTTTTTATTGTGTTCAAGTGAATAAAATGTAGAGCGCTTACGTCGCTGTGCCTCGATATCCCGGTTATGCTGTGTGAAGACCGGTTCGATTATTCGTGCCTAGCTTGGTTTGAGCTGTCATCAATGACAATCCATGTGGTAAAGCAAAACAATACCGTGAATGCTATTATGCATTTTTTAAAGTGTTTTTTCATTGTGTTTCAGTGAATAAATTGTAGAATGCTTACGTCGCTGTGCTTCAGTACCCCGGTTCTGCTGTGTGAAGACCGGTTCCGCTATTGCCTCGCGTTCCATATTCGGATGTGCGATCCTGACTCTCCCGCATGCCGGTCCTGTGTCGAGGTAATATAAACATTGTTCTCTTCCTAGATTTGGGTAAAATGTTTGAATTTTTGGAAGACGAATATGCAATGCTAATAATTTTAAAAGGTTTATTGAATGGTTATATTTATATCGTTATTTCGCTATTCCTTTTTTCTCGATGTTGTTTGAATCCGCCGCTACTCCTAAAAATGTTGAAGTATGATTTTTTTAAGTGAAATATATCACAATTTCTTACATCCCAGTGGTATTTTCCCTTTTTTTCAATGACTGCCTACCAAGGTAAGGTTTGCACTTTTATTTTGAACATTTTTTATTGTAGCAATACGGCCAGAAAATTGTAAACAAAACACATAATTTATTTTTCGCTTATAGAATTTAATAGATTTATTAAACATATTTCTTTTGTTTCCCTATTCAATTCCATAAATCCACAATTGCCTTGTACCTATTTTCGGCAACCTTTAAAACGAAAATAAAACTATTTATCGGATTTTTGAAGTCTCAGCGTGCTGTGACTTATTTTCAAAATAATTTTTTAAAACATTGTTCTTTTCCTAGATTTGGGTAAAATGTCTGTATATTTGGAAGAAAAATATGCAATGTTAATAATTGTAAACAGTTTATTGTTTTAATAAACTTCTTTAAACAATTATTTTTTATTTATTAATTAATTAAAACGGACACATGCCGTATTGTTGGGGGGTCTTTAAACAATTAGTTAAAAAATAATTTTGTGTTCTCATTTTCAAATCAACTGCCATCAAACTGTCAAAAATGACATCTCAGAATCTGTCAAAGTTTGAGCCGTTCAAAATCGCATGTATCTTGTATCCGTTTTCGGCCTTGTTTAAAATGAAAAATAAATTATGTATCGGATTTTTAAAATTTCAATAATTATTCCAAAATTTTTCAAATAGTTTTATTTTCCTAAAACATTGCTTCTCCAAATTTTTAAGCTTTTTTTTTACTTGATCACAAAACCTGCCGAGCAAATCACACAAAGTATGTGAAGTACTGAACTAAGCTGTGTGTACAGCCGAGCTGTCTTCCGGTTAAATGATTCGTGCCAAGCTTGGTTTGAGCTGTCATCAATGAAAAACCATGTGGTAAACGAAAACAATACCGCGACACCGTGAATGCTATTATGCATTTTCAAAGAGTTTTTTTTATTGTGTTCAAGTGAATAAAATGTAGAGCGCTTACGTCGCTGTGCCTCGATATCCCGGTTATGCTGTGTGAAGACCGGTTCGATTATTCGTGCCTAGCTTGGTTTGAGCTGTCATCAATGACAATCCATGTGGTAAAGCAAAACAATACCGTGAATGCTATTATGCATTTTTTAAAGTGTTTTTTCATTGTGTTTCAGTGAATAAATTGTAGAATGCTTACGTCGCTGTGCTTCAGTACCCCGGTTCTGCTGTGTGAAGACCGGTTCCGCTATTGCCTCGCGTTCCATATTCGGATGTGCGATCCTGACTCTCCCGCATGCCGGTCCTGTGTCGAGGTAATATAAACATTGTTCTCTTCCTAGATTTGGGTAAAATGTTTGAATTTTTGGAAGACGAATATGCAATGCTAATAATTTTAAAAGGTTTATTGAATGGTTATATTTATATCGTTATTTCGCTATTCCTTTTTTCTCGATGTTGTTTGAATCCGCCGCTACTCCTAAAAATGTTGAAGTATGATTTTTTTAAGTGAAATATATCACAATTTCTTACATCCCAGTGGTATTTTCCCTTTTTTTCAATGACTGCCTACCAAGGTAAGGTTTGCACTTTTATTTTGAACATTTTTTATTGTAGCAATACGGCCAGAAAATTGTAAACAAAACACATAATTTATTTTTCGCTTATAGAATTTAATAGATTTATTAAACATATTTCTTTTGTTTCCCTATTCAATTCCATAAATCCACAATTGCCTTGTACCTATTTTCGGCAACCTTTAAAACGAAAATAAAACTATTTATCGGATTTTTGAAGTCACAGCGTGCTGTGACTTATTTTCAAAATAATTTTTTAAAACATTGTTCTTTTCCTAGATTTGGGTAAAATGTCTGTATATTTGGAAGAAAAATATGCAATGTTAATAATTGTAAACAGTTTATTGTTTTAATAAACTTCTTTAAACAATTATTTTTTATTTATTAATTAATTAAAACGGACACATGCCGTATTGTTGGGGGGTCTTTAAACAATTAGTTAAAAAATAATTTTGTGTTCTCATTTTCAAATCAACTGCCATCAAACTGTCAAAAATGACATCTCAGAATCTGTCAAAGTTTGAGCCGTTCAAAATCGCATGTATCTTGTATCCGTTTTCGGCCTTGTTTAAAATGAAAAATAAATTATGTATCGGATTTTTAAAATTTCAATAATTATTCCAAAATTTTTCAAATATTTTTATTTTCCTAAAACATTGCTTGTCTAATTTTTTAAGCTTTTTTTTCCTTGATCACAAAACCTACCGAGCAAATCACACAAAGTATGTGAAGTACAGAACTAAGCTGTGTGTACAGCCGAGCTGTCTTCCGGTTCAATTATTCTTGGCAAGCTTGGCTTGAGCTGTCATCAATGAAAAACCATGTGGTAAACGAAAACAATACCGCGACACCGTGAATGCTATTATGCATTTTCAAAGAGTTTTTTATTGTGTTCAAGTGAATAAAATGTAGACTAACATAACCAAAAAGCGATATCCGACCTTACTATGACCTATATACGAAGTCGTATATGAAGACTTATATTTAAACTTACAGCAGTAATTAACAGGCTTCGTGGATGAAGAAAAAGCGTGCCATAAATACGACAAAAAAAACCATAAATGTGAAATGTTTCATTCACGGTCATGAAGTTTTTCAGCGGAGTTTTGAAAAGTTTCTACCAACCACTTTTGAAATGAAATAAATGTTTCATTCACGGTCCTGAAAATTTTCAGCGATGTTTTGAAACGTTTCAACCAACCACTTTTGAAATGAAATAAATGTTTCATTCACAGTTGAAAATTTTCAGCGGAGTTTCAAAACGTTTCAACCAACAACTTTTGAAATGAAATAAATGTTTCATTCACTTTCCTGAAATTTTTCAGAAGAGTTTCGAAACGTTTCAACGAACCATATTTGAAATCAAATAAATGTTTCATTCACGGTCCTGAAAATTTTCAGCTGAGTTTCGAAACGTTTCAACCGACAACTTTTGAAATGAAATAAATGTTTCATTCACGGTTGAAAATTTTCAGCAGAGTTTCGAAACGTTTCAACCGACAACTTTTGAAATGAAATAAATGTTTCATTCACGGTTGAAAATTTTCAGCGGAGTTTCGAAACGTTTCAACCAACAACTTTTGAAATCAAATAAATGTTTCATTCACTTTCCTGAAAATTTTCAGCAGAGTTTCGAAACGTTTCAACGAACCATATTTGAAATCAAATAAATGTTTCATTCACGGTCCTGAAAATTTTCGGCTGAGTTTCGAAACGTTTCAACCAACAATTTTTGAAATGAAATAAATGTTTCATTTACGGTCCTGAAATTTTTCAGCGAAGTTTCGAAACGTTTCAACCGACAACTTTTGAAATGAAATAAATGTTTCATTTACGGTCCTGAAATTTTTCAGCGTAGTTTCGAAACTTTTCAACCAACCAATGTCTGTATATTTGGAAGAAAAATATGCAATGCTAATAATTGTAAATAGTTTATTGTTTTAATAAATTTCTTTAAACAATTATTTTTTTATTTATTAATTAATTAAAACGGACACATGCCGTATTGTTTGGGGGTCTTTAAACAATTAGTTAAAAAATAATTTTGTGTTCTCATTTTCAAATCAACTGCCATCAAACTGTCAAAAATGACATCTCAGAATCTGTCAAAGTTTGAGCCGTTCAAAATCGCATGTATCTTGTATCCGTTTTCGGCCTTCTTTAAAATGAAAAATAAATTATGTATTGGATTTTTAAAATTTCAATAATTATTCCAAAATTTTTCAAATATTTTTATTGTTCCAAAACATTGCTTGTCTAATTTTTTAAGCTTTTTTTTCCTTGATCACAAAACCTACCGAGCAAATCACACAAAGTATGTGAAGTACAGAACTAAGCTGTGTGTACAGCCGAGCTGTCTTCCGGTTCAATTATTCTTGGCAAGCTTGGCTTGAGCTGTCATCAATGAAAAACCATGTGGTAAACGAAAACAATACCGCGACACCGTGAATGCTATTATGCATTTTCAAAGAGTTTTTTATTGTGTTCAAGTGAATAAAATGTAGACTAACATAACCAAAAAGCGATATCCGACCTTACTATGACCTATATACGAAGTCGTATATGAAAACTTATATATAAACTTACAGCAGTAATTAACAGGCTTCGTGGATGAAGAAAATGCGTGCCATAAGTACGACAAACAAACCATAAATGTGAAATGTTTCATTCACAGTCATGAAGTTTTTCAGCGGAGTTTTGAAAAGTTTCTACCAACCACTTTCGAAATGAAATAAATGTTTCATTCACGGTCCTGAAAATTTTCAGCGATGTTTTGAAACGTTTCAACCAACCACTTTTGAAATGAAATAAATGTTTCATTCACAGTTGAAAATTTTCAGCGGAGTTTCAAAACGTTTCAACCAACAACTTTTGAAATGAAATAAATGTTTCATTCACGGTTGAAATTTTTCAGAAGAGTTTCGAAACGTTCCAACGAACCATATTTGAAATCAAATAAATGTTTCATTCACGGTCCTGAAAATTTTCAGCTGAGTTTCGAAACGTTTCAACCGACAACTTTTGAAATGAAATAAATGTTTCATTCACGGTTGAAAATTTTCAGCGGAGTTTCGAAACGTTTCAACCAACAACTTTTGAAATTAAATAAATGTTTCATTCACTTTCCTAAAGTTTTTCAGCAGAGTTTCGAAACGTTTCAACCAACAACTTTTGAAATCAAATAAATGTTTCATTCACGGTCCTGAAAATTTTCAGCTGAGTTTCAAAACGTTCCAACCAACAACTTTTGAAATGAAATAAATGTTTCATTCACGGTCCTGAAATTTTTCAGCGAAGTTTCGAAACGTTTCAACCGACAACTTTTGAAATGAAATAAATGTTTCATTCACGGTCCTGAAATTTTTCAGCGTAGTTTCGAAACTTTTCAACCAACCAATGTCTGTATATTTGGAAGAAAAATATGCAATGCTAATAATTGCAAATAGTTTATTGTTTTAATAAATTTCTTTAAACAATTATTTTTTTTATTTATTAATTAATTAAAACGGACACATGCCGTATTGTTTGGGGGTCTTTAAACAATTAGTTAAAAAATAATTTTGTGTTCTCATTTTCAAATTAACTGCCATCAAACTGTCAAAAATGACATCTCAGAATCTGTCAAAGTTTGAGCCGTTCAAAATCGCATGTATCTTGTATCCGTTTTCGGCCTTCTTTAAAATGAAAAATAAATTATGTATCAGATTTTTAAAATTTCAATAATTATTCCAAAATTTTTCAAATATTTTTATTGTTCCAAAACATTGCTTGTCTAATTTTTTAAGCTTTTTTTTCCTTGATCACAAAACCTACCGAGCAAATCACACAAAGTATGTGAAGTACAGAACTAAGCTGTGTGTACAGCCGAGCTGTCTTCCGGTTCAATTATTCTTGGCAAGCTTGGCTTGAGCTGTCATCAATGAAAAACCATGTGGTAAACGAAAACAATACCGCGACACCGTGAATGCTATTATGCATTTTCAAAGAGTTTTTTATTGTGTTCAAGTGAATAAAATGTAGACTAACATAACTAAAAAGCGATATCCGACCTTACTATGACCTATATACGAAGTCGTATATGAAAACTTATATATAAACTTACAGCAGTAATTAACAGACTTCGTGGATGAAAAAAAGGGTGCCATAAGTACGACAAACAAACCATAAATGTGAAATGTTTCATTCACGGTCATGAAGTTTTTCAGCGGAGTTTTGAAAAGTTTCTACCAACCACTTTTGAAATGAAATAAATGTTTCATTCACTTTTCTGAAATTTTTTAGCGAAGTTTCGAAACGTTTCAACCGACAACTTTTGAAATGAAATAAATGTTTCATTCACGGTTGAAAATTTTTAGCGGAGTTTCGAAACGTTTCAACCAACAACTTTTGAAATTAAATAAATGTTTCATTTACGGTCCTGAAAATTTTCAGCGTAGTTTCGAAACTTTTCAACCAACCATATTTGAAATGAAATAAATCAACAATTTAAATGATTGGTTCAAAATTGTTTACACTTTTATTCGTTGACTTTCGATAAGTTTTTTGACACAACAATCAAACACATCGAAGCTATGCTTTTTCTCCTTCTTACACACGTTGCGCGGGCAAGAATCGATATGGTCTTCTACGCCAATGGCATATTTAACCACATCTGTTCGATTATTCGTGCCAAACCCGGTTTGAGCTGTCTTCAACGAACAACCACCGGCCGTTATTTAGCTCGGGCTAAGAATATTACCCTCAGCTGTAATGCAGTGTCTGAGAAATTATAGCTCATTTAAACCGAAACTGTATTTCGAATATTTTATCCTGACTCCATTTCCCGATAAACGCTTCAGCACTGTTCGAAGGTGTTCCATATGTTGTTCTTTTGACGGGCTGGCTATTAAAATAACGTCTATGTAAATAAAAACGAAATCAAAATCACTAGAGTGTCAAATTAGAATGTGTGTCCATCATTTCTCAGCACGAATGTCATGCGAACGAACTCAAACGATCCGAATGGTGAGGATTTGGCCGTTTTATAGATATCCTATTCAGTCACGGGGGTAATGTGGTTTGCGCTGACGATATCTTGAAAGCAATTTGCACCCATTTAGGTTCATTGTGAAGTCCTGTACATGAGGTATCGGATAACGATCCGATGTAGTGATGATATTGAGTCGCCTGTTTTGAGCACCATATGCAAGGGTGACGAAACAGGTGAAATGACACTCGACATATTCCTAGTTCCAACATTTGATGAAACTTTTCCTGTGCAATTTTCTGCTTGATTGGACCGAGACGCCGAGGCCTCGCGAAAGGTGTTCCCTTAGTTTAGACATGATGTTGTACCTAATAGAGAACTGCTTCGTTGTAATTTGGAGGTTCAAGGAAGCTGGGAAATTCCTTCAATATTTTTTCTTCTGTGCTTATATGACTATGAGTAGACGAATGTACTACCCGACGTCGCTTAAGGTCTACTAGAAAAAATCGTTACGGAAAAAGGACTATACAGGGCGATTGATGGCCGCTACCATAAAATATGATTAAAAACGCGTTGTAAT